>NC_022010.1:88670262-88683326 GCF_000317375.1 Microtus ochrogaster
GTATGGGGAAGTTCAGGAGGTGTGACAATGAAAAATAAGAATGTATGAAAAATCCTTATAAAAATCCAATAGTTTATAAAATCGCTAAAACAGCAATGTTTTTACACAATGGTGGATTCTGAATCTACAATATGAAGAAGATAAATAGGCATGCTAGACACATATCATGCCTAGAAATATAAACATAGTCAAAAACATAGCTGAAGAGTTCATAGTCCCTAGGAGTAACCTACTGATGTTGTGTTTAATAAATTATTTTTTGTGCTCCATTTTAAGTATTTTTATATCCATGTATTTGTTCTGCTCCCAATATTGACCAAAAAAGCAGTGTGTAATTGTTAAAGCAAAGGTGCATTACAATTAAAAATGCTCACAATAAGTGACTATGAGTGCTCAGCTGCAGCTGGACAATTGTATCCTCCCCAACCCTACCCAACACTTGGGGAATATACTGAAAGAGGAGGTAGAAAGCATATAATAGCTAGGGGATAGGAGGAGAGCTGTGAGATACTTACCTTTGGATGTGTTATGCCTGTTGCACACTTGAATTCACTGCAGCTGTGGTTACATGCATTAGATCTGCACAAATTCAAGTCAGTCAAAATTCCCACCAGGGGTCTATGGCCATATTGCCCTTAAAATAAGATCGTGTGTTCTCAGAAGCTAATACGTACTTGGAGAAGAGACTGCCTGGGAATACCAGGTGCTGTTGGCTTTAACTGGGTGGTGACAGAAACAGATCAAACTCTGAGTTCAAGGTTAACTCTGGTCTATAGAGTGAGTTCTAGGACAACAGGGGCTACACTCAGAAACCCTGTCTCAAAACAAAACAAAGCAAAATGAAACTCACAACGCAACCCTATGAACTGTTTTTATTTATAATTTTTAATTGAAAAAAATTTCTGCCTCCTCCCAGCCTCCCATTTTCCTGCCCCTCCTCCCACTCCTCTCCCCCTCCCTCCACTCTTCTCCCCCTTCCTCTCCAGTCCAACGAGCAGTCAGGGTCCCCTGCCCTGTGGAAAGTCCAAGGTCCTCCCCCACTCAATCCAGGTCTAGGAAGGTGAACATCCAAACTGGCTAGGCTCCCACAAAGCCAGAACATGAAGTACAGTCATAACCCCGTGCCATTGTCCTTGGCTTCTCATCAGCCCTCATTGTCTGCCCTGTTCAGAGATTCCGGTTTTATTCCATACAAATGAGGAGCAGAAGGAGGGAGAACATGAGCATGGAAGTCAGGACCGGGAGGGGTGCACCCACCCACTGAGACAGTGGGGCTGATCTATTGGGAGCTCATTAAGGCCAGCTGGACTGGGACTGAAAACCCCATGAACTTTTAAGAGGATCTAAAACACTACCACTAGCTAACTAGTTATTGGCAGATGATGGCTACAAAAGAGGGGCAGCTATTTTTCCTTAAACTTTGCTGCTGCAGGTATGTTTCTTAGGTGCTCATGAATGTAGATCAAATTAATAGCACAAAGTGGTCTAAAAAAGTAAATAAGTAATTAAATTTCAAAAGGTGATAAGAAGTTGGAGAGAGATTGGAACGTACTGGGGAAGTTGAAGTAGAAGGGGATACATTAAATACAAATATAAAGTTTTAAAAATTTTAGTAAAATTGCTAAAAATAATAAATTTAAAGAATCCTTACAAGAATAAAAAATCTCAGTTTCAAATCTTTTGTGTAAATGTACAGAAAAGAAATATCTGAATGCCTTAATTTTACATTTAATATATTAAAGAGCATCTCTTCTGATCATCATAACAAATAATTGGGGTTCTGCTCTATTTTGCTTTTCTAAATATGGTACACATATATTTCATTTTGGCCAATTCGGGTAAAAAAAAAACATAACATTTTGCTGGTTTTGTTTTATATAACATCAATTATTTGACCAGACGCAATGTGATAACTCCTTGTAGTTTTAAATACTTTCTTTGTTTCTTTCTGTCTCTCACTCTATTTGTGTGTGTGCACATGGGTGTGCACATGCACAATTGTTAATGTGCATGTTTAGGGTAGGTAATGATATCGAGTTTTATTTTACCATCATTTTTAAGCTTATTTTTTAGGACATAATCTCTTAATAAAACTAGCACTTTGTGCCTTGGGTAGATCAAGTAGCCAGCATTCACAGAGACCTTCTGTCTTTGACTCTGACATAGGTATTACAGAATTTTAAGATGATTTTGGAAGCTAATTCAGAGACTTGTTCTTTCCCAGCAAGCACACTCCTAACTGGACCATCTTTGTAGGTTCTTTCCATGTAATTTGTGAAGATACAAAGTCATAAATTATGCAGAAGCCAAATTGGTAAACCATTCTTACTATTTATGTTATGGATAGTGTCACTATTTTCTTTGTTTTGCATTAGATTTTGTACAACCCTCAGAATGAGGAATGTATTTCACAGGCTTCCACTTGATCACTAGATCTTCCATTAAGTATAGATTTTAGTGCATAGGCTTTCAAAATAATCTGGTTTTTCAAATCACAGATGAATTATATTAATATGTCACACATTTTGTGGCAAGGAATATGCAAAATAACCATGTGTAACATGTCATCTGGTAAAACTTTGTATGCACACAACCTTCAGACTTGGCTTAGAGCTCTGTCTGGCTGACTTTCCAAATCACAGGACAAACAGGTAGCACACAGTTTTTTTTTTATGTTCATTTGTCTTTTACAGTCCTGTTTATTTTGTGGATTAGAATAAAAAACAGAATGGCCATTGCTGTTTGCCTGCCATCCCAAAGCAGTCTGGGAAAAAAATGACAAGAACGTTCAGCTCTCAATCTATCAACAACAATAATGTTCTGATTTAAGTTTCAGAATCTTATATGGGAGCTATGGTGGTTCACAAACACTTCTTTGAAACAAAGACATCCTACAGATGTTAACATTAGATATAAAATTAGATGTATTTAGATTATGTGGGATATGAGAGATAAGGTAAGGGAGATATGCACTTCTTGTAAGCCAACTTTCACTGTAAAATACAAACTATTTTAATTGATTTTATGCTGTAATTAGTGTAAAATTCACATAGTCAACCGAATGCTAGAAGCTTAAGCGGTAAATGTTTTTGGTTACATGAGGGCTACTTAGGAGGGTTATCTTTCCTTATGATCTGACTGTCAAATAAAAGTGCAAAATGTCAATTTTTGCTTTAGACTGCTTAAAAAAATGTAGATATTAACATTGAAAATTGAACTGGTATGCACTCAGCAGAAGTGGTAGAAATGACAGAACGACAAAGAGAATTCAAACAGAATTCCCGTGGAGATATCCAGATTGAATTATTTATTTAATCCTGAGAGGAAGTACATGCTCATACAATTCTTTACAAGATCACAAAACAGAAAGTAGATTGGTTAACACTCCCCCAAATTGATTAGTAAGTTGTGGAGATGCGATTAATATAGTAGTAGGTGCTGAACAAAGGTGTGATTGGAAGCTAGCATTATTTCAATGGGTCTCCACAATGAAAAATAAATGTCTCTAGTAATTATAAATTAAAAGTTAATGGTGTGGTGTCACAGAGTAAATGTTAAAATGCATTGTTATTAATGGTAAAGCCAGCTGATCAAAGGCAGCTGGTGAATAATGTATTCCTTGAACACAAAAGACAATGGGAATGATTGATTTTCCCTTGTAATTGTTACTTGAGCATTCTTTAAAACAATTGTCCTTCTCGAGAGAAAAAAAAAAGTGCATTGTGTTTATCAAAGCAGACAGTTCTTTGTTTTTAGATAAATTGCTAAGGTAACATTAGAATGTATAAAATATATCAAAGAAATAAAATGGTTCATTTTCTCTTTGTGATAGGGTACTATTCTTTCAGTTGACAAATTGTATACCTGTTCCCACACATCTTAGAGAAATATAAATAATTCTGCCATAATTTGGGTGATTTCAGTATAGGGCCTCACTTAATGAATCAGTATATTATTAATAGCTTAGATATATTCAAAAGCCCACATGAATGAAATATTTTTCTTATTTTGATGATACTATATTTAAAAGAGTTTTAGGTTATTTCTTTGTATATTAGCTTTTAGAACTGCTCATGGGTTTGATATTTGTGTATAGTATAGCATGCCAAATTTTTAAAATGATAAATATAGAGCAATTTTACTGAATGTTTTGTTCACATAAAACTATAGTGATTTATGATAATTTTTTGAATATATATCTTAGTATTCTTACTTTATCATATCTTTATTAAAAGAACGATTTTAATTTTAAATATGAGTTCTGTCTACCTTTATAAAACATAGTTCTATTCTCTGCATAAAAGAACTAATTTGTATTTATATCATACCATTTCTTGGTACTACTCAGATTTCTACTAATTATTGTGAAACACTTCAAGAAAATTTCGAAATATTTCTACAATAGAGCTTCCATGATTTTGTTATCAGCATTTGGATATTTGGAAATAAATGGCTGATAAACTTTTAAAGTCCAGTCTAACTTGTCATTGCCCTTTTTCACCTACTTTGTCTTTATTCTCCAACATTAAATTTAAACTTAATTAAATGTGCTCATTATGTAACATCAAATTTTGTTTAAATTTATTGAGAAGTTTAAGTTCTGAAACTTTCAATGTTCTTTTCCTTGTATTTTGTTTGAGAGAGAGTCAAAATGCCTTCTGGATGTCAGCACTGTACCATAGAGCATAATATATGTCTATGTATATAAACATGGACATTCAGAAGGTGGCTTGCTACCATGACACTTTTACCTAAACAAAAGTAGTAAGTCTTCCACTAAGAAATTCTCAGCATTAGTATTTTGTTTAATTTATACTACAAAGCCTGAACTTTCTCTTGCTTTTCCCCTATAACTTGTATGTCACTGTTGCACCATAGAGCATGTCTTGCCTAGTAAATTACTATTTTAATTTGTAGTGTTCATATCTAAAAGAAATTTTTGATTCCCCTTTGCTTCAGTTTTCTGTTAGCACCTGTTAGCACTGTGACAACGAAAGAGCAGAGCAGAGAGGATTTGTCCAATGCAGTTCCAGCTTTATTTGCTGTCAAAGTGTGTGCTGTCTTCAAAACTATTGTTTCATAAACTACCTCTGGTGAACATTCAAGAGAACTGCAGAAAAGGTATTGTTTCAGAGGGCTTTAGGGACTGACTAAGAAATGATATATTGGCTCATAATATAATATCAAACACCTGGAATTGGTTTTATTAATAACCACTGACTTTTAGAATAAACTACATCCAGATCTACCAGAAATTTTACCATCATTCTATTTATTTATTTGTTTGTTTATTCAAATTACTAAGTATAAGTTTCCACATACACTTCACTCAAGTTTCTTCTTGACTGAACCTCTTTCACTATCCACTCAACTTACTCATCTTCGTGTCTTATATTTACTTAAATAAATCACCCCTAGTATTTTATGTCTCAATTTTTATATCACCTATGTTTTACTGTTTCTCTGTATGACATCCCCTACATCAATGACATGTTTCTACTTTCATGACTTCTACAAGTAGACCTAGTTAAATACAGAATTGGAAGATGTAATGCTAGGATATATATTAGTATAAATTATAACTATAATTTCATAATTTATCAAAGAGTGAAGAATGGAGAATTACAAACATGAGTTTGTGGAAAGGTTCTAAGGGAGTGACATTTTTTACTAATGATCACTTATAAATAGTAAATTATTACTTTGGATGTCTTTGTGTGGATAAATTTGAAATAAATAATGTTTTGAATAATATTATCATCTACATCATATCCTTAATCATAAGGAAAATTGTATTTTCAAAGTTGAGTTATATATTGGTATTATCTTAGCCAAGTGAGGATAATTAGCATGGTAAAATAAATATATTTGACAATCACTTGCTCTGTAGAATGGTGATATGTAGGGTATCTTTGCAATATATACTGTGTAGACGTATGTCACAAACGATGCCACAGCAGTTTGGAATTATAATTAATAGGGTAGTATTTATTTAAAGGGGAAAAAAACTTACAGATCACCGTCAGCCCTCTGTACGACCAGGAAGGGAGTCTAGCCGCCAGCCGAGCAGGAAGTGAAGAGAGCGAGAGAAGGAAGTGGCCGCTTTTTTAAAGGGAGAGAGACCACGCCCCAATGGGCGGCTATCTCAGCGGCTATAGGCTGGAGGAGCGGAAGGACCTCCCGCAACAATACTGTGTCCATCCACACCATGAGATCAACACAGCTAAACATGACAAAAATTTTGGCTTGTTTGTTTGTTTCTATTTGTTATATTTTCTTTGGTAGTCTTGAACTTTGTATTCTCCTTTTTAAAAGTCCTTAGTTTTTTGATTATGAATGTTGTTTGATATGCTTATAAATAACTTAAAATATAGAAAAATAAAATATAATATGCATTGTCTTACAATATGTAATATATACTTATAGTGCTAAATTAATTGGAAGTGAGCACAGTTCTCTATGGTTGTTATTGGATGTGTCCTAAAGAACTTAGTGGTGAAATAAGCAACTTATATTTTTCAATATGAATAAAAATGGAGACAGACTAAATGCAGCAAACCCTGACTGATAACTATGTGACATCAAATAAAATCAAGATGTGCAGGGTTCAACTTAACATTCCCTCAAAATTTATATGTACTAAAAGTATTAAACTCAAAGTTAATCAAACCAATGAAATTAAAATATAATTTCAACTATTGATTTCATATTCTTATTATTCTATCATGCTCCTTCAAGATCATGGTATTTACTGTAAACTTGTAATTTATGTATTTAGTTATTTAAAATATATACCTATTTCAATTTATCTGCTCTTTCTCTTTTTCACAAACACATAGATAGTACTTGAAATAAACAGCACAGTAATTTTATTTTATTCACTGCCTCAGTGATATTGATTTATCCTGATTAAAGGAAAAAGGCTGAATGAACACTTACATAATAAATGCACCTTACTAGTAAGAAAGTGGGTACTGTCAGAAAGCTAAGCAACCCATCTGAGTCATCAGTTGTGTGTAAACTAATAGGCACTGAGTACACCTAATGGAATAATCAACATCTTTTCTGAGAATGAAGTTCTCTATGGCAGGCTTGAATTGAGGTCAATGAGTGATGGGGCAGCATTTGTGTTCCTTGAAAATGTGCAGTTCTGTCACTCAGCTATTCCATTAAAAATAACAAAAAAGCAGAAGCTCCATCAGTTACTCATCCTTCTGGACATTGTTCATCCACATCTGCTAAGTGCTGCACTTGAGTTATTCATTTCAACTCCCACATGCCAACAAAAACTTTCAACTGGCAATATGACTTTAATTGAAAAGATGTGGCTTCATTAGCCTTATAGAAGAATTGTTCTTTATTGTGACTATTTTAAAGATAGTAATTTATCATGAATTTTAGTGCATAATGCTTATTTTTCTACCTGTAGCCAAATTCACCATTTGCTATGATTCATATAATTGCACCATTATGACAAAATGTCACATCTTGTACCCAAATAATATATTCCACAGTAACCTTATTTTATAAAAGTAAGTATAAAATTGCTTACAAAAGTAATTTGAAGTATTGCATTGAAATTGAAGAACTGTCCTGTTTGGAGACACTATTCTTTGGCAGACATGAAGAACTATCCTCTCATAGGCCAAAGTAAGGATAAACTTCAACTCATGAACCAACGAGCTGTCCTTAAAATTATTTAAAACCCATTTAACTTTATTGAATTCTAAGTTACTACTACATGATTTGATACTCAAAGGAAACTTTGTTCCAATAAAACATTTTCAGTTGAATATTTCAATCAAGTAGCAATAACAGTATTAGGAATCCCATCAACTGGGGCATATATGCATAGCCAAGATTAAGTTCCTTTGGAATATTCACAGTTCATTTAAAATTCGTCTATATTTGTGGATGGCATTGTGGCAGATTTCCTTGTGAGGTCTAGCTTTGTCCTTACAGCCTCTTGGGTGTGAACAGAACTATTAAAATCATTTAACTCTGCATTCTCATAAAGCGTTATCAATAAGTTCAGCTCATAAACCAGACTATACCCCCAAAGTGTGTTCACCGTTCTGTAACTCCTAGGTATCTGTGTCTGAATTCTTGAGATGAATCACTCAGAGTGCATTAGATTCCTCATTTGCTTCAGGTGACCAGTGAGAGTAACAGTGAGTTGACTGGAGAACACAGGTGGACCTCAGGGCTAAGACTGGAGCAAGAAACCTCTATCAGCCTAGGCTAATGTGCAGCTACAGTGGGGAGTGGGGAGCATAATCACTGGGGGCTGAGGTTGAAGAGACAGATGAGTTTTATGGGTATAATTTACAGGAGTGTTAGTGAGGAGTTATTTGCAAGTTCAGAAATGACTCAAAAACAGCTTCATCCTTAAAGGCCACCCCAGCATGGGTGACGGCTAACCAAAGCTTTAAACCTAGAGTGCGCTACACAGATGTACAGTATAACTGTATAGTGTCATTTTAGGTGTCTAAATTTGCCTCTATATCTCTCAGGCAGCTCCACTGTTGGATATTCCATCAGGCTAATTGGCTGATCTGAGTGAGTCTCAGCAGTCCTTAGTGACTATGCATACTTGAGGAGGGAATGTGTAACCTCCATTCGAGCATCTATGATGCCCTACATCTAAAGGAACTTTGCTTTAAGATAGAAACTTTTAATATGAGAGAAAATTTATACAAGAAACTATAAGTGGTATTCTGTTTATTGTATTCTTGACTACAACTTATCTTTATCATATAAGAAACATTCTTACTGAGTGATATGCATCCTCAAATACAAGGAAATACCGTGAGAATAAAGTGTCAAACTGCAACAGAGCCTTGTAGATAAGAAGGAAATGTTTACATTCTTAAAATCACTTAAGCTTATTGAAAAAACTTCTTATACCTTCCATACGAAGCATTGTTTCAGATTATTTCAGAGAGATTATATAGAAAATCAAATGATAGCAAGCATGCATAGTTAAATAGACATTCAATATCACTGATATTGATAATTTGACCTGAAGGTTTACTATTGTTAATATTATAAATAATGTCAAATCTTTGAAAATTGTGTACAAGTATCATTTTCAGAATTTATCCCAATATTAAAAATGAATAAAAAAGAAAGAAAACCACTTTATCAGATATTAACATTAACATTTTCAAGTTGAAAACACCAAAGTTTAAGATAATAGAATAGCTGTCATTATTTACTACATTTGAGAACCTTTGATATAAAGGTATTTCTAATGATGCAGGTAATAAATGTCAATGAAAGGTATAGTAGGTTTGATTCAAATTCTTCATTTTAATACATATGTCTGAGGTATGTAGGGTTATTGTGGCAGACATGATAATGTGCATCCAATGTGCCTGTCTGATTCTTCAAGTTTCAAATAATTTGATTGCACATAAACATCCTGTTCTAAAATTTACTGTATTCGTAACATATCATTAAGTCGGTCATAATTACAGGTTTCAAGTATCATCAGACAAACATTTCCAAGATACTGATTCAGACAGGTTTTTCATTCATCTACCTCTCTTTATCTCAAATGCTAATTATCTTTGTTGGAGGACAAGTAAATTAGTCAATACACCTTGAAATTTCACTAGAGAGTTCTCTGTATTTCTGACCTTCAGCTACTAAGGTTTACGCGATCAGTGATTGCAACATGTCAATGATCTATACTACTCTTTATTCTAGAGATAAACAAATCTTTCTTCTTTGTAGTCCTTTGGTACTTTCTCAAGCTAACAGGACCTTCAGCTGTCAAAATAAAAGTCATTCTAGTGCTTTCTTTATGATTCAAAATTGAGATGCTTTAATATGTATCTTGTTGAGTTATAAGGGTCTTCTCTGTCTCTGTCTCTTTTTGTTTCTTTTTCACTACCCTAACTCTTTTTTTAAAATTGTCCATCTCACAATGTTTGTCTAATGAATTATGAAAAATATATAAATGCACTTATATATATTTTGAAAATATACTATCCATCCATCAGTGTCACATAAAATGTAGGTTAGTTCTTTATATATCTTTTTTCTTATTTATGTTTACTATTTCTGTGTATGTAATACATAAAATATGAAATAAACCTGAAAAAAGGAAAATTTTTCCCAGAAATTCTTATCACTTTACCAAGAAAGATACTCTAGATTTTATAAGTGTTGAAATGAATGTTTTTACACTGAAAACATTTAATGTGTGGCTTCATACTCATTTAAGATTAATAGTGTATGATTGCTGAGTATTGTTGTTAATCTACTAATTAAATATAAGTTCTACTGGCATCTAACTTTGAATAACTATACCCATTTATAAACTATGATGTCTATTGGGGATAATGGAATGTAAAAGAAACTGATATTACTATTATCTTGTAGACCAATTCAGTAGCATATTCCTAGTTATTTCAAATTCCTACACCATGCTTGCTAGGATACTTCTCCCATAATATAGAGTTAGACGGGAGAAAAGACAGAATATAGAAGAGAAGAAAAATTCTTCTACAAGTAGTGACTTCTGTATACAAGCAAGATATCAAGGCTAACATTTAGGGAACATGCATTATGATGCCTGGCCACTAGCCTACACAGAACATGGAGAAAATCCAGTTAATCATTTTCTGAAGACAAGCATACACTGGAATATCGATTTCCACAAAGTTTCAGATGGACATCTATAATGTCTGTGTTGGTAATAAAAGAACGGAAAGCTATCATATTGTTTTGAGTCAACAAGAGACCTGTCAATTTAACACTGAAGAAATGCAGTAGGTTTCCATTGCGTCTTTAACCCTAACCCTTTCCTTCTATTCCTCCCCGCTCTGCTTAATCCATCCTGTTCCTATCCCCACCCACCTCCAGTAAACCCACAGAGAAATTCATGCATTCTGCCCAGACCTCTCCTCTTTGTTTTACTTCTCTAGATCTGTGGATTGTAGCATGATTGTCTTCTACTTACTACCTAATATCCTCTTTTGAGTAAGCACAAACCATATTTGTCTTTCTGGTTGCCTCTCTCAGGGTGATTTTTAGTCTAGTTCTACCTACATGCTTGCAATTTTCATGATGACATTCTGTGTTAAGTGCTGAGTAATACTCCATTGTGTAAATGTACTATAATTTCTTTGTCCATTCTTCACTTGAGGGACATCCAAGGTTTTTCCATTCTTTATCCATTCTTCACTTGAGGGACATCCAAGATTTTTCCAGGTTCTGGCTATTGTGAATATAGTTGCTATAAACATAATTGATCAAGTGTCTTTGAAATATAAAGGTGCACTTTTTGGTGTCCAAGAGTGGTATAGCAGGTATAGATTGATTCCCAAACATCTAAGGAACTTGTTATATTGCTTTATATAGTGGCTGTATGAGTTTGCATTTACACTAGTAATTGAGGAGTGTTCTCTTTTCTGCACATTCTCAGCAGCTGGTGAGACAGCATGAGCTGTCACTTGAAATGTTGATTTTAGCAATTCCAACAGGTAAAAGATAGAATCTTAAAGTAGTGTTGAGTTTCATTTCCCTGATGGCAAAGTATGTTGAACATTTCTTGAAGTATTTCTCAGCTGTTTCAAATTCTTATAGTGATAATTCATTGTTTAGGTCTGTATCGCATTTTTAATTTTGATTATTTAGTTGGTTAATGCCTAGTTTTTTGAGTTCTTTTATATATTTTGGATATGAGTCCACTATTAGAATTAGAGCTGTGCATTGGAAATTTCTTGGAAGCTATGAGGTTGATCCTAGGAAAAATTCCTAGTATTGGAGGATACGGAGCTTAAACCAGGAGGCTGTAGAGTCTGAACAAGAAGCATATGGAGCCTGAACAAGCCATCTTCTGTTACCAGGTTAGGGTACCAGAGATGTGACTGGGACACCAACTCAAGCACAAAAATGACTCACAACATTTCCTGCATGCCAGATACACTAAAGCAAACATGGATCAGAGCTTCTGGAAATAGTCAACCTATGATAGATACCAATGATACAATCTGAGGACCACATCATGAGAATAAATCCATTCTAAATTCTGCCTAAGTGGTCATTATCCAAAAGATGGATGATCCAGAGACCTGGGGTAGAACCAAACTGACAAAAGCAGGTAAATGAATTAATTTCTAATGACATTTTCCAGTACTCATAGGATTGGTGGGCTCTTAGCCCAATCATCATCAGAGAGGCTTTCTCCAGCAGCTGATTGGAGTTGATACAAAGACCAATATTAAATGGAGCTAGAGAAACTCTAGGGAAGAAGGGGATAAAGGATTCGCAGAGCCAGAGGAATAGAAGGTACTTCAAGAACATGATCTACAAAATAATCCACAAGGAAGACCACCTGAGAAATCTCCGTTAGGAAGATATGACCCAGATGTCTTAGTTCTACATTCAGAACAGATTCAAGATGCTGCCTGAGATGATGAAGCCTCATAGGATACTCCAGTCACTACTTGATCATAATTCTAAATTTTCTTTAGGTCCCCATAATTATCAGCGTGCCCAACCAGCAGGAAGTAGCCTGAAAAACAACACCCACATTCTCAAAAAATAGACTATGGATATTTTCTTTTGTTTAGAATGTTGGTTACAAGTTGTTATGGATAATGGTCAGGAGAAAAGGTAAATAAAGGATATTAGATTCAGAGTTCTTGTTTTAAAAAAAAAGTGGGGGATAAGTGCTGCAGGACAATGGATTGTGCCATATCAATTGTATTTTAATAAAATGCTGATTGGTCAAGTGTCAGGCAGGAAGTATAGGCAGGACAATCAGGCAGGAAGTAGAGACAGGACAATGAGAACAGGAAAATTCTTGGAAGAGGATTCTGTTTTCTGCAGTTGTGATCCAGCCACAGAGGAAGCAAGATGTTACTGCCTCGCCAAAAAAGGTACTGAGCCACATGGCTAACTCAAACAAGAATTATGGGCTAATGTAAGTTATAAGAATTAGTGGCTGGGAGGTTGTGGCGCACGCCTTTAATCCCAGCACTCGGGAGGCAGAGGCAGGTGGATCTCTGGGAGTTTGAGACCAGCCTGGTCTACAAGAGCTAGTTCCAGGA
>NC_022010.1:88683426-88688094 GCF_000317375.1 Microtus ochrogaster
TATGCAGATATATGATAATTATAGCTGAAAGGAAGCTGCCGCTCGCCTTTAATCCCAGCACTCGGGAGGCAGAGGCAGGTGGATCTCTGGGAGTTTGAGACCAGCCTGGTCTACAAGAGCTAGTTCCAGGACGGGCTCCAAAACCACAGAGAAACCTTGTCTCGAAAAACCAAAAAAAAAAATAAAAAAAGAATTAGTAAATAAGAAGCCTGAGCTAATGGACCTTTCAGTTTATAATTAATGTAGACCTCTGTGTGATTCTTTGGGAATTAATGGCTGTAGGACCAGGTGAAACAGAAACCTTGGTCAACACCTGTAGTTGAATCACAGCTTATAGAGGGATAGAGTATGATTACAATTAAAGGAAGAAACTAGATTTGGATTGTGTTCAAGTTATTTTCCAAAGTGGATAAGATAATTGTTTTAATAATTGCATTATTATTATTATTAATTAAGATTGACATATTTGTGATCTAAAGCAAATAGGAATATGAGAAATTAAGAATCCATCTAAATGCCACAAAAATAATTTTAAATATTTTTTAATATATTTTATAATAATGTTTTCATTTTTCAGTCATAAGGGGTACAACAAAATATTATCTAACAAAATATGATTGAATGTATGACCCAGCCCATTTTTTTGATTTAATCTAACAAACACACAAATGATAGTGAGAATGTTTTTAATGTAGTGAGCCTATAGACCATATCTGCCTTTTGCCTACATTTTGTTCCTATATTTTGGGAAAGAATATCATTTCGACATCCTACTGGCTTAGGTGACTACTCAGCAGAAAGGTAGCTGTACTGACTGGAAAAAACAGCAGAATGCCAATGATAAGGTCACAGGCCTTACTGTGCGTGTTACTTTCACAGGCAGTACAGGGCTGTAATATCAAAGTTCCCTGAGGCAGATCATTGATGCTTCCTTTGGAGCTGCCATGACCTTTGTTGCTAGGGAACTATCTAGTCAAAATCATTTCCTGAAGGAATGGCCTGGTAGTAGTGCTGAATCATGACCTGAGACAAGGAGAAATATTATTTAATACTTCCCACAGGCTACTAGGCCATGTTTCTTTCAGTTTAGTAAAAATATAGGGAGAGGGATAGAGAAAGAAAGTTTTGCAACAGCAGAAGTCAACTTGCAATGACTGTAATTGGGGATTTTCTATGCCATGATTTTGAAAATCCTCCACTTTTCAGTACTGTCAATATGTACATTATGTAAAAAACAAAAAGGTTACTCTTTGATGTAATACACATTTCAGAAATGTAAATTAAAGATCTATTTGTAATTCATTATTGCATAAATTGTTTTATTGTTAAAAACTATAATGTGTAGAGAAATGTGTTCACCTGCATTATATAATGCAAATATTTAAAAGTACTTGCATTTTCATTTTAAACATACATTCCTATAATTTTAACAATGAAGAGAAATAGAGATGAATACCAAAAGTAGCCAGCTTGGACTGCAGAAGAATTATTCCCTAAAAACACAAACAAACAAACAAAAAAAACAATTTAAATTATATTTATTTTTATTCAAATCTTACTAAATGATTATATTCTATGCTTTATATTCCAATATAGAATTTCTTATGATGTTCCTTTTTCCTAACAATATATATACATGAGTAATGTGGGAAGCCCTTCTGTATACGTGTTGCTTTTATTAGTTAATTAATAAATAAACTGCTTTGAGCCTATAACAGGGCAGAACAGAGCTAGGCATGGAAAATTAAACTGAATTCTGGGAGAAAGAAGGTAGAGTCAGGGAGAAGTCGTGTAGACCCACCAGAGATAGATGCCGGAACTTTACTGGGTAAGCCACAGCCTTGTGGTGATACACACATTAAAGGAAATGGGATAAGTTAAGATATAAGTTACCCAGAAAAATGTTTAAGCTATTGGCCAAACAATATTGCAAGTAATATGATTTCTGTGTGATTATCTTGAGGCAGAGCAGCCGGGAACAAAACAAGTGGTGTCATACAACAAATTGAATTCATTTTATAATTAATGTAGATGTCTATGTGTTATCTTTGGGACTGAATGACTGTGTGACCATGCAGGACAGAAAACTTTGTCAACAGTATATGTGTTTCTTTTATTTGTTAATGAATAAACAAACTGCTTTTAGTCTACAGCAGGGTAGAACGGAGCTAGGTGGGAAAAACTAAACTGAATTCTGGGAGAAAGAAGGCAGAGTCAGGGAGAAGCCATGTAGCCCCACCGGAGACAGACTCCAGAACTTTACAGGGTAAGCCACAGCCTTGTGGCGATACATAGATTGATGGAGATGGGTTAATTTAAGATATAAGATAGCCAGAAATATGCTTAAGCTATTGGCCAAACAATATTACACAAATATGGTATCTGTTTGATTATTTCTGGGCTGAACAGCAGGGGAAAAAAAGCAGCCTCATACAACACATGAGCTCAAAGGAATAGGAGCTGATCATGTTAAAATAATTCTGCTAAACAAATAAAAGGTTTGACAGTATAAAACTCACAAGTTATGGTACATCTCATAAATACTGATTTTTCAAATGTGATTACATCTAATGAAATTTTCAGTGCCATTTTCATGGTGGCTACTAAGGAGTTTTCAACTCCAAAATACTCTGATATAACAGGATCTTTCTACAGAATCTCTGAATTTATTTTTTAACAAGACTCAGAAGGTTTAGGAATATCAGAGTATATTATATTTGACTAGAGAGACAGCCCAGGAGTTAAAGTGCTTACCACACAAACAGCAAACAAAATTAAGGACTAGAGTTCAGATGTCCAGAGTTGATGTACATAATTGGTAGGAATAGGGCTAGTCTTTAAATAAAGCTCTGGAAGGCAGGGTCTGGGCCACTATGGAGGAAGTTGGCTAGTTGGAATAGAAATGTCAGCAAGTTGTGTGCTCAGCTAAGAAATTTCCCTTAGTGCAAAAATATCAAAGATGTTTCTGGATGTTCCTAGGTTTGACACATGTGCTAACCTTCACACATGTACCTGTAGACAAGAGAACTTATCTATGACTGCATGAACACTGCATGTACATAGTTATGGACAAAGAAAAATACAAAGGAAGAGGATAGAATCTCATATCTATTTCAATGCTATTAATGTATAAAATAATATCAAATTATGGCTATGAAATATGCTTACACTATACATAATATAATAATAAATAATAATAATAAGTTGAAAACATAAATAAGAATCAGGGAAAATTTCAGATTTAACATTAAAATTGCCATACTTTTAGCATATGGCTGATGTTTTTAACTGATAAATAAGCTAATAATTGTGAAATATTGAAGTTCTAAGTTAGAACAGATGGAAATTCTCTTGGGATTAGCTTGTTTATATTCTTAATGTAATCATTTTGCTTCAGTTTTTAAGTTTCTGTTTTCCAATTTTTGTACAATAAAGGGAAAGCTTTTTCTCAACAAAATGTGAAACATACAATAAAAGTAAAAATTTGTTTTCAACAATTTAAAGGGGATTTGGATTTGCAAAATTTAATGGCCTCAGACACTAAAGACACAGACATGCAGTTGACAAAACATAAGCACAGGTATGTTTCTGACATTAATTTAATTAGTTTTAAGTATATTTATTTGTGTTTTTCATTGCCAAGGATTTATCCATGTAGTTCATGAATAGTAAACAGCAGTTTTGCCACGGAGACATAATTTCAAGATAATTTCCTCATTAATATCCAACAATATTTTATGCAGATATATGATAATTATAGCTGAAAGGAACCTACCAAATAGAAAATATCAAAATTTAAGGGAAGGTGGGTTTATAAGTTGGGGGAAGGATCTGGGAGGTCTTGGGAGAGGTTAAGTAATATGGTCAGACTATATCGTAGCTTACTCAAAAACAAAGGAACAATGAAAAACAATATTTATGTTAAAAGGAATATTTGAAGCTATGTGTTCACAGGTAGTTTTCTGGATATTCCCAGCCATTTGGTGACATGTGAAGACTATTTTCCCATTTTATAGTTCCTTCATTTTCTGCCTCTTCATCTGCCTTTTTTACCTTCATTTTGTTAGCAAATACCTTATTCTTTTTATTGAATTTTACATAATTTATTATTTGGTAAACATCATAGACAACACAGATCTTATTCATATGCATATATACTATATATTTATATAAATTAACTTGTTTTTCATGAAAAATACTTTGGTATGATCTTTTTCATTTTACTGTCATATACTACATCCTGGCTGAAGTTTCTTCTTCTTCCTCTCCTCCCAGTATCTCTGCTATACATTTCCCGTCTCTCAGATTCACTTCTCCTCATTTTCCCTTCAGAACAGATAGGCCTCTCAGGGATATCAAGCTGCAATATGTCTAGACACATTTCCTCATATAAAAGCTCGACTAGGTGACTTAGTAGGAATAATAGAGTCCCAAAAGCAACCAAAGAAAGAGAGAGTTTCTGCTCCTAATATTAGAAGTCCCCCAAGAACACCAAGTCATACAATCATAATATATTTGCAGAGGGCCTTTCCAGTCCAAAGAGCAGTCAGGGTTCCCTGCCCTATGGGAAGTCCAAGGTCCTCCCCTTTCCATCCAGCTCTAGGAAGGTGAGCATCCAAACAGGCTAGGCTCCCACAAAATCAGTACATGCAGTAGGATCAAAACCCA
>NC_022010.1:88689349-88710723 GCF_000317375.1 Microtus ochrogaster
GACTGGAAATAATCAAACTGAGGGCTGAAATCAACAAAATAGAAACACAGAAAACAATCCAAAGAATTAATGAAACAAAAAGTTTGTTCTTGGAGAAAATTAACAAGATCGACAAACCTCCATCCAAACTAATCAAACAACAGAGAACATGCAAATAAATAAGATCAGAAATGAAAAGTGGGACAAAACAACAGACACAGAGGAAATTCAGAGAATCATTAGATCTTACTACAAAAGCCTGTAAGCCTCAAAACTGGAAAATGCAAAAGAAATGGACATTTTTTAGAGAAGTACCATATACCAAAGTTAAACCAAGACCAGGTGAACAATCTAAATAGACCTGTTAGTCGTGAAGAATTAGAAACTGTTATCAAAAACCTCCCTTCCAAAAAAACCCCAGGACCAGATGGTTTTAATGCAGAATTCTACCAGAACTTCCAAGAAGAGCTAATACCTATAGTCCTTAATGTATTTCATAATATAGAAACAGAAGAGTCATTGCCAAATTCCTTTTATGATGCTGTTCTCTATATAATAGTGAGAAATTGGAAACAACCTAAATACCCCTCAACATATGAATGTATAAAGAAAATGTGATATAGCTTCTTTACAATGAACTATTACTCAGTAATTATAATAAGCAAGATTCTATATACACCTAGAATTTAAAACTACTTAAACAGAAGCCTCTAAAATTGCACACTGATTGAATACACAAATGGTAATACTAGTGAATTATAGGAGACTGAATATGATGATATTTTTAGCCACACTCTCAGAAAAGCTTCAGACTCCCTTGGCTTCCCCTTTAGCAAAATAACCAGGTTATATTAATGAGAACTAAGGTATATCTTCTATTGGTTATAATGGGGGAAAAGAAAAGAAACATATGCATAATGTACATATTTTTGTAGGCAAGAAAATGGCTTATGCTTAGAGAAATAAAAATTTTCAGAACATCACTACTTTCTTCCTTACCCCAATCACTTTGGTTCCTGACTTAAGTGGGTAAGGAGAAAAAAAGCAGGAGTCAGCCAGTCTTAGCTACAAGGATATAAATAAAAAACGCTTCAGTCAGGGAAGGGAGCAGACAGGGGACAAAAAAATATTCTACAGAGATCCATTTACAAATGTCACAGCTGAGAGGTACGCATGGTTACGAGATCTGTGATTTAATAGACTTAATTAGAAGATTATAATATGCTTCTCTCCTGTAATTTACCACTATATATTATGCTACTGGAATATTAACCATTTTGTGAAGCTGCAGAATCTACGTAACACAAATTACCTTTGAGTTACTTTATTTTTGGTATGATGCTGTACATATTTTTCTTTATAAATTACTTAAAGTATAATCACATCATTATCTCTTTCTTTTTTCCACATCAAACCCCTCCTTTTACCCGAAGACTCCCAATGATCTCCAGCCTTAATTTCCTCTCAGTAGAATATAATGCATCCATGAAATACAGTGTGTATGCACATGACTTCAGAGCTTAAAATTTGATATCTGATACCAAATTGGTATGATTAATTTCTGGGAAAGATTGATTCTTCAATTTCACCTAGTTGCCTATTCTTTTTTTTTTTATCTATGGGTGGGGTCTCATTTCTTCCTTCCAAGTGAGCTTAGTTCTTGTTTAGGCAATCATATTGTTGCAGTATCATGGCTATAATTGCCTTGTCATTTCTAGGAGATACAATCTCATAGCAGACTTTCTGGTCCTCTGGTTCTTACAGTCTTTCCTCCTCATCTTCCACAATATTCTCTGGACCTTAAGTGCAGTTCTATTGTCAGTGTCTCTGATGGGCCTGAGTACCTGACACTCTCTTATTCTCTGCATTTGACCTTTCGTAGTTCTCTTTAATGATCTCCATTTAAGGTAAAGAGAAGTTTATTTAATGAGGAATGAATGATGTCAGTATAATGTTAAGTATGAGCAATTATGCTAATCTAATAAAGTGATAGTAACATATTCTTTCCAACATATAGGACCTCATTAGTCATAGGTAGCTTACTAGCTTTCTAGTACCAGGCAAAATTTCCCATCTGTTGAGCAGACCTTAAATGCAATTGCAAAACTGTCATTTAACAACAGAGTACATGTATCAATATTGAACCTTTAGAGTGTCATGAATCATTGCTGTGGTTCCTATGCATCAGAGCTCAGTGAGACTCTTCCCTCTTAGGCAGCTAACATAGGCACTTCTGATACTATAAGGACTAGACTTCAGAAAGGAATTTGCAGACCGTATTCAGATTGAAATTTCCTAGTCCTGTATTTGAACTTAATGTCTTAAAGATTATTCATTTACCTTCAAGTTCTGAGAAGCAAACAAGGGAAAGAGAATGTCATATCTTGTTTTGAGAACCTCTTGAATTCGCTTGACTACTAACTCTAATCAAGTTTATCATTCCTTGTTCTATGATATTTCATCAGAGTCAGGATGTGTGTATTACCACAACAACTACCACTACCATCACTACCACTAACACCACCACCACAACCTCTACTCCACTCCCACCAACTTCCCTCTTTAACCACCACCGTAATCACTACCATCACACTGCCACAGCCATCACTACTACCACAATCACCACCTCCGTCACCACCACCACCCCAGTATAAACACCACCAAGAACAACACCATAACCACCACAACCACCAACACCACAATGACTACCACCACTACCCCACCCCACAACCACCATCACCACCACACTACAACAAACACCACCCCCCACCACAACGGCCACCAACACCACTACTGTCGTAATAGAGTACATTAAACATTTCTTTGAATGTTTTAATTATACATCAAAACTAAGAGGAAGATAATTATATACTCTGTCCATATTAAATGCAGTAATATATTTACAAAGCATAAGTTTTTTTATTTGTGCTATTTCCTTAAAAATACAATTTTCATCATCATGACATATTTTTAAGGTACTCTGCTTCAAACTTGAAGCCATTTTTTTATATTATAGGTTAACTTTTTGATTATACTATAAAACATTGTTTCCTTTTTTCTCTATAACCCCCTCCTTCCATTCATTCCTGCTTGCTTTCATATTCTTGGCTGCTCTTTCTCAATTGTTGTTGAATTTGCAGCTTTTGTCCTTTTTGCTTTGAAATCTGGCTCTTTTGGATGCTATGAAAGGAAGGTATTCTAAAGGAGTTTCTTTGGTTTTCTACTGTGTTTTGTATAGATTTGCAGAGGCTTCCAAATTACTTCTTTTGAAGTGATTTTCTTTTGAAGGTCATACAAAATATGTACACATCATGCCTGCAAAGCCCCTTAAACTGCAGTTACTATCTTTGAGCAAAGTAGCTAACAAATTCTTTTAAATAACAATTTTAAAAGTTCAGCCAGCTAAATTGCTATGATGGACTATGCTTTCTTACTAGAATCCTCGTTTGATACAGAGATTTTCATTAAAGCCAGGTATTATAGCATTGAAGATGCAGTTGATATGAATCATCCTAAAACTGATATGCCTTCAACCATATGTGGCTAAAATGACTAATATATTGACATGGATTCTTGATGGGTGATATTTAGAGGAAAATAGATTTTGACACTGTAGTTGTTTATTCATAGGTATCTTAATTCTTAAACCATTTCAATGGAAAGAGAAAGAACTGACAAAAGGGAATTGACACAATTTGTAGTTTCTATCATAGTTCCCATGGCAAGAATTGCATGTAGAGGACTTTGTGGCAGGCTTTGATTCATGGGTGGAAATAATAATTTTCTTTCAATCCATGTACAAATTAAATGGAAAATTGGTGTCCTGAACTGTGGGATTACAGTGGATTTAGACCATATCATTTAAATCAATACTATTTTGAAAGGCTAGAAATGAAATGATGAGCGTGGGCAGAAATGATACAACACTGGTTTGGCAGCATCTGAAAATGTGCTTTGCATGTCTGCTGTTGAAAATCTGAAGAGGAATTAAAACTCAATTACATAAGCCAAAACTTGAAATTAATTTATTTTATATTTGGAGGAAAATAGCTCCACTGTCAAAGATCTAAGGTACATTCTTGTCATGGCTTACTATGTATTTAGTCACTAATACTTGCTTTAGTTAATAGTATTTATTAATAATTTACATATCAGAAATAAAAATTTGAAATAGTAAAATGAATTCTACTAAAATTCAGGTAGTTAAGCAAATATGTCTGGAAGGGAATTTGAGGCTTTGTTTATGGGTTTGACTTTTCTGTTTCCTGAAGGTAGGTCCTTACATTGATGAATGGCTATTAAAATTTTGATCAAGTCTGTTAGGGTGATAGCAAATATTAGCCATCTTACACAGTGCAAAATAGTTAAATGTGTACTAATTTCTCCAATATTGGAGAATAAGACATTTTAAATTAACTGACATTTACTATAGAACCTGGATTTCATGAAAATATGAACTTGGTCATTTCTTGGGTATAAGACATTTAAGATTATAAAAATAAATAATGAACTCTTCATGTCAAAAAGCATATTAAAACATATTACATAGTTTTCTCTAATCATTCATAATTCAAGATTATCATTTTGATTTCTATCAACATTTTGGTGAGAATATTAATAATTGTATAGCAATCTTCTCAAATTCAATAACTTCTCTTTTACAACACAATTAGTTTTGGTGCTTTATGTAAATTATGTAGCTCTTATCATCCATGTGACTTACCTTGTGCATATTTGTGTCATTTGTAATTGGCTTTATTTGTATCATTTTATTGAAATAGAGGGGTTTTGTTTTTTGCTTTTTAATACAGATCACCCCTGTGGTTGTACCTTCATGTGAGCCTCTGTACATTAGCTGCTTTTAGTCAGATGGGGTTTATGACTCTGTCAAAAACAGTGAGAGGACCTACAATTGATTACTTGCTTGAAATATTAAAGCCTGCTAAGATATTATGCTATTATGCAGTCTGAGAACATTTAATCTGTATAACACATTCAACTTCCAATGTTAAAGTTCAACAGTTAAGTTTTCTTCTTTGTTCTTCATTTCTTATAGAAGAGTGTTATAATTCCACGAGGTCATAAAATATATGAACATTTTTAGCATTTTAATCATTCATATTAATTTTTAGTAAAACTGGATTTAGGTTTATTAGACTGGGATTGTTGGAGTCGTCTTAGAAATAAATAAAAAAAAAAACAGCAAGAACAGATTTGTTCTCTGAATCAGAACTGAAAGTGTTCAGTCTCCCAGGGAAACAGAGATTGTGTACACAGAGTATAGAGGCCACGCAGTTTTAAAGGCAAACCTTTGGGTGTGGACAATTGCATCTGTAGGTTATTCTGTCTGCAATCATGAAGAAGTAGACACCAGCAAGATTTCTGTGGGGTATCCTTATTAGAAAATTTCAGAGTTATCATCAGTGGAGTCCATTCCTGTCCAGCGCTCCTCAGGCCACCTGAGGGTTTTAGCTACATATCCCTTCAAGGTTCATTCCACTATGCTGGGAAATATGAATATATGTGATTTTAGACAATGTTGTTCATATAAACTTCATAACTAAGGAGTTGTCAACAAATTTCAATATCTTCTTATCAGTTAAATTTTTTTGTCAATTTTTCAACTTCTAGTATGTAATTTCCAGTCTAGAATGCTAGTCATGAAGCTCAGTGGAAGTTTTAGACACAGACAAATTATATTATTAATATTTCATTTATTTTAAAACAACTGCAAGTGAATAAAGAGAAAACAGATCGTTCAATGGTTAAAAACACATGCTGCTCTGTAGATGTTTCAGGCCATTTACTAGCCTTTAAATCAGGATACCCACAAATACCTGTATCTCCAGCTCTGGAGAACTCAGCACTGTCTTCTGGCCTCTACAAGTATCTGTACTCACATGCATAAACACATACAGACATCAAGTATATCTATATTTTAAAATAAAATAAATCTATAAACTAAAACACCGTTAAACATTCATCAATTAATACAAATAATTATAAGCACCTACATTGGAATTCATATGAACTTGTTTCAGTCTATATTTAGTAACATATTGAGTTAATTTTAAAATAGTGAATTATATTTAAATTAACATTACAAATAAATGTAAATGTAGTGATTCTTATTAGCAACACCTACATTTTATATAAATTTCAAATATTTGATCTTCATAGGCTTTTAATCTATAATTCATATTGCAATTGATCATTCAAATTCAAGTTTTCTATCATGTTGATATAACATAATGCTGTTATGGAAAAATATGATGTATTAAACTATTTGCTTTATGACAATTATACTTTTAATATTAATGACTAGATCATATTATGCCCTTTCAAGTTTTTCTGTGATTTTGCTTAGCATAACATTATGAAAATATATTTAAAGATAGTAATTCAAAACTGAGTAAATTTGTTTGGTTAACAACTATATTTATTGATACTATGAAACTTAAGTTGCTTAAGAATATAGAGCATCTAATGCATTGAGGCTGGAAAGTTTTTTAAATCTAAAGATTCTTGCCAATAAACTGATGAACTGAATTACTTTGGTAACTAATATTGGCATCATTGGTTATTTTCTTGGTATTGTATTCAATTTTTCTTATGAAAATATACACTACATATTCAATAAATACTAATTTAACAGTCTTATTAATTTATTAGTAGTTTAATGGTCATTTGTATTATAAATTTCCTCTCCCATACTCTCTCTGAACTCAGTTTTTCTCAGGCTACAAATGTCTTTATTCTACCAATAGATTTTTACATATTTGTATCTTCATAAATCTTTCTAATATCCAATGCTTGGTGCAATTCTTACAAATCTTTGTGTTTTCCTCTTCCTTTGTTTCCTTACTCCCCTCTCCTGCCCATTTTCTTTCTTTATTATATTACGTATTTCTCTGATCATTTTCTTTCTTCCATGTGAATTTTAAATTAATCTTATATTTTAGGAAAAAGCATAAAGAAATTGTGCAATAAATCAGTTTTTTATTATTGACTAACTAAGTAATTGATGTTATTTTAGTCAAACTATTCAGGTATATAGAAAATCCTGTAATTCAAATCTAATCCTTATTTTCTCCAACAAATATATCTAAATTCTAACTTTTACCTTTAATGTTATCTTTCAACCTTGGGAAATGCATTTTGTTTCAAAATATTCAAATTGTACAAAATTAGTATTTTCCCATCAAGAACTAATTTTGCTACAGTAATAATAGGCATATGTACAAAATTCCATTATATAAAACAGTAGTTATATTGTCAGACTAAGACAAAATAATTGTTTCTTGTTTTAGTATTCTTCATCAGTGCCATCATAGATGCTCAAAGATCTGCTGCTTTTAATCTATCAAATTATAATTTCTAAACACCAATATTCCTCATTAATTCTGATCAAAATACCAATAGGATAACAATATTTCTTAATAAAACTGTGTCAATTTAAAGCAATGATTCTGTGATGTGGAATTCCCCTCTGTATGCTATGAATGTATTTTGTTGCAATTTATTAATGAATAAAACTGATTTGTCCTATGGCAGGGCAGACTAGAACAAGACTGGAATTCCAAGTAAAGATAGAAGAGAAAGTAGGTGGAGTCAAAGAGATGCCATGTAGCTGTTGAAGGAGGCAGACACCCTAGAATCTTAATAGAAAACTATGAGCCTCGTGGTAAAATATAAAATAATAGAAATGGGTTAATTTAAGATGTAAGACTTAGTTAATAAGAAGTCTAAGCTATTGGCAAAGCAGTGTTGTAATTAATACTATAATATTACAATATCCTGTGTGATTATTTTAGGTCTGGGCAGCCAGGGAACAAATAAGCAGCCTCTATCAATAATTTCAGAATTCTAGGCTGAGGTTGATGGTACACATCTTTAGTTATACCATGCAGGAGGCAGACACAAGTAGATCTCTGAAAATTCAATACTAACTAATATAGTAAGATTCAGCAAAAGCAGATCTTATCTCAAGAAGAAATACAATAATTAATAATAATAACAATGATAATGATAATAATAAATTTGCATAAACAAGCCAATTTGTTATTTTTTCCAGTTCATTATTCACAAATTGCTATCATCCAGTAACTCAAATGATAAAGACAAAAGTAATTATTGACATAAAAATGCATTTGAAAATTTCAGTCATTTAAAATTAAACAAACTGTTATAGAGGAAAAGTTCACTTTCATAAAGGTTACTTTATAAGCCTCAAAATGTTAAAGGTAATAGTGATTAACAAAATATTTCCCTTAACATTAGGTAAAAATTCTTTCTATTTTCATAGCTCTTTTTTTTTTTTTTTTTTTTTTTTTTTCAAGACAGAGGGTTTCTCTGTGGTTTTGGAGCCTGTCCTGGAACTAGCTCTTGTAGACCAGGCTGGTCTCGAACTCACAGAGATCCGCGTGCCTCTGCCTCCCGAGTGCTGGGATTAATACTAAATTCTTCTGAACTTCTTGTTCATCTAGTATCTGGTAACTTCTTGGGATTCCATGCATGTGAAACTTGGAAATGTATCAATTTAAAAAGTAACCAAGTAATACCACAATGTAAGGTAATAGGTTTCACTAACTGTATTGAACTAAATATTAAACATCTGTAAGAGATCAGCAGTTACATCTAGCCTGAGATTTAATCAATAATGATAAATGGTGGCACAATCAATGTGACACATAAAATAACCTATTATACATGATATGATTTTATTTGTTATTTGGAGTATTGTCATTTTTAGAATATGTTTTAATGATTTATTATCTGATTATTCTAATTTTATGAAAGACTGAAGTCACAGGTTCTTACTTTAGAAATAGTTCTGAATATTTCCACTCAAATATGAATTCCAAAAGACAGCCATGTAACACATGAATGTATTTTTTCAGAAATGTATATAAAATAAAATGAAGACTTTCAGATGATGAACACCTTAGATTGACAAGACTCTTTACTTCCAACATTTTACTCTTTACATAGAACTCAATTAATACAATCATAGGAGGAAGGGGCTTTTAAAGTGAGATGTACAGGAATTACAGTATTTCATGAAGGGTTCAGAAAGAAAATAATAACAAAGGACTCGGAGAGAAAGAGGATCCTTTTTAAGGGTGATGCTTTGCTTATTGTTCCACCTGTAAAGGATGCATGTATCACTTTCCTTCTGGTTTAAGAATCAGTGTAGTGCAGAAAACAGATCAGTACTTTATCATGTGCCAAGTCAACTAGTAAAATTAGTACTTTATAGCATATCAAGTAATAAAACAACATATTTAAAGGAAACTGAACATTTATATTCTTCTTTCTTTTTGCCAAGTGTGTAAAAAATGCATTACAGTTTTATAGAACATGGAAGTGTTGCAATAAATATTTCTGGGAAGGAATATGGCCAAAATATTCTCATTTTGATCTTACAAGGAGCTCAAAATCAAAGAAAACAATATTTTGACTATTCAGAGCAAATGTTTCTGTAAATTAGTTTACTACTTTCATAACTCAGGCAGAATATCACTCCAATTTAAAGTCTAAATAGATATAACATTGCATAGAATTTTTTATGTATGCAAACCTGGCCATCAATCATTCCTTTTAGTGTTGGGGCAACTTAATCTTCTCTTTCAAGGCTCTGACCAATTCAGCCACCGACAAGGCAAATATTTCTGAATTCCCTGGAGGGAAATATAAATTAAAATAATGAAGATAACAAAAGATAATAAACATCTATACATTTTCCCATTGAGCTAAATAAATTTGCAATGCAGTATTGCAATGGCAATAGACTTCTGATTTTATTTCATTTTTTAATGGAAAGAGAAGCAAACTATCAGTTTTCTACTGGATAAAACTCCATTGAACTATCATGTGTACTTTTAGATTAATTCAGAGAAGGTAAGAGATTTTTGTCTTATAAACAGGTATAATAAAATTGTAAGCCATGTTATAGACTCTTAGGTTGAAAGAACTTTATTTTAGATTTTATATTTTGAATAGAAAGCTGGTCATTTATAAATACTGTATGTGGGGGTGGTTGAAATATGAGTGGTGGAGCAAAAGCCTAACACCTAAATAAAGAACTCAAGATCACTAGCAATGTTTTTCCATTTTTTAAAGTAGTGGTCACTTTATATAATGCTCAAATGTAACATAATTTGAATAATCAGTGCAGTTACGCTTACTGTATTAGATTACTTCCATTCATTTTAACATTTTTTTATATTTTATCATAAATATTTATTTTTAAAGTGTTAGGTCTTTCTGTATACTTCAAGCTCCATGAAAATGTAATGATTTAGTTTAAGTTATAACTAGCCAATTGAGAATGATTACACAAAGAATATCACTCATCTCAAAGTGAATTATAGAACTTCATTCTTTTTTTTATTTTTATTTAGCTCTACATTTTTCTCGGGTACCCTCCCTTCTACTCCCTGCCCTTCAACCCTCTGCCAAGGTCCCCATGCTCTCAGTTTACTCAGGAGATTTTTAGAAACAAATATAAATGACTTCATCTTGGGGATATGGACTCATGTTTGCTCAAATACTATTTTCCAATATGGTAGAAATTTTGTGAAGATTTTTTATTTGCAGAACGAAAGAATGACATAAATTAAGAGATTTTTCAAAGAATTGGTAAGACAGGTTCCAACAAAGTGGCAAGAATCCCTGCTCCAGGCATCAATTGTTATCTGATTGCTCTCTTAGCCTTTGACGCAGGGTAAGCATCTGTTAGGACGTTTCAAAATGATTTTTAAATAGTAGTCTCCAAACTGTTAAAACTAATACAGAGATGAGCTATTTATTTCCCTCAAGTTAGCTAAAGGTGGTACAAGATAATATGTTTCTTGGTATCTTAGGGTTTCTATTGCTGTGAAAATACATAGTAGCATGGTATCTCGTATAAAAGAAAACATTTAATTTGAGCTGGCTTAGGTTTCAAAGTTGTAGTGCATTTAATGTCATGGTGGGAACGTTACTGCATGCCGACGATACAGTGTTAGAGAAAGAACTGAGTTCTACATCATGATCTTCAGGCAGCAGAAGACTGTGTGTCACACTGGGTATAGCTTGAGCATATGGGACCTCAAATCCTGGTCCAAGAGTGGCATATTTACTCCAAAAATGTCAAACCTATTCTAACAAGGCCACATTGTTTAATACTGTCACTCCCTATGGGCCAAGCATTCAAACACTTGAGTATTGTAAGAGACTGCTTATTTGTTACCAGCTATTCAACCTTGAAATAATCACACAGAAACCATTTTATTTGCAATACTGTTTGGCCAATAGTGTAAGCGTATTTCTGGCTAACTCATATCTTAAATTAACCTTTCTCTTTTAAAAATCTGTGTATCACCACGAGGCTGTGGCTTACCATATAAAGTTCCGATGCTTGTCTCTGGAAGGGCTACATGGCTTCTCACTGATTCCACCTTCTTTCTCCCAGCATTCAGTTTAGTTTTCCCCACCTAGCTAAGTTCGGACTTGATATAGGCCAAAGCAGTTTTTTTTATTCATTAACCAATAACAGCAACGCATAGATAGAAAGAATCCACACGACATGAATGTGTGGGGACCATTACTATTCAAACCACTACACTAGGCAAGCAAACTTCCAACTTACCATGAGCATGGAAGTTTTAATCAGCCTCACAGAATCATTAACAGAAGTTTGGCTTTTATGTTTTAGCAACTATGGTTCACAAAGAAAATAAACATCTACTTTCTTTTCCTACCCACCTAATTTTGTGTCCTTTAAGAAAATTAAGATTAATTAATTTTTTGCTCTTCCATGTGTCCCTTTTGTTGTTGCTCTTAGGATCTGTTCAAAACAGTGTCTGAAAGCTAAATATTGTTGTATACGTTTTTCTTTAACTACAAATCAATAACCAATAGTTGAATAAGAAGAAAGAGGGAGCTAATGTCTTACAGAATAGCACTTGTTTAATATGCATTTAATTTCTAACACCATCAGAAGTATAAACAAATAAAAAATCAAATAGAATTTTTAAAGCCTAAAAAATAAACAACTTTCAATAGCTAGTGTTTGGTTGTCAATAGTTACCTTGAGTATCAATTAATTATATTATGTAATTTAAGGAGTTGTTAAAATTAAATTAAAAAAACAAAATAATAACTCTATTGCCTATAAGATACATATTTCACTTGTACTACATAAATATTGGAACTAAAGAAATGAAAAGAGATATTTCACACTGACAGAAAATAAAAAAGGTAGATGTAGCTGTATATATTTTGGGTAAAATAGACTTTAATTAAAATATTTTTTTTAAGAAAGAAAAAAAATTTCCGCCTCCTCCCAGCCTCCCACTCCTCCCAATAATTAAAATATTTTAGGTGACAAATACTTTTAGGGAAGCTTTACTACTTGAGAACATACTCTTAATTTATAAGTAAATATGTAACCAATGTCAAGACACACAAATATATAAAGTAAATAACAATTATATCCTAAAAGAGAAATAAACTCTAGTCCAACTGAAGTAAGAGTTTCACTATCTCACTACTTTATTAGTAGATAGATCATCTAGATAGAAAATCAATACAGAAGAATCAAACTTAAACTACACTCGAGATCAAATGAACCAAAGAGACACATATGGAACTTCCCTTTCAAATGCTGCAGAGCACACATTCTTCTCAAGAATCTAGTGAAGATAACTGACAGTGACAAACTGGTAAACTTGGAAGCTATGGACAGGAGCTCATGTATTGCTTGTGTACAATGCACGCTTCAGGATTTGAGAGGGGAAGAAGTCTATTCTCATGGCTTGTCTGCCTAGTTAACTCTCAGCTTTCTGCAAAGTCAGATGTTTCAATTTCAATTTAATGCACGAAATGCTAACAAGAACTGTTACATCTCATGCACATTTTGAGTTTTAATCAGTTATCTATATACACAGTTAAGGGCATAAACTGTTACTGTTAAAACACAATAACACTATATTCACACAGTAGACCTACAAAATACATAAATAATATGTAAGTATCAGTCCTTTTTGTTTGAACAGAAACAACTTCTTTCTTTGTCTCTTAATTTTGAGACCGAGTCACACTAAAAGGCATATGTTGTCCTTTAACTTGTAATTCTTTTGCCTCAGCTCCTGTATCACTAATATGACACCGCCAGCTATAGTTTAACAATTAGATTTAGTTTAAATTTAAGTGTTTGATTTTACAACATGTGTATGCCTCTCTTGTTTGGTAATGGTATATCATTTGTGACATGAACATGAATAACTAGCTCTGCACTCTGATCTTCAGGCAAGCTTTATTTATTACAACACAAATAAATATCACTATAGTGACACAACATTTAAAATTCCTTTTTACTCTTGAAATTTAGAAACATGTAAATATATATACTATGTATATACAACAAAGCCTTTGCTAAGTATTTTTTTTTTTAGTTAATGATGGTAAAATAAACTGACACATTGCTTTAGGATAGCAATAGCTTCCAAACATGTTAAAGAGCCTTTATTGAACCTATAAATTTTTCTTAGGTAAATATAGTTATCTTGATTTGATTTAATGAAAATATAGCTGGAAATAATTATCAAGGGTACAATAATGGTAAATATTAGAGATTTGGAAGATCTGAAGTAATACAAACTAAATTTAGGGAGTTCCCAGGACTGAAGCAAGTTAATATTTGCCAACCAGGCTGTCTCCCTGTCATAAAATTCTGCTTTGGTTATTTGTGTACACTAAGAAAAGTTGCATATGTATGAGGATCACTTATCCTTTACACTAAAATGAAATTTAACATTCCCAAAGAAATGAAATTGGAGTCTTTTTACCATTTGTGTTTTACTTTATTGTTTTATTTGTAAGATAAAAACATATGTGGCTCAAATTCAATTTTTTAGAAAGCTGAAAATAAGCATTTTATTTGAAATCCACATATCTTACAAGAAAAAGGAGAGTTACAGTAGACTGTAGTTCAATCACTTGGGAGGTTGAGGCAGGAAGATATTAAGTTTGAGGCCAGTATGGACTGGAAAATAAGATAAAGATAGAGTCTCATACAAAACAAGTAAAGCAACAAAAGATATATCTTGATAGAAAAGGCCATTATGTGATTAGGGAGAAATATGTTGCCAGGGAAATTCCCGGGAATTCACGAGGATGACCCCAGCTAAGAGTCCTAGCAATAGCAAAGAGGGTGCTTGAACTAGTCTCCTGTAGTCAGATTGATGACTAACTTATTTGTACTCATAGAACCTTTATCCAGCACCGATTGAAGCAGATTCAGAGATCCACAGTCAAGCTCTGGGTTCAGCTCTCAGACTCCAGGTGAAGAGAGGGAGGATGGATTATATGAGCAAAAAGAGAAGTGAAAATCATGATGGGGAAACCTACAGAGACAGCTGACCAAAGTTCCTGAGAGCTCATGGACTCTAGACAGAAAGCTAGGGAGCCTGCATGGGGCAGACCTAGACTGTCTGTATGTGGGTGACAGTTAGTTAGCGTGGTCATTTTGTTAACTCCCTAGCAGTGGGACCAGGATCTATTCCTGATGCACGAGTAGGCATTTGAAGCCCATCAGATATGGTGGGATGTCTTTTTCAGTCTTGATGCAGGAAGTAGGAGCTTGGCCCTTCCTCACGTGGATAAGTCATGCTTTGTTGACTCCTATTGGGGGTGTCTTACTCTTTCTGGGGAATGGATGGAAGGGAAGGGTAGAAAGGATGTGGTGGAGGGAACAGGAGGAGAGGAGGGAGGAGAAACTGTGATTGGTATGCTATGTAAATAAAATAAAATAAATAAAAATATTAACAAAACCCCTCAGAAAAAAGAAAACAAGCAAAACAGAGAATTTGTTTTAGAAATCCATTTCATACTAATTAAAAACAAAAAGGTGTTTTCTTGTTTTATTATTTCTAACTAAAATTATCTAACAATCAGTATCTTTTACGTTTATTGTGACTAATACAAATTATCTCAGATAAAAGTCTTTTCTTATGCTAGATGCATAATTAATTCTAAATGCCTCTTGTGATTTTTGTCTAATAATTAGCTGCTTGACATTTAATTTTACTGTTTTTATGCAAAATATTGCATAACAGGTAATTTTCTTCAGAAGCTACAATTGTAAGAGATTGTGTTTGCGTTCCTGTATGGTCAAAAGTACAACTAAAATTAATTAAGATAGTGATATTGTGAATAAATGAAAAAATAAACATTTTTAATCTGTTTTGTTTTGCTAAATGAATATCACTGGAATTGGGTTGTGGATAAAGAAAAATGTTTTTATCTCAAGGTCTGGTTGTCTGGAGAGTTCAGAGATCGGGGATTCTAAGTAGAGACCCTGTGAAGTGTCACAACACCAGTAGTTGACATCATGTGGAGAGTGCCTTTGTGAGCACTGATCAGAGGCCTGCAGAAGGCAGAGAGAGGGGCAGGACTTCCTGTGTAACATGGCAGCCATCCCACTTCTGTTAGAGGCACAACTCACTCGTAGGAGGAAAACTGTCATATCTCCCACGAGCTTCAGCCGCTCAGAAATCACTGTTTTCCAAGACTCAGTATGAGTTCTGTTGGGACCAAGCACTATTCAAACCTCTTAGTACTACAAAATAATACATTTTAACATCATTTATACTATACTTAATTTAGTGATCTTATCATCAATTTTGGGGGATAAATTTGTACTCATTTAATCAATACTAATGAATGTGAAATAAAATATCTTTGTCCCCCATTAACCCTGACTTACATAGTTACTTATTGGCATTGTACTTACCCAGGAAAACTTTTAGTATAATGGTTGTTTTATGATATTACAGTATTTCTTTGTTAGCTCCTCAAAAGAAGACATCTAGTCTGTTTCTAGGTTCTGGCTATTACAAATAAAGCTGCTGTGAATGTAGATGAGAATGTGTCCTTGTGGTGTGATTGAGCATCCTTTGGGTAGGTGCCCAAATGCACTATATCTAGGTCTCATGGTTGGTTTATAACCAATTTTCTGAGTAATTGCCAAACTGATTTCCCAAGTGGATGTACAAGTTTGCATTCCCACCAGCAAAGGAGAAATGTTCTCATCTCACTACATCCTCTCCAGTGTGAGATGTCACTGATGGTTTTGATTTTACCAATTCTGACATGTGTAAAATGCAATCTCAAAGATGTTTTGATTTGCATTCCCCTGATCTCTAAGGATGTTGAACATATTCTGTAGTAATTAGGAGCAGCGGAGCTGCATCCCCAGCACCCCAGCCACCTGGCTAGCTTATGCCCCAAAATAATTACACGGACACTATATTCTTTTAATCACTGCTTGGCCCATTTCTATCTAGCCTCTTCTAGGCTAACTCTCGCACCTGGACTAGCCCATTTCCAATCATATGTGTCCCACCCCTAAGGTCGCTTACCAGGGAGATTCTAGCCTACGTCCATCCTGGGTCAGAGCTTCATCACATGTGTCTCGGAGAGCAGAGCTATCCCCGCATCCGGGAGCATGGCGTCTCTGCTCCAGAGCGCAAAGCTGTCGAGTCTGAGCTCACTTCCTCTTCCTCCCAGCATTCTGTTCTGTTTACTCCTCCCACCTATGTTTTAACCTATGAGGGCCAGTCAAGCAGTTTCTTTATTGCTTAACCAATGAAATCAACAGATTGATATGACACTCCCACATCAATATTCTTAAGTGATTCTTAGGTATTTGTGATTCTTCTGTTGAAAATTTTCTGTTTATATCTCTACCCAATTTTAATTTAATTATTTTGTTTTTTGATATCTAGTTTCTTGAGATTTCTACATATTTTGGAAATCAGCCCTCTGCTGAATGTTTCCCATTCTATAGGACAATAATTTGTTATATTTATCATGTCCTGTGTCCTTTGAATACAGAAACTTTTCAATTTCATGAGGTCCCATTTATTAACTGTTGATCTTAGTGTCTATGTTTTAGTGTTCTATTCAGGATATTGTCTCATGTGTCAATGCATTTGGGATAATTTCCCGTTTTCTCTTCTCTCAGGTTCATTGTATCTGGATTTATCTTGAGGTCTTTAATCCACTTGGATTGTTTTGTGCAGAATAATAAATATGTTTTGACTTTCATTCTTTTACATAATGGCATCCAGTTAGAACAGTACAATTTGTTGAAGTTACTTTCTTTTTTCCTATTGTATAGTTTTTTTATCTTTTCCTAAATGTTGTTCATAGGTGTGTGGCTTTACATCTGGGTCTTTTATTCAATTCATTTGATTCATGTGTCTGTTTTTATGCCAGTATCATATGCTTTTTATTAAAACAGCTCTATTGTAGAGTTTAAAATCAGGGAGGGTAATATACGTCCAAAAGTTATTTTATTGTACAAGATTGTTCTAGCTGTCCTGGAATTTTTTTGTTTTTACTTATGAGGCTGAGTATTGTTCTTTCAAGGTCTGTAAAAATTGTGTAGGGATTTTAATGGAAATTTAATTGAATCTTCAGATTGCTTTTGGTAAGACAAAAGACAAAGAAAATGTCATACTTTTACACAATGGCGTATTACTCAATTGTGAAAAACAAGGGTACCAGAAAATTTGAAGTCAAATGGGTAGAACTTGAAAAAAAATCACTCTGAGTGACATAACCAGGACCAATAAAAACAAATACCATGTGTACTTACTCTTAAGTGGATATTGGCTGTAAAATAAAGGATAACTATGCTACAATCCACAGACTTAGAGATACTAGGTAATGAGGAGAATTCATTTCAGGGAGGTAGACATCCAGAAGTGGAAATAGAAGAGATTTCATAAATGCACTAAAGATGGGTGCAGCGACTAGGCTGGTGGTCATGGAGGGGCTGAGAGCTGAGACAGACTGCTGGGATATATTCTAGCAGAAGCCTGACACAGGGGACCCCAGCTTAGACTTCTAGCAATGTTGAATACATAGCCAGAACTGGCTTTCTCCTGTGATAAGATTGGTACCTGTCCCAATTGTCATCAGACATACAGCCAAAGAGTAGGCAGATTTCAGGAATCTTGTGAGAGGGGGAGGAGAAAGAGTATAGGAGCCAAAGGGGTCAAGGCCACCATGTAAAGGCTTGCACAATCAATTGGGCTCATTGAGGTTCCCAGAGACTGAACTGATGACCAGGGAGCTTGCATGATACTAAACTAGGCTCTCTGTGTATGATACAGTTGTATAGCTTGGTCCTCTTGTGGTATTCCTTTTTTTGTTTTTGTTTTTGTTTTTCGAGGCAGGGTTTCTCTGTGGCTTTGAAGCCTGTCCTGGAACTAGCTCTGTAGACCAGGCTGGTCTCGAACTCACAGAGATCCGCCTGCCTCTGCCTCCCGAGTGCTGGGATTAAAGGCATGCGCCACCATCGCCCGGCCTCTTGTGGTATTCTTAATAGTGGAAACAGGGACTGTCTCCAACCCTTTTTTACTTGCTTTTAGGACCCTACTTCTCATATTAGGCTGCGTTACTCAGCCTTAATATGTGTGGAGGTGTTTAGTCTTATTGTATTTTGATATGCCATGTTTTATTGATACCCATAGGAAACCTGCTCTTTTCTGGAAGGAGAGAGAAGAGGAAGAGTTTGGGCTTAAGAGATAATAGGGGAGAAGGTCTGGGAGGGAAAGATGGGGAGGAAGCTGCTGCCTGGATGAAAAGAAATAGGTTAATAAAAATAGTTTTTAAGCTATAAGAACTTAATCATAAGCAATAACATCAATAATAGACAATTACTAAACAGATCAAAACACCTGTATCATTGGCAAAGACTATTTTCTCAGAGATAAAGCACTTAATGTCAAATACTATTTGTTTTTGAGTTATTTTCTAAACTAACAAGTATAATAATAGTCTAATTTGTTCCAAATATGTTCATGCAGAATGCTTATAGAATGTAAAATTCTACTTACTTTTAAATGTGTATTTTAATTGGGATATTTTTAACATCTCATTTATCTAAGAGCTGCTTAGAAACTGTATTGATTAAAATATTTCCAAGACATTCTTTAAAGATATATATTTATATATAATATATATTTATATATATTCATGTATATTTATATGCATAAATATACATTTATATATAAATAAACTGTGGGAGAATATATGGTATTTATTAGGGTTTAATAATATGTGTTTGTTTGCATGAATATTTAGATCTCACAAATTAAATATCATTTTCATTTGATAAACAGGAATAAAGGCACTCAGAGAGTGTGGTGGACGAAAAGAAAATGGTCCCCAGAGAGAGTAGCACTATTAGGAGTCACAGCTTTTTTGGAAGTACTGTGTCACTACGGAGGTTGTCTTTGGGGTCTCCTTTGCTCAAGTTATGCTCAGTGTTACACACAGTTCACTTCCTCTTGTCTGCAGATGAAGATGTAGAATCTTAAATTCCTTCTCCAGCACCATGTCTATCTGCATGCCACCACGTCCTGCCATGATGATAACGGACTAAACCTTTGAAACTTTAAGCCACCCCTCAAAAAATGTTTTTCTTTATAAGAGTTGTCATAATCATAGTGTCTATTCACAGCAGTAGAAAACCTAGCTAAGACAGAGAGGAAAGAAGTGGTAAAATTTCAGTCTCTGAACTTCAAAATGTTCAACCAGGATTAGCAAGTCCACACAATTTTGTGGCAGTACTGTGATCCTGCTACTAGCTATTGTGTCAGGATCACAGCAGTCAATACACCACATAGTTCCAATGACATCCAGCCCTCATTTAAACTTTGCAGTTCTGTTTCTATCCTAATTAGTAACATGATCAGATGCCATATCAGATCAATCATCTTGGCAGCATGTTGAAAGTTTCCAGTCTACGTCATCTCTCTATTATAAAGATGTGTGGTTAAATGTTGAGACTCTAAATTAGAGATCATAGAACAAGAGAGGCAAGCACACAAGCTGTTGAAGAGCTACAATTAGCGAACAAGTCACTATGATTATAGCAAACGTAATAATCTTCCTATAGAGAAATGTTTGCTACTTCCAGTGACAGCAGAAGCCTCAGGCAAGACCCTCTGGAGAGTCTGTAAAGAGGGATTACTTGTTTCCCCAGGTCTTCTAAAGATGTGTGTCAACTTTGCTTTAAAGACTTAGATCAATTGTTCAGCAATGACACGAGGTTTTCTCTTCTCAGGATTGCTCGTTTTCCCCAGCACCTTTTACAGACGATTTCCCATATGAAGGCAGAAGTTCATACTGACAGGGCATCCTTCCAATATGTGATGATAAACAATTATAATTAAAAGAATATATATTTCCACCAAACAGTTTGCTAATGACCACATAATATTTTATAATTAAAACTATCTAAGAGTCCTGATGATTGCAACTTATTTATCTTGCCATTTAATATATCTAATTCTTGGAAGAACGTGAAATATTAAAAACTGAAATGATTGAAAGACAAGTAGGCATCTTGGGTTTAATATTCTAAATTATAAGGGAAATATAGACATTTTAATCAAACAAAATTAAGTGTACACATTATACTTTAAAATCAAATACGTGCTTATTATTTGGAGAAGCAGATATGGGATTATCCTTTAAGGAAAACAGATGATTTTTGCTAGTGAGTTTATTTTGACAGCATCAGTCCAAATGCTGTGCTTACTTTTTCATGATTTCTACTGTTGCCAAGAAAAGAGATAATTCATGAAATTATATAATAAAGAAATTAGTGTATTTTAAGAACACTAACTCATAGACAATATATACATACATGGGTTTAATATTTTATTCTATATAATAAAATATAGGTGATGATACATACATTACATCTTTGCATAATTGACGTCTTTGACATATTGACACAATTTTAAACTTTTTGCTGTTGTAGTGTTGTTTTGGATAATCCTTGCAAAATTTGCAGTTCTCTTAATCACCATGTACCCTGGCCTCACAATCATGTTATATGTGGATCGATATGCTTGATGTGAAAGATTCCCTTCTACTTGAACTTTCCATTTTAATAACTCCCTTAGTTCTTTTATTCCTGTAATACTTTTCTCTCTAAACTGGAATATACAAGTACAAGATAGGCAATATTTTCAAAAATAGACAGCATATTTGAGGGGAGGGGAGGGGAGCAGAGAAAAATGTAGATCTCAATAAAAAACAATTAAAAATAAATAAAAAATAATAAAAAACCCAAAGCATTTTCTCTGTAACTTCACCAGTACTGTGCCTGAATGATATTTAAGAAAGGTTTGGTTTTACCTTAGACTTTTATTTATTAAAGTTTTAGAGATTACTGTAAGCACAGGTATATTAGGCATTCTCAAAAATATGATTGGCAGCAATTTTTAAGTATGGCATGCATGTTATCCTTTTGAGAACTTTAAAAAATGTAGTATTGTTAGTATTCAACAATACCACTATTCTAATACTTTATTTCCATTCAACTA
>NC_022010.1:88714003-88722046 GCF_000317375.1 Microtus ochrogaster
CTACCAAAAGCAATCTATAGATTCAATGCAATCCCCATCAAGATCCCATCAAAATTTTTCACAGAGCTGGAGAAGACAATAATCAACTTCATATGGAAAAACAAAAAACCCAGGATAGCCAAAACAATTTTATGCTTTTTCCATTTTAGATTTTACTAAAATGGAGTATTTTCAAAGCTGATGCTTCAGATTTTTAGAACATGAATTCTATTGCTGTTGTAACTCTGAAAATAATTATGCATCCTTTACCTTTCATGTCTTCTTGACAAAAATAAGAACATTAGAATATCAGAAAACAATCCATGAAAATAAATCCTATCTTCTCGTTTCATTATCAACTCTGTCACTTCATAAGTAAATATTTTATTTCCGCTGCTTTTGGAGATTCCCTCTCTAACCTAGTCTCTCATATCTTACCCACCCACTGTGATTATACAGACTGTGATATGTCAATCATGATCTTAAAAGCTACCATTCATATATAAAAGAATATATACTATTTTTTTTTCCTTTGAGACTCTACGTTATCTCAGGGCAATTTCTCTCAAGCTCCATTAATTTACCTGTGAGTTTCAGATTTAGCTTTTTTATTTGTTTTAACAGCTGAATAATATTCAATGTTTAAATGTATGCCATTTTTATAAATTCACACGTTGATGGACATCTAGGTTGTTCCCAGCTTCTGGCTATTGTGAATACAGCAGCAATGAACATGGAATAACAACTGTCTCTATGGGAGAATGGAGAATCTATTTGGTATATGCCCATGGGTGATATCTGTCGATCGAGGCAGATTGACTTGCAGATTCTTGAAGTAGTAAAAAGAGTATACTAAGCTGGAAAGATTTAAACAGCATTGTAGGTGTGGATGGGGAAAACTGGGGCTAGAGGTATGGCATTAATAAGACTCAGCTCTGAGGAAAACATGCAGAAGTCTGCTAAAATAGTAACTACAATAGCAGTGCCTTCCAAGACGTTTGTATGCATGTCCCCTGTCTGCCTGGCTTTTGTAAATATCAGAAAAGAACTTTAGTTCCTCTGAAACTCGAGTTGCGGAGAGTTGTGAACTACTTTGTGCCGCCAGTAACTAAGCTGTAGTCTGCTGGAATTATACATAACCACCGAGAAATCTCTCTGTGTTCCTTTAGTCAATCAGTCCTCAAAACCTGAAGAGCAGAGGATAAAGGATGAAGTTTCTCTAGAGAGCCACATTATTTATAAAAATCTAAAATGTCAGGAATGGAATTTTCCCCTGAGTTGTTAGCCAGCAACTATGAAGCTTACAGTACCTCCATACCCTGCTGCTAATAATAATAATGTATTCTGTTATTTTTATTGGTCCTACATCAGAACTAGAAGTAAACCCTATTGCTGAAGATGCCACATACTTAGTATAAAACACATAAATAACAAAGGTGAGCTTATCTGGAAGCCTCCACTCCAGTGGTTAGTATTTGTAGTACCACAAATTCTATATACGCTTCTTGGGGAAGTAGGCATTAGTGATATTGTCCAACTCTGTTTCCTGAGTGCTAAAATATCAGCCTTGTACCCAATAAGTTCTTACTGGTACAGTAGTGGCACACTTGTTTGGAAGATATCTGACTATTTTCAGATTTGATTTGGGGACTTCTTTTTTTTTTATTGAGAAAAAAAATTTCTGCCTCCTCCCAGCCTCCCACTCCTCCCGCCCTCCCCCCCCCTCCCCTCCCTCTCAAGTCTGAAGAGCAGTCAGGGTTCCCTGCCCTGTGGAAAGTCCAAAGTCCTCCCCCCTCCATCCTGGTCTAGGAAGGTGAACATCCAAACTGGCTAGGCTCCCACAAAGCCAGAACATGAAGTAGGATCAAAACCCAGTGCCATTGTCCTTGGCTTCTCATAAGCCCTCATTGTTCACCATGTTCAGAGAGTCCGGTTTTGTCCCATGCTTTTTCAGTCACAGTCCAGCTGGCCTTGGTGAGCTCCCAATAGATCAGCCCCACTGTCTCAATGGGTGGGTACACCCCTCGTGGTCCTGACTTCCTTGCTCATCTTCTCCCTCCTTCTGCTCCTCATTGGGACTTTGGGAGCTCAGTCCAGTGCTCCAGTGTGGGTCTCTGTCTCTATCTCCATCCATCGCCAGATGAAGGTTCTATGGTGATATGCAAAATATTTATCAGTACGGCTATAGGATAGGATCATTTCAGGTTCCTTATCCTCAGCTGCCCCAGGAACTAACTGAGGACCTTGGATTTGGGGACTTCTTAACTGGATGAAATGTCTGATATTTTGAGGGCAGAAATTTTATTGATGGGAATAGTATAGTCCCTAGAGAGAGTAACTACTTTATTAAGCTGAATAGATATTTAATCAATTTTTTTCAATTTAATGAATTTAATTATTTTTTATCTCAACAGCAGTTTCAGTTCCCTACTCTCTTCCCATTCCGTCTCCATTCTCCCCTTAGTCCCTCCTTGTCAGTTCATTCCTTTGTTTTTCTTTAGAAGGAGGCTAGCTTCCCATGTGTATCAACAAAGCATGATATATTAAGTTGAACTAAGACTAAATACTTCCCATGTATTAAAGTTGGACAAGACAATCCTGAGGAAATTTTTTTAAAGCATTCATATTTGTCCACTTAGACTAGAATGCTTTCAGTGCATTTCCTTGATTGATAAAGAGAAGAGAACTCTATCCTTTGTTGGCAGTGAGGTCTCCAAGCAAGTGAGCCAGGACTGGAAAAGAATGGTAGCTAAGTAATCATAGGGAAGCAAGCCAGAACGTAACATTCCACCAAGATCTCTGCTTCAGTTCCTGCATCCAGGTTTCATTTCTGTGCTTTTGCCTTGGCGTTCTTCAGTGATGGTCCTATGAACCAAATAAATCTTATCTGCCTAAGCTACTTTGTTTATTATGTATTTATCACAGTAACAGAAGCCAAACTAAGACTAATTTCTCTATAGATAAAACTGATTATTCAAATAGGTTATTTCACAATGTTGCCTTGGAGTAAGTAGCAGTATGAACTATTAAGTCTCTCTCTGTCAGTTATGTCTTTGTGGTGTCCTACAGAATATCTATTAAATACTGATTCTTCCATATTGTTTGCAGCAGATTTTTATGAAATATCGTAATTCTTTTCGGTCTCATTGAACTTAATGGTCCTATTATACATAAGATACCATCTTCATTATTTATCAAGAGGACTATATGTAAATACCTGTGTGCTGCATGGATCAATATGAAATAATTTAGAAAAGCCTAGGAATATCTTAAATCAATGCTATAGAAATCTATTTCTTTAAAAATATCTTATGTTTTTAAAGAATTCAGTTTAAAGAAGAAGCCTAAACCATTCTTCAATGAATCACTATATTCTCAAAGAGCAACAAAGCAAACCAAATTATCTTAATTAAAAAGCTAACTAAAAAAGAGTATCTATCACCCACTTTTAGATCTTATTGTTAAAGGATGAGAACCAATTTATCTGATTACTCTTTGAATAAGACTGTAAGGCAATTTTCAAAAGAAAAATCATCCTAAAAGGAAAAGCAATTATCAACAAAATAATTTAACTTTTTATTTTTAATTCCCAGTTCTAACATAAATTAAAATCATACTGCAAGCATAATGGGATAAAGCATACTTTTTCAGTATAATGAATAAAACATCAAGAGACACCCTTGCTTTGTGTTTCTGTTTTGTACTAAAAATAGCATCCAATTCATAGTATTTCCTTCTGGGGTTTTCCTCACTGTTATTCAGGTGGAGAACAGCAATACATTTTGTTTTGGTTACAATTCCCTTGGATATTTCATGCTATTTGTGTTTTATTTTGAGAAAAAATCAAAACACCCAAGTGTTAAGATGATGTAGATGGAGGATTTATAAGATGATTAATATTCGAAAGATTTATTAGCTATCTGGGGTTTGCCATTTTTTGTATTTTTTTCTTAGTACTCAAATACCCTTAGTAGTTTAAACAGAATAACACAGCAAAAATGAAAATATGCTTTATTGATGAATCATAATACTAAGAAAGTGATTTGTAAGAAAGATAAATCTGATGAAATGCTCTCTCCATAGCTGCTGCATATTTACCTGCATTTTAGGCAGAAAACTTAACCTCCTGTGTCCCATGATTTTCTAAGGAGTTTCTTGTAGCACTTTTTTTTTTTTTAGTGATTCAGAGAAACAGAATTTTTCCCTACAATCTTCTGTGTCTGCTGTAGACTAGTTTTTTTTTTTTTCTTTGCTTCACATTTTGCTTCCATTACCCATCCCAAGGTGGAGAAACCGATATGGTTCTGGGTATGAATGTTCTATGCTGGTGGAAGAAATAAAGGCTCCAACAATAACAAAAACAAGAACTAAATAAATTAGTGAATAAAGGTAATACATTAGAAGATCCAAAACACTTCAGATGTGTCATAATCTGTGGCTACTCCCACTTCCTTAGTTACTTAGAAGCCATGTTATCCAATGACACAATAATGAATGATCACACTTGAGAGAATTTCTTAAAACACTTAGGATAAGAAAATCCACACACTAGTTACAAATATGAACAATGTTTTTAATATGTTAATTATACATATTTCCTTATTAGGATGGTACCCCTAAACTTTTCCTCCTACCCATAGATTTTATAGTGATGGAAAAGACACACAATGGCTACATTTTGCTCTTTATTTTCTAAAAGAGTGGTGTGAGGGATCCTGCCAGCATATGACTGAAAAAGATTTTGAAATTCCTTAAAGCTCCTTGTTTCTATTGCCACATTTTTTATACTCTAAGGATTCAAACTGTCCTTTGATAATAAGGCAGCAAAACTTTCTAGGAGCTCAGCAATCCTAGCTCTCTTAAAGAGGGATTTTTGGGGGGCTTCCTCCTGGCAATGATCTTTTTCATAAACTTCATTGGCCTCATCTGGAAAAAGAAGCCTTCCTCATATTGAACATGTTAATAGAATATTCCTGAACACTTAAGAATTCTTGAATGGTAGCAACTAATTTTAACTGAAATTTGGTTGCGAGTTTGTAATACAGTTCAGAAATGAATTTGGCCATTATTTTCAGTAAAGTCAGTCACATGTATTAAGAGATTCAGGTAACTTTGATTTTTGGAGGGTGTACCACCTTCTCACTATAACTCCAAATACAATATTGGGTATATTCTGATTTTACAGTAGTACATCCTGGAAGAGTTTTTCTGGGTGAATTTTGTTAAGCAAAAGTATTTGTTTATTTACTTATATTGGGGGTGTACATATGCCACAGAATACTTGTATAGTCAGACCTTTTTGTCAGGATTGCCCCTCTCTAATGAAGACACAAAGACATTATTAATTATAAGAGCTCTGTTTTATTACCTTTACTCTGTACAATTTCTCTTACCTCTCTGTCTGATGACTCTCTTTTCCTCTTCCCAGAGCTCCCTTTGTCCCCAGAAGTCCTGCCTATCCATTTGTCTTTCAGCTCTTTATTAAACTAACCAGAAGGTGCTTGGCAAAGACACATCTTCACAGTGCACAATAAGATTATAATATTGTGTGATATCTTGATTGCCTTTTGCAAATAAAGTTTGCTTTGAATCAGAGGATGGAACTAGCTACTAGCTGACCAAATTTAACCATAGATATTTTGAATGACATAGGACAGATACAGGAAGTAGTAGGGTTGGGGCTTTGAGAAGATCTCATCCCTTTTTGGGTAGAGGAACAAAAGCGATAGAAGATCATTAATCCATTCTCTGCTGCTCCTCTGATTTTTCAGGTTCTTACCCTAATATCTGACTCCCAAGATTTTATTCAATTAGATAAACACATCATCAGAGGACAATTTGTGAGAGTAATATTTATCCTTCCATTATATGTGTACATGGCCTCAAATTTTGCTCATTCAAGACTTGGCAGCAAGTGTCTTTATCTGCTGAGCAATCTTGTGAGCCACAAAAATATTTTCATGGTTGATATTATTTGCTTTTCTTATTAGGAAAATTTACTTTTCATTTTACATACCAACCTCAGTTCCCCCTCACTCCCCTTCTCCCACACCTCACGTCAAACCTTCCCACTCTATTCACTTTTCACAGGTCCTTTCCTAGAAAATCAAAAGTGTGTGGTACGCCAGCTTGAAGTAGGACAAGCACCTCCCCCATATCAAGGCTGAGCAAGGTATCCCACCATAAGGGAAGGGCTCAAAAACATCAGTTCATGCACGTGGGGAGGTCCTGTTGCCATTGTCAAGAGCTCCCACAAACAGATCAAGTCACACAACTGTCACATTCAGAGGGTCTAGTTCAGTCTCATGCAGGTTCCCCTGCTGTCAATACATAGTCCGTGAGTTCCTATTAGCTTGGGTCAGATGTCTCCATGGTTTTCCGATCATGGTCTTGACCCCCTTACACACACACACATCCCTCCTCCCTCTCTTCAACTAAATACCAGGAATTCAGTGCAGTGCTTGCTTTGGGTCTACATTTCTTCCATCTGTAACTGGATGTAGGTTCTATGATGACAATTAGGTTAGTCACTAATCTGATTAAGGGGAAAAGGCCCTTTCAGACACTCTCTCCACTATTGCTAGAAGTCTTAGCTGGGATCACCCTTGTAGATTCCTGACAATTTCTCTAACACCAGGTTTTCCGCTAACTCCATAATGGCAGCCTCTATCAAGATATCTCTTTCATTGCTCTCCCTCTGTGTTCCTCCCCCAGCTAGATCTTTTTGATTCCTCAGGTTTCCATTTCCCCAACTTCTCCCTTCTACCTGAAGACTCATATGAATGTTGAACACACAGTAACACTTCGTGAAATATCAGTATACGTAAGAGGATTTAGGAAGCAGAGTCAGAAGAATATCTCATATCTGGAGATCCATCCAACTGTCCTACACTGTTAAAAACAATAAAAAAGATTGTCTCAAATTAGGCAGAAGAAGAAAATCAACAAGATTCTTCTCTAACTCTGACAGGTGCACTAAATCAGAAATTCATGTGATGTGCACATGTGTGTGTGTATGTGTGTGTTAGTGCTGGTATGTGTGCATGTGTGTATAAATGTTTGTGCATATTTGTGTGCATACATACATGTTAGAAACATTCACATAGAAATGATAATAAGAATAGTATACTAAAAGGCATATATGGATGTTCTAGATAAACTGTTGGAATTTCATTATGTATGATACATTAAGTAAAATTGTTTTGCTAATTGTAAATATCCTAAGTTTGAAATCAGAGAATGTTTACATTCATATAAATTTAAGATTAATTATCTATGACTGCATATCAAATCTAGAACTTAATCTCAACTTAGTAAGACTCACAGTGCAAATCCTGCCTACTGGTCTATTTTTAGACATATCCTCACTTGACTTTCCTTTGTTCATTCAAATGTTACTGTCTGTTTACCAGAGTTACATTATGATATCACATGGCTTGAATACTACCATATGCAACTTGTAAGATACTGTCTTTTATAAGAGCTTTGAATCTTGGAAGGCTTAAGTACCATGTACTCTAATGAAGGCAAGTCAAGAACTCAATTAATACTTTACTACCATCTCCTGACAGACACGTTTACTTTTTACTTTAAAATATTTTAAAAGAATATACCATTCGTTTTTCCTCAGTTTGAATATTCATGAGGATTTACCAGGATCAACAATGTATATGCATGCAATGTTTTTTTTTTTTTTTCAGGCAACTTTGATATAGAACTGTGAAATACAGTGAATATATACATGAATCAAAAATTTAAACCCATATTACCACAGATCTATCACCCTTCTTGCTTGGAATGAGTCATGACAGGAATATTGTCTATGGAAGAGTTCCATGCTAGTGAGGCTCTTAGATGGCCCTGTAGTCAATGAATGCATGCTTATCAACCTGCAAAGCTATGTGAAAACAATTAGTTTTATATAGCATCATTTATTCAGTCAGTTGTTTTATGTTATCCCTGGAAGTTTATTTCATAAATAAGGCAAATCTCAGTGCATAATTCTATTAACCTTTCCTTGCTCTTTTGTACAGTTCTCATTATTAATGTAGTACTGCACCCATA
>NC_022010.1:88722146-88727958 GCF_000317375.1 Microtus ochrogaster
ATCAAAATTTTGCATTCATAGTCAAATGTTTTCTAACTTCAAGGTTATAAATTACTCTTTAATGCTTAGTTCTAGCTAACATTCAGTAGATAAATTCACCTTTTAACTCTAACACTAATCTTATTAGCTTAAGTAATGATTCTCTCTCATTTAAGAAACAGTGAAGTCAGAAGCTCATGTCATCAACTTGCTCTAATAAACGCTCCCTCCTACAGACCCATTTAACCTCTCATCTTAACTCTAACGTGCCCCTTTGACCTGAGTGATGCTAATGTTTAGTAACTTAATGACCTGACGTGCAACATGGCTTCTAATCACAGGGCAGATTTTCTTTCTCTGAGTGAGGAAAAATTATAGAGGGGAAAGTAAGAACTACTTCTACCCATGGTTGCCCAGACCTTTTACTTTCATTATATGAAGCTTAGCTGTTCTTTCCAGAGAAAACTTTTATGCATTCCTCCAAACTAGGATTTATCTATCAAGTAGGATAAAATATAGGAGAGAAAATGGGGAAGAGAAGTATTAAATTTAAGGAAATTGCCAATTTAACTGTTGTTTGGAACTTAGTCCTCAGAGAGTTCAGTGTTTCATGGTATTCTTATTAATGAAGTATTTTGACATTCAGAGTAAAATCTAAGCCTTTCCTATATTATCATTAGATGTATTATTCTGAAATATTGGGTCAACAGTAAGGAAGTAAAGAAAATGAAAATGAAATATTTCAGATAATGATGTATTTTGACAGGATAATTATGGAATATACGAATAAAAGAGATAAGCAACAATATGAATAAACACCTATATATGTAATTAAGGAAGTACATGAAAGCTTGGAATAAAGGATAAAAACTGTTTATTAGGGGAACACTCACAATAATAAAGTTAATGTGGTCCTTTGCTCTGCTGGTGTTAAGAGCTGCATACAGAAACTCAGATCACCAGCCAAGAGAATGAGCCCACTTCCCATCTGTGCTTATCAGTTCACATGTAGTAGCCCAGAGCATCGCCTGGTACCCAAAAGACTATTGGCTAAATGAGCTTCTGCATCACCTTCCCCTTCTGTCTAAATGAAAGGCTTCTAAACCTAATCTAAAACTATATACAATAAAAACAAATATCAAGTACTGTCCAGAAAAAAGAATAGTCAAAAACATACACAAAAATATAACCACAACCAACATGAACAACATGAAGCAAGAAAGACATGCTGAATGTCCAGTCTAAGGTAATTATTAAATAACATAGAATATTTTAATAGCTGTTCTATCTCAAGGAGTCTAAGTTTTATACTAAAAATATCTTAGCAAAGTTATGAGAAAAAAGTAGCAATTACTATCTAGACTTTAACCCACTCAAGGACCTGAGAAGGAAAACAATATTGCGTGAGTAAGAAGGAAGTCCAAGCAAGTAACTTCCAAAAGGTGCAAGAATGATGTGCAATCTTCCAAAGTCTCATTAGTAATGTTGGGCAACCAACTTTGGCTAAGGCCTAGAGTATTACACACACACACACACACCTACACACACACACATGCATCTTAGTCAGAGGTAGAGATATATAATGCTATATGATGAATATTTCCCAAAACTGTATAAATATGCCAAATATCTTAAGCAGACAGAGGTATAAATGTACATACAATATGACCAAATAGCTTTTCACAAGTGCACAAATACTGTAAATATAAGCGTGAATATACACAACATAACAAATATAATTTGAATTTATGTCAACAAACTATCTTAGACAGAACTACAAAGATAATTTTAGGTATGTATCAATCTACACATATCTATAGCAATGTAAATTGCCTATAACTAATAGTTCACAAGTATATATACTAATCAATCCATTATCCCTTCCCATCCACTCCCTCCCTGTTTTTCTTTTCCAAATGAAATTCGTGAGCCTACTTCATAGTCATAGTTGACCACAACCCTATAAAACTTAAAACGAATCCTTAACAGATGACAATTGTCCCTCACCCTGAGGACAAATTTTGTTGTGAGAGGGGACATCATTTTCTAAAATTACTTTTAGTTGTCATAGGGGTGATGGTTTATCTATGGGATTGTGTAAAACCTAATATAATGGTTAAGTCTCAAAAGTACTGTCAGGTACAATTGTAGACAGTCTCTGAGTAGCGTGTAGGGATTTTCTGAAGTTTACAATAGAAGTTCTTGTGCAAGTGTTATAAGATGCCATACCATCAGCTACCCAATTTGAAAACATCTTTGGCAGTTTGTAGCCTAAAACTGATATTTGAGTGGTGTTTATCAGCTCCATGGCATCATATTAACCAGGTGCAATCATTGTTGTGAGGTCCCATCTTTTCTGAGACTTAAGAGACTACTGTAAAAAAATTTATTGCTCACGTTGGATAGCTTAAAAATATCAATACCAAAATGGAAAATATTTTGGCAGACATAAATCTAAAGAAAGTTACCATAAAAACAGTTACAAAGTATGGGGAGAAGTAGAATTTTTGAAGCAGACGTGAATATTAAATGCCAGCTTGTAGACATAATTAAGAAAGTTCTCGAAAGCTCAGAATAAATAATAATAATTGTTTATTTGGGGAACACTCACAATAGGAAAGTTGCCATGGTCCTCTACTTTGTCAGTGCTTGGAGCTGCATACAGAAACTCAGACCACCAGTCAAGAGAGTGAACACACTTCCTTTCTGCACTTATCAGTCCACACGTGGTACCGCAGACCATGCTCTAATTGGTCAGTACTCAAAAGACTATAGGCTAAATGCATTCCCACAACAGAATGGAACACATTTGCTAAACTAAAAGTAGCACAAAGGAAAATAAAGAACCTACATTTTGTATAATGCTAATAGAACTATCTAAATAAAAAAAATTGTCATATACATGCTATGAAAACCCAGTGTCATAGATGAGAAATCATCTTTTGAGTTTTTAATAAAGGGATTTGAATAGACTTGCCAAACAAATCGTCTTTTTGCTATTGCCATTGATGCCCTCCAGAGAAAAATGAAGATGTGATTGCTGAGGATAGCACATACTAGTAGGGAAGACAAAGAGGACTCTGTGTGGATCTGACATGGAAGCTTCCTCCTTAATGACTACCACTTATGACTTAGCCAGGAACCTTATAGGAAAACATACTACTGTTATTTTCATAAATAAGTATAATTCCTAAGTGTATTCTAAATACATTTTACTTATATCTACAGATGAGTGTGGCTCTCACCCCGAATAGAGGAAGTTCCACTATTTAGCAGAAAAAGACTACAAAAAGATACAAATGGTCAAAGTATAGTCAACTGACTATAGAGTATTTGTCTCAATATAAACCCTGTAGTATGGCTTAGAATGGCTGTAGAAGTGAAAAAGAAAGATTATAATAGGCAGAGGACCATTTTTCTTGTATCTTTCTTGTCCTGTACAGACATCATACATTTTGGCAGTGTTCAATGCATGGGCAGTTCCTTGCCCAAAAGCCAGTTTTTCCAAGAAGAAAACAAGCTCCAAGGAGTGTCTTCGGTGCTCAACATTCTCTAGAGAATAGATCGGAGCTGCCAGGAGTAATTGTGTCTCACTTCAACAGAACCCTAAGTTACTTAAATACCATATGCTACAGCTCTTTGAAGTGGTCAAAGATTACCTATCAATTCACAATACAATATTTATGTATCTAAAGAACCTGATTAGTGTAACTGTAAGTATGACAAACATAAGTGACCATTGATCTACAATTCTTAATACCTATATAACTTAAAGACTAAGACTTCATATTAGAATATTACATAATAAAAACTGTGCAACAAATGAGGATCTCAAATGTAAACAATGTTAAGTATATTGATCAGAAGTAAAATGTACATTGCAATACAATAAATATATATTAGTATGAATAAGCTCACACTAATCTCTTACCCCATCCAATACCCCCACTTTTTTTCAAAGAGATCCTTTAGCCTACATAATTTTTCCCCCAAACACCAACCATATACCAATTATAATAAACCCCTAAATGATGTCACTAACCTTGAGGACAAACTTTGTTGGGAGAGGGCGTATTGTCTTTTTGAATAACTCCCAGTTGTCATGGGAGTGATGTTCTTTCTATGAATTTCTGTGAAAGTAAAATGATGGTTAAGTTCCAAGATTACTGTTTGGTATAATTGCAAATAGTCTCTGAGTATTAGATAGGGCTATGCTGAGGTTCCTATTTGGAGTTCTGGCCAGAATATTGTAAAAAAGGTGTACCATTTCAGCTAACCAATTTATAACCATCTTGAGCAGCTGATTTCAAAACAGGTCTATAAGAGCTATCCGCATCATGACATCATATCAACCATGTGAATTTGTTTTTGTGGGGCAGCCCTATCTTTTTCCTGGAAACTTCAAGGATTATTGCAAGACAATTAATTGTTCATTGTGGAAAACTTAAACATTATTTATATAGACATATACAGACATATATATTCATTGAAAGGTATGATAGTGCCAAAACTATGCATGAAGAAAAATAATTTTTTCCTAAATTTTCTTCTTTCTGTTCCATAACAGAGGCTGTACATGAGGCAGAAACTCTGAATTTTTATTTTAACAACATGCTTGGATTTAGAGAAGGACAGAGCCATTGTCCAACTCCAAATCCAGCCTAAATTAAATATATATACAAGTTAAATATATATTTAAATGTATATATTTTTATCATCTGTCCTTTCAAGTCATATCCCTTTTTCTAGATGATCCTTATTGGATAGTTACTTTTCTTTCTGTCGACATCCAAATATCCAGGGGCTCTTGAATTTTTGAAGATGTGCATTTTCATTTAAAGACAAGAGCAGAACCCTGCCCCAACCCTTATGAGACTTTCTTGCTGCCTGTGTGATTGTCCCTGTTGTGGATGTGCTGTCAATTCTCTTTTTCAAGAGGTTTCTCCTTTTCAAAGTGAATCTTTATTAATTTTGATGGTATCCATATTTTTTTTTTTATCCTGTGGAAACAAGAACAAAACCCCTTACCCAACGTAGTACATCTCCTGGCTACCATTGTGAGATCAACACATCCTTGAAATACAACCGGCTGTTTTAATTCTAGAGACTTTTCTATTATCAAATGTCTCTCTGCTGCTGTTGTCCGTTTCTCATTAGCATTAAAAAATAAAGAATAAAAAAACATTATGGAATCTATTTCTGGGGGTTATTTTCCATCCCTTTATGTTTGTTTAACATATTTTTATAGTTTTGTTTGATCTTTCTATATAACTGCCTGACCTGAAGGATTATGTAGCATAAATGTAATATGCTTTATATTACAATATGCAGAAAAATTGTTTCATTTTTTAGATTAATTTTTATCATTAATATGATAAAATATTATCTGTCTTTATTTGTGCAAGTATAGCCATGATGGCCATAGCTACTAATAAATGTGTGATTACAGAATCATCCTTTTATGAGCTTAAAGCAGTTGCCCACTGAAAACCTGAATAAATGTCAATAGTATGGTGTACATATTTTAATTTTCCAAAATTCTGCAAAGTGAATCACATTTATCTGCCAGATTTCATTCCTTTTAGTACCCTTTGGGTTAGTCCCTGCTGGATGTTTAGTTATAGAAAGAGCAAGTAGGACATGTATTTATATTCTCCTTTGCTTGTTGCCATGTAATAGAAAACTCTTTTTTTAACCTTTGCTATTGACATAATGTTTCTTATGAAATTCTGAGGACTTCAACACACTAATCACTTATTTTCCAATCAGTAATCAATTAATTTCTGCATTACCTTGTGCTAAAGGACCTGGTAGACCCATATGGGATCAGATG
>NC_022010.1:88729236-88744035 GCF_000317375.1 Microtus ochrogaster
CTTTCAAATCAATAACTAAAAGAGGCCATCCTTTTGGTAATAGAGAAGGCAGAGAAATTCCATATTGTAGAGGGCCCATAGGTTGAAAAACCTTGTTGATAACACTGAGATCTGTAACTATTCTCCATTTACCAGATTTTGTTTAACAACAAATACAGGAGAGTTCCAAGGGCTGGTTGATTCTTCAATATGTTGAACATCTAATTTCTCTTGTACCAGCTGTTCTAAGGCCCGCAGGTTTTTTTTTTTTTTTTTGGTTAGAGGCCACTGCTTATCCCATATTGTTTTCCTAGAATCATGTGACCCAAGCTGCCAAGTTCTGCTGCTTGTTGGGGTTGCAACATAGTCCCTTTATTCAATTATGTATTCACTGGCTTACTATTTTTGAGGCTTTCTTTCGCCTCCAACTTGCTATTTTAGAACTTTGGTTGCAGGCCAAACTAGTATCTAATTCAGAGATTCACTAGCCTCTATCTTCTGAGTGCTGAGGCTAATGAATTAATGGAATACACAACACCCATCTCTAAACTTTAATCCTTTTCATAAGTTGGAAATTTAGCCAGGTAGGATTTTGCTCTGAGATCACAACTCCCTGTATTTCATTTCTTAATCTAATTTTCTCCTTGATAAAGGACTTCTCTCCATTCTACTTTTTGGTGTTCCTTTTCTCCTCAATCTACACATTTTTTAATTTTACTTGTTCAACCACCCCTTTTTATTATAAATCTTCATAAGAGTTTACACTGATAACCGTACACTAGAATCTATACTATACTGTTTTAAAATCTTCTTTGTCAACATAATCCAAAACTCTTCTCTTTAGTCTCAGGCAGATGTTTCAGCTATAACAAAAAAGAAGCAATTTCCTTCACCAAAATTTCACAAGAATAATCACTAGGCAATGTAATAAAATTCTTCTCTGAAACCTGTAGAGCCAAGTCCCCATAGTTCAGCTCTTCAGCAGCATCATTGACTCCCATGCTCCTACTTATGTGTCTCATTCAACAGCTCTTAAAACACTCAATTTCTTTCCTAAACCAAACTCCCAAAGTCCAAATTCCTTCAAACAAAAGCGTAGTCCGGCCTATCACAATACTACAGTCCCTGGTAGGAAATTCTCTCTTTATAGTTATTATTACTGTGAAGGGGCACCATTACCATTACAGCTCTTGTAAAGGAAAACATTTACTTGCAGTTGGCTTACTGTTTCAGAGTTTAGTCCATTATCATCATTGTGAGACATGAGGGCTCACAGGCCAACGTGTTGTGTGGGAGGAAATGGGGGTTGTAATGTATAGACAACAATAAATGAATTAATTGTCCATCACACTGGGTGTATCTTGAGCATATGAGACCTGAAAGTTTATTCTCACTTCCTTCAAGAAGGCCACCCCTACTCTCTCAAGGTCATTTCTCCTAATAGTGCCATTCCCTATAGGCCAAGCATTCAAACACACCCAAAGGAGTCTTTGGGTGCCATATCTATTCGCACCAGCACACTCTTATTTTATATTTTCTTCACAATGATACTCCCTTTAAATCTCTTAATGCCTTCCCAGGTATTTATTAGAACCTGTTTACATGTTGCACCACAACTTTTCTTCTAGTAGCATAGAATGCATGCCATGTTACAAATAAACATACATATATACATACATACATACGTATTTCCTGGAGATAGAAATTTATTAATGTCAAAATCCATGACTGTCACTTTTAATATGTAGTTCAATTTATTTATCAACAATTTATATAGAATTAATGGTTAATTAAGCATTAGAGTTGCTTTTGGATATTTATGGTGAAAATTTAGATTGTGTCATTTCATTAGACACATTTTAGAAGAATTTCTATGTGATACATATAATGATATTGATCATGAAAACACACTATCTGAGAACAAATATACAAGAAATTTGTCTAAAGTTTTCTGTAAAGTGTGCTCTTTACTGATGATGACTGTGAATTAGCATGATTTTTCTAAGAATTTCTGCATGCATATATGGATCACACATTTCTGTATACATCCTAATCTGTAAAAATTTGTTTGCAATTTTATGAAACAGAAAGTAAAATAATAAAATGATCATATCCTAATATACTTTTGTTTTGAATTTTCTGAAGTACAAACAGTTTTATAGTTTTATTATTGCCTGTTTAAGAGAGAAATGCAGTATTTGTGAGAAACAATGCTATTTATATTTTGAAACACTTTTTTCCTGGTGAGGAAGCAGTGATTACACTGACTTTCGAAGTTTAGAAATCACTGAAACAGAAGCAATTCCAGTAGAGGATAACTTGCTGTCAGCACTGTTTAGCTCTTGCCCTAATCCTTGCTAAACCAGTTATTCTAATTAACATTTCAAACAAAGATCCCTGAGGATAGGTTCAAAGTAGAAAGTAGTTCTTCTACTGTTCTTCAAAAGGGAAACCCCTTTTGTGCCCTTCAAAAAACCTTATTTTTGTGAACAAGATTTATCTAGCTACACTGAATATTCTCAAGAACTAAGACTCAAATCTATAGTCTCACATGAACTAAGCACACAGTGAGTTTTTGCAATAGTCGTTGTATCTACACTGAAAGCAAGATAGTCTGATTATATATCATATTTTTAAAGAAATTTCTGCTTACCACTAAAATGTAATTGGCCTTTTTAATTAGTTAGAAAATATTTGGCAGCATTTAATATATATATATTAAAGTGAGTACTATACCAATATCAAATTGAGAATTGTGAAAATAGGTAATGTGGGTTCGTGTGTGTGTGTGTGTGTGTGTGTGTGTGTTATAATAAATAGAAAAGGCAGAGTAAATTTATGGAGTGTGGAGTTAGGACTGGGAAAGTAACCTTCTATCTGATGGTCCTTTAAATGTCTGTCGACATTTCTCTTAGTTGTTCTAATTTTAAAAAAGAAGCCCCAGAAAAAAATTACAAAGAATTAGGCAAAAGCAAATGATTCTGAGTCCTCTGGGTGACTGAGAGTAATTTTGATAATTATAGAACCATTATCATGCTAAATTCTATGCTCAAGAGGCTTTTCCACTCAATATTTCTGAGTATGTAATATATGGAGCTCCATGATCATGATCAGGGACTGCTCAGTATTGTGTCCATCTATACCTGTGATGATAAGTCAATTCATTATGAATATGCATCACTTCCCCGGAATATGCAGTGCTTCATTTTTTTTTAAACTAAGGAGGTGCTTTGCGGTAATCTTCATTGTTCGTGTTTGTACAAGTAATAAATCTTTTCTTGCTCTTTTATCTCTTGGTCTTGCTTACTGAATTTGAATTCACCTATCAACAAAACCATTGTATTTGGTTTCACAATGAACAATGTGAACTTTATTAATAAGTCAGACACATGAACTGACTTTCAAAATCCCTAAAATGCTAAATTTATGATAAAGATTCTAAAATAAATAGATTAGAACTTACTGATTATAGAGTTAAAATTTTGCAAGAACCAAAAGTTACCTTTGACTATCTTTAGCACCCATTTAATAAGAACCTCTTGGATACAGAGATATGGGAGTGCTTCAGAAACAATCAAGTCTTTTGGGGGGATCTATAGCATTAAAATCTAGACTTCCACCAATCTACCAAAAGTCAATGATTTGGAATTGTTGTTTTGTGAGTTCAAACTATGAAAATTCACAGATTTCAAGTAGTGAGAAAGAAGAATATTGTAGATTAAAGGTTGAATTCATAAGGGGGAGAGAGGGGGAGAGAGAGAATAAATATGGGAGTTCCCATACATATAGATCACATTTATATAATGTCAAGAAACATTCCATGAAATACAGAACAATTCAACTGCTTTTCTGGGGTCCTTTTAATGGATATATGATAGAATCTCAGATGAAATATAGAACAGTGACTGACATGGTCAGTTGGCTGAAACAGTTTTCAGTTTCAGTCCAGGTTTCTCCTTTGTCTCAGCCACGAACTTATGTACAGCTTTTAGGCATATCTATTCGTTTAGGAGTTACTATAGAAATGTAAACCTGAACTCCCTTCTGATACTTGTAGAATCTAACGTGGACATTCTTTTTTTATTTTTTCTTTTAATTTTAATTTATTAAAATCATCTTTCCTCATTTTATATGTCAAATTCATTCCTCTCTTCTCCTCCTGATCCCTCCATCTCCCTTTCCCTCCTCCCCATCCCCCATGTACTCTTCAGAGAGTATAAGGCTTCTATGGGGAGTCAACAAAGTCTAACACATTGCTGTGAGGTAGAACCAAGGACAGGTTTTAAAAAGCCAGAACTAACAGTAGGGATAAATCCTGATCTCACTGTCAGTGTCTCCACAGTCTGCCCCATCCATACAACTGTCACTCACATTCAGAGGGCCTAGTTTTGTCCTATGCTGGTTTTCTCACTGTCAGGCCAGAGTTTGAAGGCTTCCATTAGCTCAGGCAAGCTGTTTTAGTGGTTATCCCCCATCATAGTCTTAAGCTCTTTCCTCATATCCTTACTCCTCCCTCTCTTAAACTGGACTTTGGGAGCTCAGCTCAAAGTTTAGTGGTGGTTCTCTAAATCTGCTTCATTTTATACTTCTCAGAATGGCTAAGATCAAAACCAACAATGATAGCTTATGCTGGAGAGGATGTGGAGTAAGAGGAACACTCCTCCATTACTGGTGAGAATTAAAACTTATACAGCCACTCTGGAAATCAGTATGTTGGTTTCTTGGAAAATTGGAAATCAATCCAATGGCCCAACAATACCTCTCTAGGGCATATAGTCAAAGAATACTCAACCATAGTACAAGGACATTTGTTCAACCATGTGTATAGCAGCAGTATTCAAAATAATCAGAACCTGGAAACAACCTAGATGCCCTTTAACTGAAGAATGGATAGAGAAAATGTGGTACATTTGCACAATGGAGTACTACTCAGCAGGAAAAAAACAATATTATCTTGAAATTTGCATGCAAATGGATGGAACAAGAAAAAAGCATCCTAGGTGAAGTAACCCAGAACCAGAAGATGAGCATGGTGTGTACCCACTCACAGGTGAATACTAGCTGCAATGCAAAGGGTAAGGAGCCTATGGTCTATTGTCTCAGAGACTCTAAGTAACAAGGAGAACCCTAGAAGAAAAATATATAGTTCCCCTTGGGAAGGGGAAATAGAAAAAAAAACCTCCAAAGAAAATTGGGAGAATTGGAGTGGTGGGAGAAGTGAAGGCAGAAGAGGAGGAGAAAGGGAAAAGTGATGGGGGGAGAACTAGAAGAAATGGGATTGTCAAGATAAGGAAAGAACAGAGATAGAGAACAAGAAAAATGGTATCTCAATAGTTTGGGCCATTACAGGGCTAGAAAGAAATCTAGAACTAGGAAAATTCCCAGGAATATTCAAGGATTACCTCAGCTAAGTAAACTATAGTGGAGAGGGTGTCTGAACTGACCTTGTCCTATAGTCAGATTGATGACTATCTTGAATGTCATCATAGACCCTTTTGGTTCTCATGGTTTCCACTGAGAAGTCAGGTGTAATTCTGATAGGTCAGCCCTTATGTGCTATTTGACCTTTTTCCTTTTCATCTCTTAATATTTTTTATGCTGTGTATTTTACGTTTTGATTATTATATGATAAAGGGACTTTTATTTGGTCAAGCCTATTTGATGTTCTGTAAGCTTCTTGTACCTTCATAGGTATACTCTTCTTTAGGTTAGGAAAGTTTTCTTCTATGATTTTGTTGGAAGTATTTTCTGTGCCTTTGAGTAGGAGTTTTTCTGTTTCTTCTATCCCTATTATTCTTAGGTTTGGTCTGTTTATTGTGTCCCATATTTCCTGAATGTTTTGTGATGAGAGTTTGTTGGATTTGATGTTTCCTTTGACTAATGAATTTATTTCCTCAAATGTCAATGGCAAGATTCCCTAGGTTAGGTCTCGGAACTATATAAGCAGAGATAATTGATGAGTATTAACACTCTTCTGTCTCTTCTTCATGATTGAATAGAATGTGATTGGCTACCTGTCCTGTCTCCTTGACTTCCAAAACATAATGGACTGTGTTTAAAACTGTGAGTCAAAATAAATTCTTTCGTTAAGTCACTTTTGTCAGGATGCTTTATCATAGCAACAAAATGCCATTAATATGCTAGATGGTATGAGTCTATCAAAGCACACAATATGAAGATTAAAAATACTTTAAAGAACATGAAGAAAGGGAAAAACTTGTTTGCTGAGACAGAAGGCTAGGAAAGAAATTTTGAAGAGGAAGGTCAAAAAAATTGAATTGTGTACAAATGTCACAAAAACATTACTTTATTTGGTAATTATACCAGTAAGCAAATAAGGAAAAGAACATGTTGAGAAAAAGCATTTGTACCATTATATGTAATTTAACTATTTTCATAAGTATATCTTTAGGTTTTGATGCTTTGTACTATATGGTCATTTCAATTAAGAATAAAACTTTTTTGCCACAAATCTAAGCTTATTCATTAATAACATTTGCTATTTGTGCAAATACATACAATTACCTAGGCAAAATTTTTGGTTTGCTACTAAAACAGCATGATGATTTATAAAAATTTTCTCTTAAACTTTTAAGATAAGACTTTCCTATTAAAAGGAAAAATTTCAAGATAAGGAGGTTTCCAAAATTTTATTTTATATGGTTTTTATTTTCCCAAATAAAAAATAAAACATTAAAATATATATTCATTGTTTGGGTGTTGGTGGCACACACCTTTAATCCCAGCATTCAGGAGACAGAGGCAGGAGGGTCTTTGTGAGCCTGGTCTAGAAAAGCTAGTTTCAGGGCTACAGAAAAACCCTGTCTTGAAAAACCAAATATACCTATAGTGTATATATGTTGTATATATTGAATGTATATAATGAATAAACATATATATTCATTGGTAATTTGGCCATAAATAGTTTCTGATATCTAGACATTATTTCAGTTAATTCCTCAGTAGCAATTTTATATTTAATATATTTGACTTAGGTAAAATACTGCCTACTTTAATAACTTTTCACCTGCTCTAATCAAAGAACATGGATCACTCTCAATTTCAGTATAAATTATAGAAAGAGGTTTCACTGTTTGTTTGAATTATTTATTAGAGTATTGATTGGAAAAGATAAACTGTTTGATGAAGTTATATAGACTTGGTTTTAATAAGGATCTCAAATAAATGGCAAAATCTAAAATTGCCTTGAGCATAAAAACCCTATTCAATAATTTGATAAAAAAAAACAACAACAACAGCAACAACAACAAAAACAGCAGCTCTTGGCTGGCAGGTTGGCTCTGCATGTAAAAGCAATTGATGCTCAAGCCTTATATGACCAGAGTTGATCCCGACAATTCGTGGTGAAAGGAAAGATTTTATTCTTGAGTCTTGTCCTTTCCCTCTGCACCTGAGCTATGGTGCATGTGCGTTGGCACACATACTAGTGGTCGAAGAAAATTGAGAAAGCTCTAGTGATGCTCACAAAGACCTATTCACACAGTATTTAAGCTTACTTTTCAAATCTTGTCTTTATTGCTGGGTGGTAGTGGCACACAGATTTAATCCCAGTGCTCAGGCGGCAGAGGCAGGCGGATCTCTGTTCGAGATCAGCCTGGTCTACAAGAGCTAATTCCAGGACAGGCTCTAAAACTACAGAGAAATCCTGTTTTTATAAGTTTCCTGTTTGCCTTTGCTATTACCTGACATAAATATCAATTTTGTGAAAATAGTGCTTTTTAGCATTCAAAAATTATTTTTCATAAAATTTATGGAATAAAAAGCTGTGAAAGTAAAGATCATTAGTGATCTAAGCAAAAAAGACACATGGTTAGTTAAAACAAACAAAAGCATTAAAATTTCCTATTTCTGAAATTTGTCCTAACCTCTATTTATGTTTGTACTTCACATGCTTACACATGCTATTACGGTTTTATTTTATTCAAAATATTATTTCTGTAAAAGAGAAGTTAAACACACAGACATGGAAAGTGGGAGACAGATACAGACAGACAGAGAGCAGAAACACAGAGATAGAAACATCCTTTAAGAAGGATGCTTAAAAGAAATTCCACACTAGCGCAGAATTAAGACTAATAGAAAGTTATTTATTTAGGGGTAGACCCACAAGTCACAATCCTCTGTTGTAACAGAGAACAGTAACTGAATCTCACAGCTGGAAAAGACAGGCCAGATATGCACTTGACATAGGCATAAATATTATAAGAGGCCATGCGCAAGTTGGCAGGTAACTTAAAGACTGCTGGCAGTAGGAATTCCTACAGCAGACATAACACAAACAGGGACATATAAAGACAAAACAAGGAAAATAAATGGTTAGGAAACTATAAACATCTATAGGCCTGTATCTTTTTAAAATTCTTTACTCTCCCTGGATAGGACATTATGCAGAAAGGAATTAAGCTTGAATTATAATTCACATTTATTATTAATATTATCAAAAATATAAAATGAGAGTAACTCAGTGTTACAAACAATTTTTATCTTCAGGAAATCATCAAAAGTATTTTTTATTTACAGATTTAAAGCTGTAAAATATAAATGAAGAGGAGCTATGACTTGATTAAGACTGTTAATGTTCCATAGTGATTAATCAGATGCTTAAACACATACAGTGTGTCTCAGGATTAAATAGTTCTCTGTGAATCTGAGAGTATGTATGTTTGAGTGTGTGTGTGTGCGTGTGTGTGTGTGTGTATTAAAAATAATTTTATTCTGTTATTCTAGTGTGGAGAATACAAGCCAAAACAAAACAAAACAAAACCACAAAACAGCCATCTGCCCTTCCTAGAAATTTAAAATTTAGCTATTTTATGCTTGCTCAGCAATAGCATCTGCTTCTTGTGATGGCTGTTTTGTCCTACTATACAGGGATAGTAAAAGTATATTTTTCTTCTAATGACCTAATCAAATAACTTATATATAATTGCATCCATAATAAGGCTGAATACTTACATGTAAACCTAATAAAATTTCATAACATAATCTTGTTCAGTGGGTGCAAATTTATATCTCCCAAAAGATTTAGCAATATCTAAATGTGAATATTTTCTACTTATGAGAATTATAATGATTATGCTAAATATATTATGAAACATATAATGACACATTTTAATAAAATTTTATTTATTTGAATAAAATACATGAAAAATTTGGGTTCAGCTTTTCAAATAATTTCTGTTTAGTCATAGTCTATGTTTGTACTAGGATAGTCATAAACTGTTATTACCAGCAAGTTCTGGTTTAGCTTGGCTAATAAATACTCTTTTATAGTCACAGAAGAGTATTGCTAGTGTTAATTAAAACTCATCAACCCATTTAAAGTGACTCTACTTCTCAAGTCATGTTGCATCTTTCAGCCACGTGTTGATTCATTGCTGAACTATATATCCATTTGTAGTTATTCTTACTTCAGCTACTATTTGGAGGTATTTCCCAATTGCTTCTATTATAGAATAAGCCAGAAACAATGTAAATAATACAGTCAAAATAATCAAATAATTTCAGCTTCTATTAGATCCACAAGCCTTTAATGTCTTATCTTTATTAATCAAAACTTATGCTTTATGCTGGAGTGATCTATGTGTTTGTGGAAGGACGTATACGGACCATTAGTAGAACAATGAATTATCAAAGGACATGTATCAATTATTATGCACTACAGTCCTTGGGAAGACCCATATTAACCATTATCCACAAATATCTTTTGGTGTATGAATAAAAACCTTTACCTACTGTAACTGCTACTGCTTCAGAACTCAAGGCTGGTAGATAGAGAACACTGCACCTAAAATAGTTTAAGAATAAAACCTTATCCCTTTAATCTAAAGTGAATATATTAATTTACCTTAATTTGTCACAAATACAATATGAAAAATCTGATCCATACTCAACTGGATGTACTACATCCTCACCATCCCTAACATGCAGCTTCAAATTTCTTCATTGAGAGTACTTTTGAGGTCATATCATTGTCCTTCTTATGTACAACTTTAATAATCAAACCATGAATAGGTTCGAGCTAAGATTAGACAGAAAAAATAAAATAAAACTATGTCATCAGACATCATCTCTCCCAATCATTTAACAGTTTATCAGAGTACCTTATTACTCAAATAAGGCTTTAGGTTCTTGATTCAAGCCTAATCACAAGTAATTCTGACAGTGCATTTTTAACTAAGTATAATCTATCCATGCAAGATAATTGCAATATAAATGTTTATCAGCCAATCTGGTGCCTTCATTCATAATTCAAATGAAATTGACATTAAATGCTTCACTAAAGATGTTGACATAGAAAAATCTGATAAACATTTAATTATTTATAAGTTTACATTTCAATTCTTATATAAAAAACTTTTAGAAGAAATAATGGACAGATAAACACAAACAAGAAGTTAAATTTGTATTAAAACATATTTACTGTCTCTTAATGGTCAAGCCACTTTCCAAGTCCATGATTAAACGATATTGTGTCTAGACTAAACTGTTGCTTACTTAGAATAATCTTTTTCCCCACAGAACAGAACTAAATGGGTTGCAGACAAGTGATTGTGAAGAAAACATATGTAGTCTACAGCCACTTTCTTGTGTCTCAAATGACTGCATACTGAGCTAGCTCTGTGGGAGTAATCCAAACGTAGACTTTCACATGTAGCAGATGGTTTCTTCAGTGCAGATATGTCATAGAGCCTATCTTTTCCATGTCTCTCTAGAATGCTTCTGAACAATATTCTTATGCACTTTCTGAATTTAAACCAGACAGATATATAATATAACATCAAAGGATGGAAAAATAAAAAGTATTTTATCATTTTATCAAAACTGAAAAAGGTACAGACACATAACTATGTATATGGCAATGAATCTTGCCCTTTTGTAGGTAAATATGAAATAAAAGGAACGTGGAGATAAAGTTTCTGAATTTTAGTCAGTCTCATTATTTGATATATAAATAATTAAGCATTATTTAGAGTTAACAATAGCTCTCTATTATTGACAGATCATTGTAAAAATAAAAGTCATAACCATGTTCTTGGTGGTGTAATTTTTATGCCTGTATTTCAAAATATAATCTTTGTGGAAATGTATTAAATATTTTATATTGCTTTATTTTAATTCAGAAGTAGTGGTGTTGTGCTTGTCACTATGGTTAATGATACATTTGAGAATTTAATAATATTTGATGTTATTAAATATTATTGAATATAATATTCAATATAAGAAAATATAGTTTTTAATGTAAGCATCAAGGTCAATAAGATAATGTAAATTATTGGCATTAGTAAAGTATGCAAATAATTCAGGAATATTATGTTTTTCTTTGAACTTGAATATGAAGTCAATGGCTAGGAGAATAAAAAAGGCTAAAGTATATTTGTTATGTTTTATTAACTCTTATGGATATTTAGACTATCTAAAGTCTTGCTGTCTCTCTTTTATTTAAGCTTATAGGAGTTTCTCATATCTGAGACCTATACATTAATTGACCTATATATTGAAAGCAGTAATTCTCTTATTTGCTTAAAGTCTTATTTTTTTTTTTCTAATGGTTGTAATGTAAAGTTTACCTTACTGGGAACATGTGTTTAATTTTTCTGAGAAGACCAGAAATAATTTTAGCATGCTGTACTGAGCATAATCTTGCCCATTGACTTTTAAAGAAAAAGTCATTAAGAAAAGAAAATGAAGTGAAAATGTTCTGGGAAATATCGGGTGTTTCTATTTTTCTGGGAATATACAATAGTATCCTGCAGTAACTTTTCCTTCCTTCTTTGCCAAGGGGTGTGTTCTTGGAGTTATTGCCTTTTCTGTTGGTTACAGAGATCGCAAGGCTGGAGAAAACATTAGCCAGCTAAATTATTGCATGTCCATTAGCTTTCACAAATTGTACTAAATAAAAATTAGAATAAGTTGCTCATTGTACCCTTTGTAGTTTTAGAAGTTCTTGCATCATGCTTATAGATATACTTCACTATTTTAATTTGTTTGAAGTACAGTCTTATTTAATTTCTTTGGACTAGTTTCTGGAATAAAAAGCCTTATTTAACTATTTGCAATTTTAAAGAATATTTAGATCTGAGAGACAATTATAAACTATTAGCACCAATTAAATTCAGTAACATATTTTCTCTTAAGGTTATTAAATTTTACCTCGCTATATTTATATTTATTTCTGTTTATATACACATGTTGTTTTACAAAAGCAATCTGAATGTAATTACTATATATAAAAGCACTTGTCTTTGGCTCTCTAAATTTATAAAGTCATAAGAGCAATTGAATATATAATACACATTAAATTTTATTCTGCTGTAATTCAAGTAGTTATCTACTTCTCTTACTTCTGTAGATAGTCCTCTATAATTTTCATGGCCTACCGCCACCTTTTGAAACAATATTTGAACATGATTCTGATTGTCAAAGTTGAGTCTTAGAAGGCTGGCATTCTGTTAATGATGGAAAGTTCCTGTACTAACTCCAGGTCTGTCTGAGTATACAATGTGTGCTCCTTCACCAATGCCCAGAAAGGAGCACGTTCTTAAAACAGTGCAATGAAGTTTTAAGATTCCCACTGATGTAATGAATGCCTCTGTTACATGCCATGACAAAGGTGATATAAGACAGAGCAGTTAGAGATCATCTCAAGCAGTTTTTCATAATTTATGCATTGCAGAACTCCATGAAACTGATCTCTGAGTGCATTCTTTGAAAATTATAAATAAGCATGTATAGTATTGAAAAGTCATCAATAAGATCATAATCTACAACCAAAGCTATAAATTATCTGCATAGAAAGGAAGAGACCATGTTTTTGACATTGAAAGTTATTACGGTATCAAAAATTAGCACTGCTATGATCTGTGATTTTCTTAAATTAGCTGTTCCCTGCATCTCCTCTTTATGCAATGAATTATTAATATACTTAATTATGTATCTAGATAATATAGTGTTACAGTAAAAGAAATGGAGATCAAGACCATAATTACTAGTACAGTAAATAATGTTATAATTGATTTCTGGCATTATATATCTAGTTTTATTTTTATTTCTAACTGATTTTATATAATATAATTGCATAATTAATAATTAAAAGGATGACAGGTTAGTTTTATTTTGATGTAATTTTCATAAAAATCAAATTAGACTTAGAAAATTCCTTCTAAACTTAAGACATGATACAAATAAGATATTTGGCACTATCTCTTTATGACCTGTAAATGTTACTAAGTGACAATAATTGATAGCATTTCTCATGTTTAAAAGAATTTTCAAGTGGAAATGACTCCATATTCTTCATCATCAAAAATTGCTCATAGAAACTAATATGAACTCAAAACCAAACAACTCCAATTGTTTTGACACACACATAGACACACACACACACACACACACACACAAGTCAAATGCTATGGTGTTCTACATATAGGAAAGATTATTTTCAATATTGTAATTATAATAATAGTAACTAAGGATGCAAAAATTTTATACATGTTTAATTGCTTTCTCCTTGAAACTAATATCACTCTCTTATAAACAGCCTCCAATAAATAGTCCCTCACCTAAGAAACATTAACCAATTTATAAATTTCTGGAAAAGAAGTACATTTCTAGAAATCTGAGAAAGAGTAATAAACAATGTAACCTCCACTCTATTCCAGAAACATCATCATAACCAAATGCAACAAGTAATTCTTTGAAAAAATAAAGAAAAATGTGTTAAATGAATTGTATAATGTACAAAATATGAAATAATCAATTTTGTATAGGTTGGGGGTTCTACTGTAGTTTTATGGTTCTTTGATTTTACAAAATTTATTTTAAAATGTTTTAATAAAATATATTTTGATCAGATTCTTTCCCATTCTTCAACTCCTCCAAGATATTTCTATATCCTTCCCTAGCAAACATCATATTCTTATTCTATTTTTCAAAAAAAGAAAAAGAAAATATGTTAAATAATAAAAAAAACACTCCAGGCCCTGTTCTGTACTGTGGTTGATATACCCAGTATCACACCAATGAAGAAAAATGGTTTTCCTTTTACAAGGAGTCATCAACAAGACATCAGGAAATACTTTCTCTCTCTCTCTCTCTCTCTCTCTCTCTCTCTCTCTCTCTCTCTCTTTGATTTTTCTAGACAAGGTTTCTCTGTAGCTTTGGTGCCTGCCCTGGAATTAGCTCTTGTCACATAGATCTTTCACTCCCATGGTGTAGCTATCGTGAAAAGTGACGTTTCTCTGATTTCCCTCTCTGCTTCTTTATCCTTTGTGTCTAGAAAGGCTACCAATTTTTTTTTTTTTTTAGTTGATCTTGTATCCTGCCACATCACTGAAGGTTGGCAAGAGGCTTAACTTTAGAGGAGGTCCCAGATGTCCACAGGGATGTCCCCAGCTAGGACCCTGTGCAGTGGAGGAAAGGGAGCCTGAACTAGCCTTGTCCCATAGTCAGACTGATGACTATCTTGAATATCACCATAGAAACTTTGTCCTAGACAGAAACCTACATGGAAGTACTGGACTCCCAAAAGTCCAGTTGAAGAACAGAAAAAAGGAGAATATGACCAAGGAAGGCAGGACCACGCCGGGTTGGTCCACACACTGAGACACTGTGCCAGAACTAATGGGAGCTCACCAAAGCCCGCCAGAATGGGACTGAACGAGCATGGGATCAAACTGGACCCTCTGAATGTGGCTGACAAATGATGCAGATTGAGAAGCCAATGATAACGGCACTAGAATTTGTCTCTACTGCATGTACTGGCTTTTTAGGATCCTAGTCTATTTGGATGCAAACCTT
>NC_022010.1:88744380-88746029 GCF_000317375.1 Microtus ochrogaster
CATTTGTTTCCCAACTCTTCAGACCTGACATAATCACACTGTATTAATTCAATACTGATTGGCCAATAGTTAAATTATGTTTCTTGATAGCTCTTATAGCTTCAATTAATCCATTTCTATTATTTTGTGTTTTACAATAAGGCTCATGGTTTACTGGTAAGTTTCCAGTATCTGTCTACTGCAATGGCTACAGGCATCACTCTGACTCTACCTACCCTCTCTTCCTCTATCTTGGAATTTCTATCTTGCCCTATTTCGTGCTGCAATTGATGCAAAGCAGTTTCATTATTAATCAATGATATTTACAGCATACAGAGGGGAATCCTACAAGTACTGATACAAAAGCACTCAATAGAATGCTGGCAAACTGAAACCAAGAACACATCAAAAAAATCATTCACCATGACCAAGTAGGTTTGATCCCAGAGAATAGGGGATGATTCAACTTATGAACATCTGTCAACCTAATCCAGTATATAAACAAATTGAATAAAACCTCACATGATTATCTCATTAGATGCTGAAAAAGCCTTCAGCAAAATACAACATCCCTTCACTGAAAAAAAACAAACTTGGAGAGAAAAATGATACAAGAAACATACCTAAACATAATAAAGACAATATACAGCAAACCAAGAGCCAACAATCAAACTAAATGTTAAAAATCTCAAAGTGATCCCACTGAAATCAGGAACAAGACTAGGTTATTCACTCTCTCCTTATCTCTTTAATGTAGTTCTGAAGTTCATAGCTAGAGCAATAAGACAAAAAAAAAAGAAGATCAAGGGAATACAAATCAGGAAAGAAGAAGTAAAAACTCCTCTTACTATTTGCTGATAATATGATAATTTGTATAAATGACCCCAAAAATTCTATCAAGGAATTTCTAAATTCATAAACACCTTCAGTAATGTAGCAAGATACAAAATTGACTCAAAAAAATGAGTATCCTTCATACAAATAATAAATGAGCTAATAAAGAAATCAGAGAAACATCACCATTAACAATAGTCACAAATAACATAAAATATCTTGGAGTAACTCTAACCAAAACATTAAAAGACCTGTATCTCAAGACCTGTAAGACATCGAGGAAAGAAATTGAAGAAGATACTAGAAAATGGAAAGATCTTTCCTGTTCTTGGGTAGGTAGAATTGATATAGTAAAAATGGTAATCTTACCAAAAACAATCTACAGATTCAATGCAATGCCCATGAAAAATCACAGCAAAATTCTTTACAGACCTCAAAACAATACTATAAACAACAATATTCAACTTCATATGGAAAAGCAAAAAACCTGGAATAGCTAAAACAATCCTGTACAATAAAGGAAATTCTGGAGGCATCACAATCTCTGGCTTCGAACTCTACTACAGAGCTCCAGTACTAAAAACAGCCTGTTGTTGGTATAAAAACAGACAGGAGGAGTAGCAGAACTGAAGTGAAGACCTACGAACACCTGATTTTTGACAAAGAAGCAAAATGTATAAAATGCTGCTGACAAAACTGGTAATCAACATATAGAAGAATGAAAATAGATCCATATCTATTGTCATGCACAAAACTCAAGTCCACATGTATCAAAGAACTTAACATAATACCAGCCACACTTAATCTCAAAGAAGAAAAGTCTGTACACTTGAACA
>NC_022010.1:88746517-88747230 GCF_000317375.1 Microtus ochrogaster
CGGTTACACTGGTCCTCCTGTTTGTTTTCATTCCAACACCAGGCTGTTTTCAGTACTCTAGCTCCATAGTAGAATTTGAAGTCAGGAATTGTGATGCGCACAAAAGTACAGGATTGTTTTGGCTATCCTGTTTTTTTTTTTTTTTTTTTGTTGTTGTTTGCTTTTTCATATGAAGTTGACTACCATTCTTTCAAAGTCTATGAAGAATTTTTATAGGCTTTTGATAGGCATTGCATTGAAACTGTAGATTGCTTTTGGTAAGATTACCATTTTTACTATGTTAATTCTACCCACCGAAGAGCACGGGAGATCTTTCCACTTTCTGGTGTCTTCTTTTATTTCTGTCTTCAAAGATTTAAAGTTCTTGTCATACAAGTCTTCCACTTGTTTGGTTAGAGTTGCTCCAAGATATTTTATGCTATTTCTGGCTATTGTTAAGGGTAATGTTTCTCTGATTTTTTTCTCAGCCCTTTTATCATCTGTGTACAGGAGGACTACTGATTTGTTGATTTGTTAGAGTTAATCTTGTATCCTGCTACATTACTGAAAGTGTTTATGAGTTGTAGTAGTTCCTTGGTAGAATTTTTGGGTCACTTATTTAAACTATCATATCATCATCAAACTGTGAGAGTTTGAATTCTGTTCCAATTTGTATCCTTTTGATCTCCTTTTGGTGTCTGATTGCTATAGTATCAAAAACCTCAACATTAAGC
>NC_022010.1:88747330-88750941 GCF_000317375.1 Microtus ochrogaster
CAAACTGTGAGAGTTTGAATTCTGTTCCAATTTGTATCCTTTTGATCTCCTTTTGGTGTCTGATTGCTATAGTATCAAAAACCTCAACATTAAGCCAGCCACACTTAATCTTATAGAAGAGAAAGTAGAAAGTACAATTGATCGCATTAGCACAAGAGACCACTTTCTAAATATAACCCCAGCAGCATAGACACTGAGAGAAACAATTAATAAATGGGACCTCCTGAAACTGAAAGTCTTCTGTAAAGCAAAGGACTTGGTCAACAAGACAACACAACAGATTAAAGAATGGGAAAAGATCTTCACTAACCCCATATCAGACAGAAGTCTGATCTCAAAAATATACAAAGAACTCAAGAAATTGGTATTCAAAAGAACAAATAATCCAATAAAAAATGGAGTATAGACCTAAATAGAGAACTTTCAACTGAAGAATTTATCTGCTCTGGCAGGATACCTAGAATGGAGACATGTTGCTCTGGCAGTTATTGATTGTGTTTAATGTGGTATTTAGGCATTTGCATTTTTAATGATTATAGGTCTAGGAGCTGGTTCCTAAGTTTGTCTTTGCAGGATGTATTTTATTCCTTGGTTTCTGTTTTTTTTTTTTGGATTTTAATAAAGTCTTATGGCTGCTTGTTGCCTGTTTTGCTGATCTGCTCAACTGTTGTGTTCACAGGGAATGCCTACTTGTGGGGGGTGGCTGGGATACTGGGGTAAACTGGGGAAGGAAATTCGGATCAGAAGGCTTTGTTATCCCTTGGAAATGGAGCTAAAGAGGAAAATGGAATGAATTACACATCATTCACATCGATTTCCTCAGGGTCATTGAAAATACTCTTTATTTTCTGTTGAACAAATAGTAAAACACTAGAATATTAGAACAGATATGTGATTTTGTGACTGTTGACTAGAAAATATGTAAAGGAAGAAGTGGGGGAAGCTGAAGAATTGTTAGAAATAACTGTGAATGATGTGAATGAGTCATGACAGTGATGAGAAGGGTGGATATGCAATGGAGGTTTAGAGGAGCATCAGTGTTAGTTTCTTACCAAGTTTATTTCACATAAAAATGAGTCAAAAATTTGTGGTAGGTAAGATCATTAATAGAAAAATAAACTTGAAAATAACCTGATGCGTATTAAAAGATTAATAATGTTAAAACTTCACTACATCCAGTTAACACATAAGGAATGGCATAACAAAAATGTTCTAAAGCTACTGCCATGAAACAAGGTTAATGATACAATCATGTGTAATGAATGAAAAATTTTATATATGTCATTGTAGATTGTTAAATATAAATACTGTGAAAGATAGTAACTTCTTATGATCATTAATGTGAAGAAATAAAATGAAATTTATGAGATGTAAAAGTAGGCTGCTAATTTACATTATTCAATATATTTTATGGTAAAATATATTACTAACAAGTGTAAAATGCATCTGCACCAAGAGAGTAAGACCAAGATTGGAAATGAGAAATTCATGACTGATAAAAGCTAAAATTGAAATATCATTATTTTTCCTTCTATTATCTAGAACAACATCTCAGCACTCAGAGAGGAAGAATGAGGATCATAAATTTGAGACCATGAAACTACATTTATGAACTGCATACAAAATGAAACAAATATATATTTCTTTATGATTACAGGTGTAGACATGTATATGCATATTATGTATATGCAAATGTATATATATATATACATACATAGAAAAGACAAAGACCAACTCCATTCTTTTCATTTTATGCAAAGGATATTGGATATTCTCTAAGAAAAAATGATAGTTAAAATACATAAACCTAAATTTTGCTTATTTTGAACAAAGGTTCCAAGCACACACCATTAGAGACAAGAAGATTTCCTCAGAAACTGGTGTTGAGAAACTGGACTTGTCCATGTAAAACAAGGACTCTATCTTACAAAATATATGACAGTTAAAAATACAAAACAGAACAGAAACATAAAGCATTAAAATATTATTAAAAAACAAATTGACAAAGGTATGAGTGTATTCAGAGCAAGAAATCTTTGAATATAACTAACAAAACACAGACAAAGAAATTGATGGAGGAAGGTCATTGGCTAATAAAGAAACTGCCTTGGCCCATTTTATTGGTTAGAACATAGGTGGGTAGAGTAAACAGAACAGAATGCTGGGAGGAAGATGAAGTGAGCTTAGAGATGCCATGCTCCCCTCTCCCAGGCAGATGAGATAGCTCTGCTTTCTGAGGCAGAGGCAATGAACTCCGACCCAGGCTGGACTTAGGCTAGAATCTTCCTCGTAAGCGCACCTCTTGGTGCTACATAGATTATTAGAAATGGGTTAAGATAATATGTGAGAATTAGCCTAGAAGAGGCTAGATACTAATGGGCCAGGCAGTGTTTAAAAGAATACAATTTGTGTGTTGTTATTTCGGGGCATAAGCTAGCAGGCGGCTGGGGTGCTGGGGACGCAGCCCCACTGCTCCTATTACAACAAGAAATAATCGCAAACCATGAGAGAACTGGCTGGTTTATGTTGTCCAATTGTCTCTTCAAGCACATTGTTTGCATGCATGCACACACACACACAAACACACATAAATAAATGACTAAAAATTAAATTAGAATAAGCTTCTGTAGAGAAAAGTGACAGTCACTGGGGTGGAAAAACAGCCTACCAAGATCTAAACAGACAACATATCTGATGCGGACAAACCTCCAAAAATGTATAATTGAGTAAAAATAGCAAAGATCAAGAAAACAGGACAAAGCATAAGCCTACCATACGGTCCACAGCATCACTCTTGATTACCTATATAAAGGGCTTACACTCATGCTTACAGAAGATATTTGTACTTAAATATTCAGTACCAATTTTTTTTCCAAGTTAGGGGTTCAACATAATTTTTCATTGAAGAGAATGTGCTATAGAGATATGTGAGGTATTACTGTCTTAAAAAGTCACTAAGTAAACAAACCTGGAGGGTGCTAATATGAAGTTGATTAAGACAAATGCCACATGATCTGGAGTATACATAGAATCTGAAAAATAAAACTATGAAGAGACTAGAATGTAGGGGCAAAGGGTCCATGTAGGACCACCTCAACACCTCCATATTCAATGATTTTATGTGAGTATTGCCCTTTGTAATGATACCCTGCTGTCAGTTTGAAAGAGCAGCTCTTTGTTTAGCATCAGTCTGGGTTGTTTAGGGATTTCCAATGAACCCCTTGACCAACAATTCAATTGAATGCAATCCAGCCCCACCACTGGAAGCCTTACCTTACTAGAAAAGAAGGATAGCCAGTTGAGTCTCCATATTTCCATTTATAGGTGTCTTCATTAGGATCACCTTCCAGAAAATTCCCAATGCAGTAGGTTTCCAAAGCAGTCTCAAATACCCTCCATGGTTATCTCAGCATACTCTTCCTCAATTCCATCCCTTCGCTACCTGCTGGTTTTTCCAGTCCAGTATGTTGTACAGTGTCTGCTTGTTTGTTGCTGGCAGTCCGGCTAGCTTAGACCTGAAATAATCACACAGAATCCATATTATTTAAATCACCGCTTTGTCCATTAGCTCTAGCTTCTTATTAGCTAACTCTTACATATTAAATTAACCC
>NC_022010.1:88751241-88757909 GCF_000317375.1 Microtus ochrogaster
TGCCTAGGTCTGTTCTTCCCTGCCATAGGATCAAAGCAGTTCTTTATTCACTAACTAATAAAAGCAGCACAGAGACAGAAGGACCTCCCACAGCAGCAGTATACCCATAAATCTATTTTATTCCCTCCTCCAAGGGAGATCCATTCATCTCCTCTAAGACCCATCCTCTTTATCTAATTTCTCTGGGTCTCCTAATTGTAGCATGGATATCATTTTCTTAATGACTAATATACATATACAATATTTACTTTACTTTGGCTGGGTTACTCTACCCAGAATATTATTTTTTCTAGTTCCATCCATTTTCTTACAAATTTCATTATGTCATTATTTTTATACAGCTGAGTATAAGTCAAGTGTATCACATTTTCTTTTTCCATTGAAGAAAATGTGCTACACTTGTACAATGAAGAACATCTAGGTACTTTTCAGGCTACCAAAAGGAAACATGGACACCAGTTCAGCCCCAAAACCTTTGACCTAACCTGTTCTTACTGCGAAGATAGGCTAGGGTATTGTTAATAGAAAATTTGTGAGAGTTGTCAACCAATGTTTTATTTGCTTTAAGGCCCACTTCCATACGAGAAAACCCATACTCAACACTGCTTAGGTAAGCAAAACCATAGAATAAATAGCTAAGAGAATAAGGTAATAAAAGAATTAAGTAAATCACTCCTAATAATATTCTGCTATATTCTTAGATCATTGCCTTATATAGTTAACACCAGACAAGCTTTCTCTGTTAGCAAATGGGAACAGGTACATAGACCCACAGCCAGGTATTATGCTCAAATATTCTAAATGGGAGATCGCCATCAAATCCCTCCCCTGAGCCATGGAAGATGAAGCAGAAAGACTGTAGTAGTCAGAAAGGATAGAGGACAATGGAGAAGTGCCGTAAATCAACTATGAGTCATATATTGTATGAGCTGACAGATAAGAAGCAAGCATAGGGCTTCAAAGGGTCTGTACCAAGTTCTCTGTTTACTTATTTTAGATATTGGCTTAGGAATTTATGAGACTCCTGACCATAAAAACAAGTGTATCTCTGACTCTTGTCAGCTCATGTGACATTCCTCCTGCTTTTGGGTTGCTGTGTCTAACTTTGATACTTTATTTTGACATATTTGGTTGTTACCTCCTAGATACCTGATAAATGAGGGACGGAAAGGAAGTAGATAGATCTGGTGGTGATAGGATTGGGGGAGGAACTTGGAGGAGTAGAGGGAGGAGAAACTATACTCAGGATATATTATATGAGAAAATCTATTTTCAGTAAAGGAAAAAAATCTGTAGACACTGAACACAAAGTCAAGGAGAGAAACAAAAAGCCTAGAGAAAGGTCACAAAGCATGTGAAGTGAAAGGTATATGAGTTGAATACATTCATGAAATCAATTGTTGACCATGATTATGGTATTTTTATAATCACCAGCGCATAAATTTAATGTTTTCTTGTCATACACACAAATAATTATAAGCAATAGAGAATGGGACAATTAAATTGACACGTTCAATAGTATATATTCAAATAATCACGAGGATGATAAAAACATACAATGTTTAATTTTCAATTAAAAGTGTAAAAAAAGAATGAGCTTGTGAGGTGGGTTAGTAGAGAAAGACGCTTGTTCCAGTCTGCTATTTCCTTGAACTCCTATGGTGAAATGAGTGAACCAACTCCTGCACATACTTCTCTGACCTCATATCCATTCTGTGCTATTCTCTGTCTCTGTCTCTCTCTCTCTCTCACACACACACACATTTATACACTAATCAACGAAATAAATTATACATTTTTAAATTTAAACTGAAGGGAGTATTTGTTCTATTATTTTTATTTATATTTAACGTTATAGTTTTATTTTAATGTTTACTATACTCAGAGTTTTGTAAATTATAGTATATTAATAAATGTTGCCATTAATGTGTGTGTTTTAAAATTGTTAAGAAATTTTACTTAGAGTATCTTCAGCCAAGATAATCTTTGCTCTTGACACACAAATCTAATTTTGGCATGATGAAAATTGATCAACCTCAAATGATGAGTGACTTTAATGACTAAGCCTAGCAATGTTTACTGCACTTAACAAAATGTAAAAATGTAGAAGTATTAATTCTGAAAAAAATGCATCGCATAAAGATTAGTAGAAGAAAATAGAAACAAAATTAATAGATGTTTGATTTTGCGTGTTTGAAATGCAGAGAAACTTGGTTCCAGTTGGCAGTGTGAATGTACCACAGTTTCTCCTCTGCTGGGCAGTAGTTAATCTCAGGGTTATCTAGAATACAATTATCAGAGAAATACACTCTTTCACAGTCTGCCTCTGTGAGGGGCTGGGTTTCTGCCACACATTGTTTTGCTTTTTCTGGGAAGATTCTCATATTTCAATCAGTTCCACACTTTGCCTTTTTGTTTCTTACTGGCAGTCTGTGCTTGCCTCCCTTATGTCCCAGACTCCTGTTCCCTTTTCTTCCAGAAAGCTTTCTATAAAGTTCTGGAAGCATGATTTTCCCATAGACTCATAGCATAATCAATCTTGGGTGATTTTTAATTAAAAAGTAGCTTTCTGTTTGATAGTCCTTTTTACTTATTCTTAACTGTATTATTTTAATGGCTTTGAACATCTAAACTTTATTAGGCTATATCACTTGCATAAATATTCAGATGCTTGTTATATTAAATATGTCAGTGTTGCTTAATTTTCTGGACCAAATTCTGAAAAAAGAAAGTTGAGAAGAAGATGGACAGAAAGTAGTAATATTTGAATATGCCCCTTTTTACTTATTTTATAATAATATTATGTTACTAGGTTTGCTACTAATGTCAAGAATTAGAATTTCAAACTTAAGTGTTTCCCATATTCTCTCCTAACTCTCAGTGTTAGAAGTGGAGATCTGTGTCAGCTGTTGGCTTTGTGGGGGTCATGACAATACAACCACCTTAGGCTTCTCTGCTGGGCTTATAGGTAATTAGCTGTCTTTCTCATTCTTTGCCAAGGCTTCACTTCATATGTATCTGTCTCCAAAGCTGATTTTCCAGTCAGTCATTGTAGCACATATCTGCAAGTCCAATGTTTGGAGACTGAGGTAGGAAAATCACTGTGAATTGGAGTGATATCTATCAAGTAATGTGCCATCCAGAACAACATAGCAAAATACTGGCTAACTAAATCATTAAATTGAACAAATTAATTTATTAATAAAATGGTTTTTTATTAGGAAAACAACCATGTAGGAATAAGACCCATGATACTAATGTATATTTTTTCACTTATTTGCAATTCGAAGTAGATGACTTTCTTAACTTTCGCTCTTGGATATCATTTTGTATTTGGACATCTGTGGTAATTACTTACATTTCTACTGTTATAAAATATTTGACAAAAGAAACTTAGGAAAAAAGAATTTGTTTTAGTTTATATGTATAGAGGATAGAGCCCTAATGGTAGGGATGCAATGATGGCAGTGAGGTACGGTCACAGAAAGTTCCTAGTCGCACATCATCCAGGAATTACAAAGTGAAAAATGCTAGTTTTCAACTCATCTTCTGCATTTTCTTCAGTCCAAGACACTAGGACAGGAAAAGAGTTAACATACCTTTAGGGTAAATCTTCCCTCTTCACTTATTATAATGGAGATAATCCTTCTCAGACATGCCCAGAGATTTGATTCCAGATCCCATCAAATTGATAATAGTATCTGCCACAGTATCTTTTCTAAAACAAATATCAGTTCTTCATGTCTATATGTAAGACATGAAAAAAAAAGACATGAAATTCATGACAGGAAGGTAGAACTCTATGATATCTTAAACAATCAAAAAGATACCTGTTTCAAGAAAATTTTGTGTTTGGCTACAATCTTGAACATTCCTCTACCATACATGTTAATGGATAGAGAAGGGAGAAATTGCAGTCATTTTCTATATTCTTTCTAATATGTTTTCATAAACTTGGTGATTTATAATAACAATAATAAATTATAGTTTTGGAAGTCAACATTGCAAAAATATCTACAAATGCTACAATAAGACTCTCAGCACACTAGGGGACTTAATAAATTATTGACAAGAGTCAATGTCCTTGTATATTACAACATCCACAGTCTATAATAGGTCAATATTACTAGTTGTTTTTATTGTATTTGTTACATTGTGAGATGGGCTAAAACTAGTGAGTGATGGTTTGCCAAGATGGCTAGAACGTGATGAAGCATTCAATAAGAACTTATCACTATTCCCAGTCTGGCTATGTGCTTCTGTAAATTAGAGAAAGCAGCATCTGGAAATATTGGTGTAGCGTATAAGAAATCAAATGTGTTATGAATATTTCAGGAAATGCTTAGCTTCAGGTAAATATGAAGAACAGTAAATAAAAACAAAATCTGCAAAGAGCCTCCACTAAATACAGGACAATTTTGCATGAGGGATCTGGAAGTTCCTGGCACAGATACTTAGCAATGCAGATTAGACATGCAATGCAATGTATGTCTAATCAATGCATTAGCAATGCAATGTAGAAGACATTACCAGCCTCTCCTACACTGCTCTGTTTGCTTGTCATCCACTCTGTAAATGTATCTGAGCATTTGATTACATAGGTTACAGATTGCCTACTACCTGTAAATAAGATACAGGTAGTATCTTCCTCTCTTCCTGTATCTAATGTCTTCCTGGTTGTCTCTATAGATTCTCAAAGACATTTTTCAACTCCCACTTTGGTGATTGTGACATATGGTCTTGAAATATCTACATTTAACCATGATGCTGTTTTTGTGTTTTGCTTACACTTTAATAATCCTAATTTAAAAATCTTGCAACAAATTGACTGAATCATCAGTGACCAGTCAGGTGAGATTAATAGACAAAAATTCACAAGAATAAATGCCAGATATATTTACAGTTGCAGTAATTTGCACTGTATTCCTCCTCCAGAAAATTTCCATTAAAACTTTAATTGCTATAATCTCTTCTTCCTATTTTTACGACCCAAGGAATTATTTTCATCACAAGATATGAAGATTTATTTTTACCAAAATGAAGTGTGCATCAATATCAATCACAAGCTACTGTTAAAGTTACAAAAGCAAGAAAGAGAAAACATTTTTCACAGTCTTTCTAAAAGAGCCATTTTGTTCTAGCAGTTTGTGAACTGTTGCTTATTCAAGCAATCTACAGCAAAAATCTATTTTTGCATGAAATATGTGAGAAATGCCAGTCTGAAAAGGTACTTGTCATGAAGTTATGTACAAATGAAAATATGAGCTAAGAATAATTGCACCATCTGAACCGTGATTATAGAGCAGCGTTATAATCTAAATCTTCAGTAACTTTCTAGAAATAATTATTTTTTAAAGCTGTAAACAACTTTTAATACTTTCAAAGTATTGAAACTTATTCCAAGGTGCCAAGTTTTTTAAAAATAGCTTTTTATAGGCTTATTTACTTTAGGATGATGAACAAGTGAGGTAGAGATTAAGACAGTACTGATTTAAAAATATGACTTTTGAATATCTTTAGTATTAAGTTGATGGTAATTGCAATAATATATGTACCAAAGCCTCAAATTACAGTGATTTATGGCAACACAGATGGAAGTGTAACATATATTAATGCATGAACCATTTATCATCAACTTACAAACTAAACACCATCAATAATAATCAATATGAAAATTAATCATACTTTCAAAATACCGAAAATTATAAAAAGTATACTGATTTGTGTATGTATTAAAGACCTTATTAGAATGTCAAAATAATTTATAAGAAGTGTGCTTTTTTCTTTTTTCTCTTCACTTTATTTTATTTTTTTAAAAAAATACAAAATATCTTTTTTTTTTTCATTTTGCATACAAATCCCAGTTCCTACTCCTTTCCCTCCTCCCACTCCCTCTACTTTCCCCCCAAAACATTGCTCTCCTCTCCTCAGAGAGGGAAGGCACATTGCTCTAAGGAAGGGTAAAGGCCCGCCCCCCATGATATCCATCAAAAAGAGAATGGGTTCCAAAAAGCCAGTACAAGCAGCAGGGAAAAATCCTGTGGCCACTGCCAGTGGCCCAGCAGTCTGCCCCAACAGTACAACTGGCACCCACATTCAGTAGGTCTAGTTGATCCTATGTTATTTTGTGTTACTTTTTTCCCTGTCTGGCTGGAGCTGGAGTTTCCATTACCTCAGGTAGACTGTTGCAGTGGGGGTCCTCATTATGGTCTTCACCTCTTTGATCAGATTCTCACTACTCCCACTTTTCAGCTGGACTTTGGGAGCTCAAACCAGTGCTCTGCTGCAAAAAAATTAAATTGAAAAATTAAATGTTACTACCACTTTTTAATTTTTTAAATGATATCTTTGAGACTTGAATAGTTTTGATAAAGATTTTCTATGATACAGATACGATGTGAGTAAAAAAGTTGGAAATCACTGATTTTATCTGGAATTGTCTTCGGAAAGGAAATTAAATATCATGGGCAGGGAAGCTCTACCCATGATGCCTCAACAACATAGCTTCCTAAGCAGAGCCTTGACAATGACAACATCAATGGACATGATATTAACTTGGAAACAGGGAAATCTCACAAAACCCCACCTATAGACAGGCAACCAAAAGAATCACTGAAAAAAAGAGAATTAGTTTTTCCCAGGAATTGGCATTCTATTTTATTTTTTCT
>NC_022010.1:88758982-88761078 GCF_000317375.1 Microtus ochrogaster
GAGACAGGGTTTCTCTGTAGCTTTGGAGCCTGTCCTGGAACTCCCTTGGTAGACCAGGCTGGCCTCGAACTCACAGAGATCCGCCTGTCTCTGCCTCCCAAGTGCTGGGATTACAGGCGTGCGCCACCACCGCCCGGCGCTCTTTCCTATTTAAGTTTTACAGTCACTCATTAGTACAACTTAATTTATAGTTATAACTGGCTGCCTTCCCTTTTACTTTTGACTTGTAGTGATAAGAATTAGGGATAAAATAACATTTCAATCCCGACTAAGTGGGGAATTCCAAAAAGATGAGATATCCTTTATTAAAAATGGTAAGAAAATATATATATATATATATTGGACATAATCTATCAGAATCCCCATTCATATTATTGTAATTAACAATGGAATAGCTGAGTCTCTGAAGAGTTTGGTGATCAAAGAAGGTATGGATCTTCCATCAGCTAAGTCATTTTTCTCAATAAAGATGCTAATTGCTCAAAAGTGACATGAATGTAAAGCAGATAAAAAGCAGGAGGCTGCCTACTGCCACATCAGGGACTGTATTATATGTTAAATTTTCTTCTTGAAAGTTTTCTCGGGCACTGGAAACAGAATCTTGAGAACTAAGGTACATTGATTTCTAGGTAGAATAAATTTGGTGAATACACGAAATGGATACAACAAAAGGGGAGTGTCAATTGCCTTTAACAAGCCTTAGAAAGAAGGCATGTAGTCATTCCCATGAAAGTTGGTGGAGTAAAGAGATGTATTGAGGAATAAAATAAAACAAAACTATTATAGCCTTTTTTTTTCTTTAGGTCATAATACAATTGCACCATTTATCCCTTCTTTTCCTGCCTTCTAATATTCTCATTTACCATTTATCATGCTCTTAAAATTCTTTGATTTTTTTATTAATTAGTAGCAATATTACTAAGATCTAAGCTAAATAAGACATATTGAAGACTCTTGTGATTTGATTGTTCTGAAATAAACCTTTAAAACATTAACAGACAAAAGTTGATTCAGTCTGGAATATTTATTATAAATACTGAGCTAGGGTTATTTGTAAAATATAATATTTCTAAAAATTCTACGAAGATATCCAAAGAAAATATAAATCTTTGCAACAAAATAATTTTAGGAATAGGTATAATATTGATCATGATTTCAAAGAAAAATTTGCTCACAAAAACAATTAAAACAAAACTGGCAATTCCTCCAGAGAACCTGCAGATTCATAACATCTGCAAGGTTGTTTTCTAGGATAGATATTTAGGCTATGTGTAAGCTTTTGACATAATAACTTAGTGTGGAGATATATGTTGTATGTCTGTAACCCATCCATTTTTTCCCAAGACGTTGTTATAGATTCTTTACAACTTATGTATAAGGGCTTCATTGCTCAACAAAGTATTTCAATTCTTCATTTTTCTTGCCTTTATAATTGCACATTACATGCATGGGATTTAAAGTTCATTGGTAATCATAACATTTTGGTGATTATTTAAACTCCATAAATATTTTTATGAAAGTCCCATCATAAAGACATTTATTTAAATGAATCTAATTAGTATAATGTTTCAGATTCATTAAGCTTAATTTATTCAGTTACTCCTTTTGATATATCATCATTTAAAATATTAACACAAACACTTAAACTTGCAAAATAAATTTGCCAATTGATTATACTTAACTTTGGGAAACACTGATACATATTGCCAAAATTAATTTTACTTGATTTGATTTATTACTTCTTGCATATATTAAGCTATTATGTATGGCTTAAAGACTAGCATGATATTAAATAGAATCTCCTCCTTCTGTCATTATCCTGAAACTAGAAATAGCAATAAGGAGGTATTAGATCATTTACGATATCTTAGACATATGATTCATGAACATATACACAAAGGCAAATCTGTTCTCTCAAGGGTTTTCTTAAGGGAAGTTATCATATGTAGATAAAGTTCAGAAGCATTGCGTTCCTGTTTAGGTGCTGAGGAGCTCCATCTGGACGAGTGAGTGTGTGCTATCCAGGGGCGGATTGCCTGGGAAGAGAGCACAAACCCCCCTCCCCCAGCTCCTTCTGCAGGGCTGTTTTCAATACT
>NC_022010.1:88765003-88765620 GCF_000317375.1 Microtus ochrogaster
TGGCTACGTATTGTTTAAATTTGTTTTTATCCTGGAAAATTTTGTTTTCTCCATTTATAGTGAATGAAAGCTTGGCTGGGTTTAGTAGTCTGGGATTGCATCCATGGCATAAAAACAGAGAAGTCAATCAATGGAATAGAGTAGAAGACCCAGATTTTATCCCACAAACCTATGAACACCTTATTTTTGATAAAGGAGCTAAAAGTATTCAATGGAAGAATGATAGCATCTTCAACAAATGGTGCTGGCAGAACTTGTTGTCAACCTGTAGAAGAATGAAAATAGATCCGTATCTATCGCCATGCACAAAAATCAAGTCCAAATGGATTAAAGACCTCAATATCAGGCTGAACACACTGAACCTGATAGAAGAGAAAGTGGGAATTACTCTACAACATATGGGCACAGGAGACCACTTCCTACACATATCCCCAGCAGCACAGACATTAAGGACAACATTGAATAAATGGGACCTCCTGAAATTGAGAAGCTTCGGTAAAGCAAAGGACACTGTCACCAAGACAAAAAGGCAACCCACTGACTGAGAGAAGATCTTCACCCACCCTGCAACAGACAAAGGTCTGATCTCCAAAATATATAAAGAACTCAAGAAACTA
>NC_022010.1:88765720-88766480 GCF_000317375.1 Microtus ochrogaster
ATTCTCTTTCTTGGTTGAGTCTTTGTGTGGTTTTGTTATCAGGGTAACTGTAGCTTCATAAAAGGAATTTGGCAATGACTTTTCTGTTTCCATATTGTGAAATACATTAAGGAGTATAGGTATTTGGTCTTCTTGGAAGTTCTGGTAGAATTCTGCATTGAAACTGTCTGGACCTGGGCATTTTTTGGTAGGGAGGTTTTTTATAACAACTTCTATTTCTTCACAACTAACAGGTCCATTTAGATTGTTCACCTGGTCCTGGTCTAAATTTAGTATATGGTATTTATCTAAAAAATTGTCCATTTCTTTAACATTTTCCAATTTTGTGACATATAAGCTTTTGTAGTAAGAGCTAATGATTTTCTGAATTTCCTCTGTGTCTGTGGTTATCTCTTTCTTTTCATTTCTGATCTTGTTAATTTGTATATTCTCTCTCTGCCGTTTGATTAGATTGGATAGGGATTTATCAATCTTGTTGATTTTCTCCAAGAACCAGCTTTTTGTTTCATTGATTCTTTGGATTGTTTCCTGTGTTTCTATTTTGTTGATCTTAGCCCTTAGTTTGATTATTTCCAGTCTTCTACTCCTCCTATGTGAATCTGCTTCTTTTTTTTTCTAGAGCTTTCAGGTGGGCAGTTAAGTCTCCAATGTGTGCGTTCTCCGTTTTCTTTAAGTGGGCACTTAGTGCTCTGAACTTTCTTCTTAGCACTGCTTTCATAGTGTCCCATAGGTTTGAGTATGTTGAGTCTTTATTTTCATT
>NC_022010.1:88769679-88783019 GCF_000317375.1 Microtus ochrogaster
AAAAAAAAGAATCACAAAGTAAAATACAAGTTGTAGGAAGCTCATTTACAGTGACATATTCAGAAAGTATCTTCAATGGAAATAAGTCAAGAAGGACTCACTCTAATGGCTTCTGTGCTGTGTAGGTCAGGTTCCTGGCTGATTTTAAAGGAGTTGCCAATCTTACGTGATCAAGTGTGATTTCCTGTGTGCCTGAGTCTTAGAAGGCACAGTACCTTCAATTAAAATAAACATCCAGTGGACAGAGAAAAAAAAAGTTCAGAAGCGTTTTCACTGACATGAGATTTATAATCAAAGGGCAAGAATATTCTCAAAAGCTAAATTAGAACCATCTACTTTGTATATCAGTAGTTATGTAAACACTCCTGTCAGCAGCTCCATATTCGCAATGTATTCACCTATTGCTCCATTTTGGTATACATAAGGATGCTTCTGAGATACCAGATGAGACTGATGTGAACTGAACTCATCTACAGACATAACAGCTGTTTACAGTTCTTATTACTTTGGTCAGAGAGTACTGAGACAAAATAGTAGGATGAAAAGGTGCTTGAGCTGGCTTGCTTTGTTTTGTTTCTCCTTAGGTGTTTTATTTTAGCTCTTCTGTAGTTATATCTCATCATTCTTGATTGTGTGTATTTTAGTATAAAAATTCAATTTAAAAGACAGAAACGAATCTGTTTTCAGAAGTATTACTTTCCGGTGTATTTTGTCTGAGCATAGATATATAGCTTATCCATTCACATCAATATCTGTAAATAACTAACTTGCTATTATAGTTCTTACAAATAGTTTACCAGTGCATATTTCTTAAACGTGTGGATACATCATAGCTTATTGCTTGTTCTGCCTTTGGGTTCCTAAAATATCTCCCATGTCTGTATAATGATTGACATAACATTTTATGTTGTTGAAGGCAAATATTCCAGGATCAATTTTTAATGTGGAAATTTTCTTACAGATTCACTAGTTATTTCCTAAGATTACTGTACACATTGCCAACATTCCATAGAGCAACATCTGCATGCTGCTGTTTCATAGAGATGTACCAAAAGCACATGTCAATCTGTAAACTTTTAAAAATCTTCCCCACACGGTTATAAAATGTCATTTCAGGTGAGTGTTTATTTTCACTTCTCTTATTGTAGGCAGGTCACACAACACATCTTGCCATATGATGAAAGGCTACTTGAGCTACTCTCTCTTTTGTTTTTTTTTTACAAAAACATTATTTTTATTTTTAAAACAATCTTATTTTACATACTGTTCCCAATTCCTTTTTTCTCCTGCTCTCCCCACCTTCTCCTCACCCCACACCCCATTCACTCCTCAGAGAGGGTGCTGCCTTCCATGAGGGGATAACAAAGTCTTTACATGACTTGAGGCAGGAATAAGCCCCCGCCTCATGTCATATCTATATAGTTTGGTCATGATATCCCTTCATAGAGAATGGTTTCCAAGCAGTCAGTTCATGCACTAGGGATAAATACTGGTCCCACTGCTAGTGGCCCCACAAACTGCCCAAGCCACACAAATTTCACCCACATTCAGCGGGCATAGTTCAGTCTTATGCAGGCTCCTCAGCTCTCATTCCATAGTCAGTGAGCTCCCACTTGCTCAGGCCAGCCCTTTCTGTTGGTTTCACCATTATTGTTTGGTCTGTGCTCATAATGTTGCTCCCCCCTTTCTATGAAAAAAACGCCACAAATTTGGCTCAGTGCTTAGCTCTGGATCTCTGCATCTGCTTCTGTCAGCTACTGGATGAAGGTTCTATGATGACAATTAAGACAATTATCAATCCGGTTACAAGGGAAGGACAGTTAAGGTATCCTCTTTTTTTAAATGTTTTATTCTGATTTTATTGTGTTTCCTATAGATTTATTGGATTTTAGAAGAATATTTCAAGAATTCTTTATAGACAACTATATTGGCACTGTGGTCTATGGCTATGCATTTTGATTGATTGCAGTTGGGTTTTTTTTTTTTTTTTGTACTTTTCTTGACCTAAGGTTCAGGAAACATTGCAGAAGAGAGAACAGAAAGACTGTAAGATCCAGAGGTTCAGGAAGTTAACTATGAGATTATCTCCTAGGAAGGTCAGGAGCTAAAACCATAAGATCTAACCAACAAGACTACCTAAACATGAAATGAACAGGATAACAATAGTAGATATGCCAAAATGAAAGTGGGAGACCAGATAAGACATCAGGCCCACACCAAGATTTATATGGAACTAAGTAATGATGATAGTTAAAGAAATAGTCTTCTCCAGGAATGAACAACCAATTGATTACCCAATACCAAATGGGCATCTGAAAACATACCTACAAGCAAATTCTGGAGGCTGAGGAGGTGAAATTTAGGAATACACACACACAGACACACACTCACAAATATGCATAGATAGAAAAATATAAGCAATTAATAAAAAAGAGGTCATAAATTTGAAAAAAGGAAAGGAGGAGTATAAAGAAATGTTAGAAAGGAGGAAAAGAGCCAGAAAAATTGTCTAATTATATCTGAATTTAAAACATAAGAGAAAAAAATAACTATTTATCAATAAGAAATATTAAGCCTTTCTTGTAATGGATTAAAATATGGATTACAATATTTTCTCCATGTTGTCAACAATCTTTTTATTACTTGATTTTTAATTTTTAAAGTTTATGTACAATTACATCATTTCCTCCTTTCTTTTTCTCCCAAACTCCTTCTCATATTCATAGCCTCCACAGTTATTATTATGTATCTATTTTAAATACAGAATTATGTAACTACAAGTGGCTCAGTCTTTTCAATGTTACCTGTATATATATATATGGTTGACAACACAGTATTGGGTAATCAAATGATTAGACTCATCTTGGAGAAGACCCACCCCAGCTTAGACTCATTTTATCTTTGAAATACTGTGAAAAGTTTGACATTGAGCCTATAATTTGTGATCCTAAAGAAGCTAAGTAAGAAGGTGAACCCAAAGAAAAACATATAGTTATCCTCCTGGATATTGGAAGTAGACAAGATTGCCGGGCAAAAATTGGGATCTTCGGGGTGGGGTGGGATGGAGGTAAGGGGAGATGGGGAGAGAAAAGTGAGAAGGGGAGGATGGGGGGAATTTGGGGTAATGGAATGATTGGGATAAAGGAAGGTTGGATAGGGGAGCAGGGAAGCACATATCTTAATTAAGGGAGCCATCTTAGAGTTGGCAAGAGACTTGAACCTAGAGGGGCTCCCAGGAGCCCAAGGCGATGTCCCCAGTTAGTTCCTTGGGCAGCTGAGGATAGGGAACCTGAAATGACCCTATCCTATAGCCATACTGATGAGTATCTTACATATCACCATAGAACCTCCATCTGACAATGGATAGAGATAGAAGCAGAGACCCACACTGGAACACTGGACTGAGCTCCCAAGGTCCCAATGAGGAACAGAAGGAGGGAGAAGATGAGCAAGGAAGTCAGGACCACGAGGGGTGCACCCATCCACTGAGACAGTGGGGCTGATCTATTGGGAGCTCACCAAGGCCAGCTGGACTGGGACTGAAAAGGCATGGGATAACACTGGACTCTCTGAACATGGTGGACAATGACGGCTGATGAGAAGCCAAGAACAATGGCACTGAGTTTTGATCCTACTTCATGTACTGGCTTTGTGAGAGCCTAGCCAGTTTGGATGCTCACCTTCCTAGACCTGGATGGAGGGGGGAGGATCTTGGACTTTCCTGACTGCTCTTTGGACTTGAGAGGGAGGGGGAGAGGAGTAGGGGGAGGGGGGAGGGGGGAAATGGGAAGTTGGGAGGAGGTGGAATTTTTTTCAATAAAAAAAAAGGGAAAAAAAGTCTGACATTTCCAGTAGTCTATAGGACATCACATTCATTGTGGCATAGACAATATATTATGCTATGTATTTTATTTTTATTTTGTATGACATGTTACAGGGGCAGAGACTCGTTGCTTTTTAAGTGTTGGATATTCCTTTGCTGTGGTTTACTATACTTAGTTTTTATACCCAATGATGAGTTTTCTCGTTTAACCTATTTACCGAAGCTGGATTTCCAAATTGAAGTGTACATGTACTTGAAATTTCTTTGTACTTTTTTTCTAGACTCTCCGAGTAGAGACCACAAATCTTTTCTACTGTTTTCACTAATATATGAGATTTTTTTTTCTTTTTGTAGCTAAATGCAGATCTGTCTCCTGCTCACTAGCTTCTCTTTGTTTCAATGTGTATGAGTTCCTAAATTTTCCCTTGATGTTGAGGAAGAAAATGTTTGTGTAGAACAATTAATGGTTATCTTAAATTTTTTTTGTGAATGGTATAATGTTAATTATTATTTCTACTACTTTTGCTATGCAATGGGTTTATGTAAGGTTGTGTGTAATCCTGCTGTCCTATTTTTTAGTTAGTTTAAGAGTTGTGGTTCTCTTTATCCCTCAGAGACTTAACTACTTGCAATACCTAGCTAATATGTTTTATATGAGCAATGATAACAATCTTGTTACTATTAATTTCTATCTTCCTATTTTCTCTGATAATATTCATGCTATAATGAACTTATTGCACTACCTCTTGTAGGTCTAAAGTCTCTACTCTGTAGTCTTATTTATATTTCCCAGTTCTATTAGCAAATGTGCAATATACCCAATAAGTTTGTCATATTTTAATTGACTCAGAAGATAAAGAGAGGTCTGAGAATGGAGCTTAATGTTAGAGCATTGAGCTGGAAGGTAGGAGACTCTGGGTTCAGTTCACAGCATGTGAAGAAATGCAAAAAGGAATTTAAGAAACCATAGGAATTTATTTTAACTTTACTCCAACACTATCTTCAAAAATATGTGTTATATGGTTGGCTGTACACTAATATTATCTCCTTTTCCACAGTCAGACTTCTAAATTACCAGAGCGATAAAGCTCAACATCCATGGACACAAATCACACACGGATCTCAGGCATGCATGATAAGGAGAAAAGGGTAATAGGAAGTAGAATCAAAGTTTATTAAAATATAATTTTATGCCTCGTTTGGTTAGAATTGGCCTGATTTCATTTGCACTTCACATCACCAGCTGCCAATTTAGTACAATTTGGAACTTAAATTATTGATGACAAAATATAATTAAATTTCTTATCAAGTCTAAGAAGCTTTGCAGTTCTTTTGCTGCTATAAATAAAAATAAAAGCCTTGTGATACAGAGTGAAGGGCATCACATGATGTAAACAATGCTCTATAACAATTTTGTTTAGAAACAATTTCATACAAAATCCAAAGTTTTTAAGCAGAAGAACTACATCTTTAGTCTTTGCAAGAATTTAATACAATCCAATTTTTGTAATACTCTTTCTTTTCCTCTTTCCGGGTCTTTATTCTACAGGGTTCTGTTTTGCTTGCTTGTTTGATGTGGGATTACCCTCTGTATGCCATGAATACCATTGGCTATTAAAGAAGCTGCTTTGGGCCCGTTGCAGGGTGAAGTAGGTCAAGGTAGGAATTCCAAGGAGAGAGAAGGCGAGAATAGGCAGAGTCAGTAAGAAACCATAGCCACCACAGGAGACAGACATCAGATGCTAGAGGGAATCTTTCCAGTAGGCCACAACCACGTGATGATGCACAGATTAATAGATAGGGGTTAATTTAAGATGTAAAAGCTAGCTAGAAATATGTTTAAGTATCCGGGCGGTGGTGGCACACGCCTTTAATCCCAGCACTCAGGAGGCAGAGGCAGGCGGATCTCTGTGAGTTCGAGACCAGCCTGGTCTACAAGAGCTAGTTCCAGGACAGGCTCCAAAACCACAGAGAAATTCTGTCTCGAAAAACATATATATATATATATGTTTAAGTCATTAGTGAAACAATATTGTAAATAATATAACTCTGTGTGATTATTTACGGTCTGGGTGGACGGAAAATGAACAAGCAGCATCTGATCTAAGTTACCAAAACTTAGCAGCTTCAAAACACCATAATCGAAATAAGAACTCTACATGAAAGAATCATGTTTCTTACAAAATAATGACTTTTCTTGGTTTTTTGAACTACAGAAATACCTTATGCCATCTGTATTAAAGAAATAAAAATCACGAGGAAGGTATGCACGGAGTAATGAAGAAAGTGGTGTCATGAAAGAAAGGATTGTTGAAAAATGTGCAAACTGAAATAAAATTTAATTCTCCTTAGTTATTAAATATAACACTGAAAGTTAAACAGTATTTTCTGCCATGTTCTACATCTGAGAAGAGGAGCAATAAGATTTGTATATTCTGCCAAGTACTATAAATTTCATTTAGTTAAATGAATGCAAATAAAATTATTAAGGAAGCCACAGTCAATACACTTTGGCTAGTATTCAAACAATAAAGTTGGCCACAAGTCAATTTTATACTAATTGTTATTTTTTAAGTCCTGTGAAAGCACTGTTAGCAAGGTCTGATCGCTAAGAACCAGTGTCTTGTCTGAATTACTGAAATTAATATTTTATTAAGATTCCTTTAGTGTTGAATCCTTAATGAACATCGGTGTCAGGCAAATGATATCTACTTTTACAATTGAGTTTTATACTTAGAACAAAGCTGAAAAAAAAACAAATTTCTATAGGTACAATCAAATATTAAGACAAACCAATGAAACTTGCTAGAAATATGACACAAAATTCTTAATTTCATTGTCAAATTATAAAGTCCATATGATTTTTTTCTCCATCATCAATAACTATAAATTTCATGTAGAGAGCTGCATGGAGCCACACCTGATAATCAGCTCCTAATATTGGCTAAGGCCTGATCACGCAATGATTGTCAGCTGCTTGCATATGCGTGAACCTATGGGCAGTGCCCACCTGGCAATCCGGAATTGGCGGCCTGTGCCTTTTTAAGGGCTGGGAGAGGTTTGCCCAGGGGGGGAGGGGGGGTGAGGGGAGAGAGAGAGAGAACAAGGTCCTGAATAAACTGCTTGCAAGAAGAGCTCCGGTGTTGCCTCTTCCTTGCTGGTCGAGGCGGGCACGATAATTTTAAATAAATCATTGTTTAAAATTGTAAAACTGATAGCAGTCACTACTTAGAAACGCAGAGAGTAGAGTCTCTGCTGCTTGCAGTTCAAGGTAAGAAACTGAGTTTGATTCTAGAACCCCTGTGGAATACTTGGAGAGGTGGTATGCACTTATGATTTTACTACTAGGAAAAAGAAAAATCTCTGAGGCTTTCTGGTCACCTAATTGGTGAGTTTCTGGAAACTGAACGAGCTTATCTCAAAACAATAATGTGGATGACTTCTGAGGAAGGACACTAAAGCCCTCTCACGTCCAGATGCATGTGAACATTTGGCTGTACTCGGGTGTACACGCATGAAAAAAAATTACACAAATTTATAAGACTACTAAGTAAGTTAGAGATAATATTTTTAAGATAAAAGACAGACATCAATTGATACAGTTGACTGAGTAATGCCAGAATATTGTAAATACCAGTTGTCATAATATTTTGTTCAGTAGAAATTTTGCATGGGCCCACACTTAGATAAGGAACTATAGGTAATCACTGATGTTTGCAAAGAGAATTAGTTTCCTCCAGGAAAGAGCTTCACATAGGATGCTTAATCTCAATTTGTCGTACATGGACAAATGTATATTTGTATAATGCTAAATGGACTTAGTAAGTTCTACACATGCATATGCAATTCTACTCAAATAACAATAATAAATAGTAAAATAAAAAATAATGAATTTTTGATGAGGGCTGAACACTGCAATGTTTTAACAGAGATGGGAATAAATAAAGAAATAGATGTGATGCAGACACAAGGTTCCTGTATGAAGTTATTTACTTACAAAAGTACGTAAAAATAAGAAAAGGCAAGGAATTAAGCCATGAACAAAATGTGGCTAAGAATATAATGAGGCAAAAGATATTTGATGGTTTTCTGTTTGGTTTTTTGATTTGTTTGGTTTGCTTCAATTTTATTTGAATCAGGGTACTATTGTGTAGCTCAAGCTGGCTTGGAAAGTTCCTATGCATTCCAGGTCTCTCAAACTAGCCATTATCTAATCACAGACTACACGATGCTGGAATTGCAGGTGTAAACCACTCTACCTCTGGCTTTCCCAGACACACCAAGGAAATCACAGACATGAATTCACAGTGAATGTAACATCGTGCACAAAGAGACATAATTTCACTATGGAGGGTGGAGGTAGCTATGAAGGGCCATCGTTAGCTGAGGTGTTGTTGCCATCTTAGAGCTTCCAGAAAACATTTTCTTTAATGTTATGAACCCAAGTACTTTGATTTTTCACATAGTCTGTACCCTTGAGTCATTAGCCAATGCAAATTGGACTTAATAGGAGAGAAGTGGGTACAATTTATAAAAATAGCTTTTAAAATAATCAATTCTTGGAGAATGTGGCACAATCATATACATCTCTTTCTCAAGCTCTTCTGAAATACACTCATTGCACCCTAATCTCCCAATTTTATATTCTCTTTCTTGTGACTTTAGTTACAGCACACAGGAGGCAAAGGCAGAGGATCTCTTTGAGGTTGAGGCCAACCTGATCTACAAAGAGAGTTCCACAGCATTGTCATATAGAGAAATTCTGTCTCAAAACAAAAACAAGAACAAAGAACAACAAAAAAAACTGTATGAAGAGAAGCAATTCAAACAAACTTCTCTAACATTCTAATATTCACAAATGTATCATGGTATGTGCACATCCCACAACAAACAGAAACACTGATATATTATTATAAGTTCTAAAATCCTACATTTTTGCAATTAGAAAAATCCTATAATGTTTTGTTCTACACCAAACTTTCTTAGATACTTTCTCTAACAAAATAAATTGAAAGCACAGATAATTACATTAGGAGGGTTTCTAGGTGGAATCGCTTGCAAAGATAATTATTAAACCTATTATGTATCTGTGATTGTAACATGAAGAGAATTAACTTCCTTTTAATGGTAAAAGTCTGAACCCTATGTAAATCATCATATAATTCAAAAACAGAGCTTTAGAAAGAAATATAATTATTTGAGGAGAATTACTAGCGTTGTATTGCTTCATGGGACTGATATGAAGCACTAAGGTAAAAGATGCAAAATATCTTAATAATTTGGATACAAACTTTTAGGAAAGAGAAGAAGCTTCAATCAGGATGTATAAATAAAATCAATTAAAGTGATAAATCTTGATTGACTGCTGGTTATTCCTTTAGCTTACAAGGTGTATTACATGTGAAAGATGAATTAGCAAGGTTTAATGCTGCTAAGCATTAACTTTTAACCCTACCAGTTGTGTGGGAGAAGAACACAGATCAAGGTTGAAGGCAAACTTGCACAGCATGTTAGTAGCCAGTGTGGTATCTTGAACTAAACATAAACAAACAAAAATTTTGACCTACTTTGGTTTAATATAAAATGAAAATAATTAGCTTTTACTTGTTCTATTACAAAGTAGTATATAACTTACATTGATTGCTTTGCTTAGGGACACTACTACTAATCACTGAATAGTACCTTGAAAAACTACAAATATTAATAATATTATAAAATTAAATTTAACTCATATATAGATTGCCTACGGCTATCTATTAAGTAGTCACATATTTCAATTTACCTTAGAAGTAGTGTATAGTTCTGTTAACATCAGTAATTGAAACACTTTTGATCTTGTACATTTTATCTTACACATGCTTACTAGTATTTAAATTTAAAATAGTAAAATTAACGCATATACAGCAGTTAGTAATAAAAGACTACAAAGATAAATAAAAATGAATAACCAAGAATCAATGCCAAGATCATATTAATAAGTAAATGATTCTTTTATATATCTTATTTTGATCATAAACCAATATAAACATATTTTTGAAGTGAGAAGTTTAAAGACAGTTCTTTTGATCCTTCTCTTTTTAGAATGCAATTACAAACATTGATTTTTGAAGAGACTTTTTTTTTTTTTTTTTTTTTGAGACAGGGTTTCTCTGTGGTTTTGGAGCCTGTCCTGGAACTAGCTCTTGTAGACCAGGCTGGTCTCGAACTCACAGAGATCCACCTGCCTCTGCTTCCCAAGTGCTGGATTAAAGGCGTGCGCCACCACCGCCCGGCATCTAATTCGTGATCCTAGAGAAGCTAAATAAGAAGGTGAACCCAAAGAAAAACATATAGGCATCCTCCTGAATATTAACCTTCATCAGGCAATGAAAGGAGACAGAGACCCACATTGGAGCACCGGACTGAAATCTCAATGTCCAAAAAGGAACTCAGGACCGTGAGGGGTGCACCCACACACTGAGACAATGGGGATGTTCTATCGGGAACTCACCAAGGCCAGCTGGCCCTGGTCTGAAAAAGCATGGGATAAAACCGGACTCTCTGAACATAGCAGACAATGAGGACTACTGAGAACTCAAGAACAATGGCAATGGGTTTTTGATCCTACTACACGTACTGGCTTTGGGGGAGCCTAGGCAGTTTGGATGCTCACCTTCCTAGACCTGGATGGAGGTGGGTGGTCCTTGGACTTCCCACAGGGCAGGGAACCCTGATTGCTCTTTGGACTGACGAGGGAGAGGGACTTGATCGGGAGAGGGGGAGGGAAATGGGAGGCGGTGGCGGGTAGGAAGCAGAAATCTTTAATAAATAAATAAAAATAAATAAAATCTACTCTTCCCCAGTTTAAAAAAAAAGAATAACAGCACAGATGCATATATTTAGATTTTTGTTTTGGAAGAAGACTTTATTAGAGAGGAGGGAAACAAGAAAAGGGAAGAGAAGAGAGAGAAAAAAGAGGCAGGTAGGAAGGAGGAAAAGGAAAAAAAAATTAGAGATCAATAACGTTCTCCATGCTCATCAAAGAACAATGCAAATAAGTGCATTGTTCTGTGTTTTGCTGAGCTAAAAGTAAACACACTGAGAGTATTCAGAGGTGATTTTCTCCCGCTGACATATTGACAAATTTCAAATCACATTAGACATGGCAATATCTTTCCTGTTGACAAGCTTTGTTGTGCTTTTGTTCGTTGAGGACCGCTCTCTTCCTTTACATCTTATCTCCACAGACAGAAAGTTGCTGGACTCCCTGTGTCTCTAGGTCTTAATAAGCAACTCTATCTTTCACCTTCCACTTTGATTGAAACCAGGTTGTTTTTCATTAAGTTAAAACTTGGCAAAATCAATTTCTCAATTCTTTGCAGTTTGCTATCTTATTAGACAGATGATCTTGTAAAGCAGAATGTGTCACCATCACAGACTAGACTTTAAGCTTTTAATCTCCAGGAAATGTCCCATCAGCAAAGAATTGAAAGAATGCAGGTTCTTAGAGAAAATAAAATAAAATCAACTAATGAGCATTTTCATTGGTGTATTTTAACATTGCTCTGTACTCTCTGATAGTAACTAATCTGCCTATCATAAGCATATGTGTTTATATTCAAATAATCAACAAAGAAAATACATTTTTAAATCCAAGGTGTGGTGGTTTGAAAGAAAAGGCCCCCAAAAGAAGTGGAGCTATTATAAGGCATGGCTTTGCTGGAATGGGTATGGCCTTTTTCAGTATGTCACTGTGGAGGCAGGCTTTGAGGTCTCATGTATGCTCAAGCCACACCTAGTGTCTGACAAACTTCCCGTTGTCTTTAAGTCAAGATATAGGACTCTTAGCTGATCTCTGTCACCTACCATGTCTGCCATGTGCTACCATTTTGTACCATGATGATAACAGACTGAATATCTGAAACTGTAAGCCAAGACCTGACATAAATGTTTTCCTTTATAAGAATTGCCATGGTCATAGTGTTTCTTCACAGCCATAGAAACCCTAGATTTTCCCAAAATAATTTCTGCATGTACATGTTTTCTGAATTTTTCTCGGTTCCCACTTTTAGACAATATTAAAGTTAAATTTTAAACAAACATACATTTATTTTTAAAAGTTCTTCTGAAAGTGCTCTTATTTTATTTAGGGAGAGAAAGAGACCAATTCATTTTTAAGCTATGAGACTCAGATTAAACCCAAGTTTACAGAGAAAAAAAGTACTTGGAAAAATATTTTTGAACATCTGTATAAATGAACTGCCGTAGGGGTACTCAACCCCCAATACTCTAATTGGATTTGAGGTCTACTCCACAAGGAAAATTTATGACTGTAACTGTAAACCTAATCACAAATCTATAGTTGTAAAGGTCGTAGACAAAAACTGGAGAGCTACTGCCATTGTCATTGCTAAATGACCATGATGTATCTTTCCATTTTTCCATCTAAATATCTGTACTCATAGAGAAGTGTTGCTATCAAATTTGATCAGAGTAGTTCCATTTGCAATGGGCAGCAGCAACTAGAGAGACTCATTACTAGGCAGAAGTATTATAGTATGGTAGAATGGAATGTTATTTGTGTTTTAATAAATAAAGCTAGCCTGAAGACCAGAGAAGCAAAGCAACCAACGACTAGAGAAACCTTTCACCTCTACCAAACCTTCAGACTAAATTGGCAAGATGCTGTCTCCACACATCTTATACTACACACTCCAGTGAGTTCCTATCTCTTCCCCTTTATATTCCTCTCTCAGCCTACCCATATAGCTCCTGTACCCACTTCCCTAGTGCTGGGATTAAAAGTGTGTGACTCCCAATCACTGGGATTAAATGTATGAGCCACCACCACCTGGATCTGTTTCTGGATCAGTCTTGTGTAGCCCAGGGTAGCCTTGAACTCACAGATATCCATTTGATTCTGTCTCCCAACTCTTGGGATTAGAGGTGTGCACAACCACTCTTTGGCCTCTAATGGCTAGTTTTGCATTCCTATCTTCAGGCAAGTGTACTTATTAAATTACAAGTAAAATATCACCACAGTAAGGGACTCTTGAATAAATGCGGCACCTGTGTCTTTCTATGTTAGGCTCCATAAGTATTGCCTGAGACAGGGTAGTTTGAAGGTAAGAGCCAAAGAAAATACACTGAAATAGAATGCTGTCTTCAGAAGATGCCTTGTCATGGCACTCAAGATCACACAGCATTTGCTCTTACGAGCAAAACACGTGCACAATATAAAGCCTGCCAATTTTCTTGGGAGGTAGGTTATGTCCCTGTGGACCTGCACACAATTAATGGTATCTGTAGGCAATTTGTGGCTACAGGAGAAGGAACAATATTTGCTCATGCTATAGCCAATGTTAAGGAGCCAAGGTTTCAGCGGTGTATAATTTGAAGGGTCATGTTTTATTATACAGACAGTTTTATGTTGTGCTGTATACTCAACATCTTTTAATCAATATGGGTTGTGATGCTACCATGAACTGGCATTATTCTTTAAGTGATATATTCAGAAAACAAAATATATTGCAATTAC
>NC_022010.1:88783532-88787203 GCF_000317375.1 Microtus ochrogaster
ATCCCTTTTCCTTTTCATACATATTTGATCCCCAAATATTGATTATCAATATTAAAATATTAATTATTTCTACATTGGCATATATAACTTTTAAGTGCTAGCCAATCCAATTCATTATTTTATAGTTTGAATCAAATAGTCATATTTTGATCTAAATTTTTGCCTTAATCACTGACCATTGAATATGAATTTCCAACCTTAATTTTGAAAAATAAAGAAAAGTTGGTGCTGAAGAGGTTGCTTAGTGTTTAAGAACACTAGCTAACTGTTGTACCAGAGGACTGAAGTTCAAGTTCCAACACCAACATGGTTACTCACAATTGTCTGTAAGTTATCTTCCAGGCAATTGGTTGCCACCCTGTGTTCTCTACAAGCACCAGGCTGACATGTGGTACACAGACACATATATATTTAAACACTATAGTGGTATGAATAAAATATACCAAATGATATAAATGATAGATTATTTTTTAAGATTTAATGAAATATGCACGATGATATCTCACTAATGTGTTCTGATAAAGGAAGTGACATTCATTGTAAAGGTCCAGATTTGTATTGACATTAAAGATATCTTTTTGTTCATACATAAATATGAACATCTATAAGGATGCATTATTATATACCACATCATTCAAAAGAAAGAAAGACAGATGGAAAAAAGAAAGATAGATAGAAAGAAAGAAAGAAAGAAAGAAAGAAAGGAAAAAGAAAAAAGAGAGAAAGGGAAGAAAAGAAGGAAGGAAAAAGAAAGAAGGAAGAACAGAAAGAAGAAAAGAAAGGACACATAATTCCTTGAAAATTTAAGCCATTATTCTAATGCTGGGAGTGAAAAATTGTACAGTAGGATAGCACATACAAACAAATTATAAAAGGTATTTTTATATAAAATTGGTAGTCGGTTTTAGTCTATTGAAATGATATAGCTCTGAGGAGCCTCTTATTTGATTACTCCAGTGAAAAATAATATATCTTATAAACTAATGAATAAAATTAATACTGTGTGTTTGTGCTTATACAAGTACATGGCAGACTTGATAAATACATCAGGAAAAATGAGAAGCCTTCAATAGGTAAGAATTTTATCTAATAAATTTAGAAGTATGTAAGGGTTAGTGCTTGTAGGTTTAAGACAACAGATGGAATATGCACAACATTTCAACATGCTTACAACACAAACATTTGCTAATTATAAAATAAAAATGCAATCATAAAATAAAAAAATACTGGGAAAACCCATATTATCCCACAAAAATTTTTGATTTTTAAATAACACATATGTTGATAACATGAATTCACACTTGCAGATGCAAATGTAGAGCACATTATCTCTATTTTTTTTTCCAATGATGTTCACTTTCCAAGGAGCATCAGAAGACATCAGCAAAGTTTAAAATAAAGGACATTCTACAAAACTAAGTAGACTCAAAATTTCAAAGTGTCCCTAAAATACAGAAGAATAACCACAGAATGAAGAAAAATTAAAAGACTTAAAATAATGAATGCATCAACCTGGAAACATAATGGAAAAATAAAAACGTAAGTAGTCTAAATTTTACTTAAGGTGTTATACTATGAAATTATTATTAGGTTTTATAATTTCTCTATGATAATCACTTACTAATGTGAAAAAATAAGAATGAAAAGTAGAAACTGGCAAATTATACATAGCATAGTATTGCATATTTACTAGCAGTATGTGACATACCAACATGACAGTACAAATGGTTCTTCTAAGAGCAATGGTTCTGAGAATATTTGAATAATGAAATAATAACAAGGAAAGAGTATTAGTAGAAGAATTTAAAAGGGCACTCACCAGCAAAATAGTACATTCAGCCTATATATTTTGACCATCTTCTTCAACCCCCAATAACTGCTTCTACATCCTCCTCTTACCCTATCAACAACAACCAGAAAATATGAAAGGGACAATGAAATTAAAATAAATACAAACTAAGAGTAAAGTAAGAGAAAAATGTCAAAACAAAACACACATACACATGCACACACATACGCATATACAGAGAAAGACAATACTTTTTAAAAAGGAAAAGGACATAAATTTTTAATGAAAATAATGAGGTGTTCAAGACTTTGGAGAAATATTCTTGTGTGAATATGTCTGATATATTTTAGCAAGTTGAAATTCTGAAAGAACAAAGATAAAAAAGGAAGCAACTATACAAGTATCTGAGTGACATAAATATGGCTACAGTGTAATCACTACTTGTAAGATTTATTTGATACTTTTAGGCTCTGCGTCAACAACAATGTTAACAAATTGAGTGTCAGAGCCAAAAGTAACAAGTGAAAGAATAACGAATTAATAAGACCCAACTGTATTTTCAACACAAATTCTGAACTTTTAATTAACACTGTTCAAGTCACAAGATTCCTAGTTATCATTTGCTGACATAAATTTGCTTATTATTTTAAACCATTTCTACATATGTTAATGTGATATTCTGAGTCACATTTCATAATGAATTTAGACATGTTAACTGAGGCATGTTCTGCCTTATTCACATTTCACTCATTTGTAGATTTGGCATTCAGCATCAGAGCTATAATAACCTACCATGTGTAAATAAGTGACACATGATTCACACTCTTTCTCTCTTATTGCTTAATTACCTAAAAACAATGAAAAAGACAAAGTGTTGAAATGTACCATATATTCATTTACCAAACAACATTTGCATAATCTTATTTTCTGTGAACTTTTGTCTGCAGATACTCAAAAGAACACAGATAGAATGTTTCAACAAGGAAATTTAATATAATATGTTTCATTTAAAGAGACTGAAATGATCAAAATGTTTAATTTATCAATAACATAGATAATATATTTATCTATAACATATAAATCAAACAGTGAAAAATGTCCATACTGAGAATACAAAACAAAGAGTTATTATGAATTAATCTTGTAAATTTTGTGTATGCCAGACTCTCAAATCAGAATTAAAATTTTGTTTGGCTCTTCTGGGTATTGAAATATATTCCTTTATCAAAACTCTTACTTTCACTGTCAAGTTCATCTATTCTGTTGCTGAAGCATTCCTTCCTTTGTATTAGAACATATCTCTTTAAGATTACAATGCAGACTGAAAACAAGAACTCTTCACTAAATCTATGGCAGAAGTAACAAGGAAGAACCACTTATAAAAAAAATAATAAGAAGGTCTCCATAAACCACAAAATAACTCTGCCCAACAACAAACAGAAAGCAGTTTGGAGAGAACTTTGCCCAGATTTTCAAATATTGTTTATAAATGTTTGTTACTCTTGCGGGAGGTACTTCTGCTCCTCCAGCCAAGAGCCGCTGAGATACCAGCCCATTGGAGCATGGTCTCTCTCTTTAAAAAAGCGGCCACTTAATAGCCTGTCTGGAGCAAGCAAAGTAGGCACTTTGTTTACGAGCTACCCAACCAGCACAAAGATCTGATCTTGGCACCAGGAGAGCCATCATTGGGCACAGAGATCTGATCTCAGCACCAGGAGAGACAACACTAGAATACCAGGAGAGCCATCACTAGGGAGTGACATCACTGGGAAGGTACATCAGTAGGCAAGGAGACCTGATCCTGTGAAAGAAGATCCATAGGGGAGCATTCGGAGGAAGAGATGGGCAGGCACCAATGCAAGAATTCACCCAACAATCTGAA
>NC_022010.1:88794940-88808585 GCF_000317375.1 Microtus ochrogaster
CCAATTACTTCAGGAGGATGATTGATATTAAAGAGTCTCCTTATGGAGACTGTTAGTCATTTATACAAAAAAACGAAAAAAAAAAACTTCTCCTGCCTGGACTGCTTAGGTATGCTATATACACTGGGCATACAGGACCCACAGTAAAATGACTGCTAAATTTGCATAAAGAAGGTGAGACAATCCTTCAGTGTTTCTGCTTCATAAAATAGCTGCCAGATATTCTGCAGGAAACAGAAAAAAAGTGACTGATTAACTGCCATTTTTGTCTTCAAAATTTCCTGATTCATGGAAAAACCTGTTGGATATTAAAGGCCTGTAGGTTAAAGATGGGTGCCCCAATGGAAAAAAAAAAACCTATAGGTAATTGTATTCTGGAGTTTTAAAAAGTCATTTACATAGTATTATTGAGCATCTTTTTGGTATGAGGCCAAGAGTAGTATTGCTGGATCCTGAGGTAGGTAGGTTGATTCCAAATTTTCTGAGAAACCACCATATTTATTTCCAAAGTGGTTGCACAAGTTTGCATTCCCAACAGCAATGGATGACTATTTCCCTTACTCCACATCCTCTCCATTATAAGCAATCATGAGTGTTTTTGATCTTAGCCATATAGATAGATGTAAGATGGTATATCAGAGTTGTTTTGATTTGCATTTCCCTGATAACGAATGAAGTTGAACATTTCCTTAAACATATTTTGGCCATTTGAAATTCTTCTGTGGAGAATTCTCTGTTTAGTTCAGTACCGCATTTTTAATTGGATTATTTAGAATTTTACTGTGTAATTACTTGAGTTCTCTATATATTTTGGAGATCAGTCCTTTGTGGGGTTGGTGAAGATCTTTGCCATTCAGTAGGCTGCCTTTTTTCTTATTGACTGTGTACTTTGCTTTACAGAAGCTTATCAGTTTCAGGAGGTCCCATTTATTTATTGGTGCTCTCAATCTATGTTACTAGGATTATATTTAGGAAGTAGTCTTCTGTGCCCATGCATTGAAGACTACTTCCCACTTTCTCTTCTACTAGATTCAGTGTGGTCAGATTTAGATTGAGGTCTTTAATTCATTTGGACTTGAGTTTTTTGCATGGTGATAGATATGGATCTATTTTCATTCTTTTACATGTTGACATCCAGTTATGCCAGCACCATTTATTCAAGATGTTTTCTTTTTTCCATTGTATAATTTTAGCTTCTTTGTCAAAAATCAGGTATTCATAGATGTGTGGATTAATATCTGGGTCTTTAATTTGATTCCATTGGTCAACATCTCTGTTTTATACCAATACCTAGCTGTTTTCTTTACTGTATATCTGTAATAGAACTTGAATTCAGGGATGGTGATGCCTCCAGAAGTTCCTTTATTATACAGGATCATTTTAGCTATCCTGGGTTTTTTGTCTTTCCATATGAAGTTGATTATTGTTCTTTCAAGGTCTGTGAAAAAATGTGTTGGAATTTTGATTGGAATTGCATTGACAGTGACAGATGGAACCAGAGGCAGAGACCCTTGGAGCACTAGACTGAGCTGCCAAGGTCCAGTTGAAGAATGGAAGTAATGAGACTATGACCAAAGAGATCAAGACCATAAAAAGTTTACATTTACTGAATCAGTTTGCCTGAGCTTATGGGAGCTCACCAACTCCAGCTGGACTGGGAAGAAAAAAGCATAGAATCATATTAGTCCCTCTGAATGTGGTTGACAGTTTTATGGGTGGGACAGACTGAGGAGCCGCTGGCAATGGGACTGGGATTTATCTCTACAGCATGCACTGGCTTTTAGGGATCCTACTATCTGTGGATGTTTGCTTTGTTACTGAGTATGTGATCATTTTTTGAGAAGGTTCCATGTGGTGCTGAGAAGAACATATATTCTTTCCTGTTTGGGTGGATGGAATTTTCTATAGATGCCTGTTAAGTCCATTTGATTCATTAAATCTGTTAGTTTTCTTATTTTGATGTTAAGTTTCTGTCTTGTTGATCTGTCCATTTGCGAGAGAGGAGTGTTGAGATCTCCTACCATTAGTGTTTGGGGTTTGATGTGTGATTTGAGTTCTAGTAACGTTTCTTTTACATATGTGGGTAGGTACTTTTATATTAGGGGCATAGATATTCAGCATTGAGACTTCATCTTGATGAATTGTTTCCGTTATGAGTATAAAGCGTCCTTCTCCATCTTTTCTGATTGATTTTAGTTTGAAATCAATTTTGTTAGATATTAGAATAGCTACACCTGCTTGTTTTTTAGATCCATTTGATTGGAAAACCCTTTTTCAACCCTTTACTCTGAGATAGTGTCTGTCTTTGACGTTGAGATGTATTTCTTGTAGTCAGCCAAATGTTGGATCCTGTTTTCATATCCATTCTCTTAATCTGTGCCTTTTTATAGGTGAACTCAGTCCATTGATATTAAACAATATTAATGACCAGTGGTTGTTAACTCCGGTTATTTTTTGGTGGTAGTGTTTGTGTGTTTCCTTCTTTGGGTTGTGTTGGTGGAGGATTATCAGATGGCTGTGTTATTGTGGGTGTTGCTAGCTTCCTTGGGTTGATGTTTTCCTTCTGGTACTTTCTGTATGGCTGGGTTTGTAGATATGTATTGTTTAAATCTGTTTTCATCCTGGAATATCTTGTTTTCTCCATCGATGTTGAAAGACAGCTTCCATGGGTATAGTAATCTGGGCTTGCATCCATGGTCTTAGTGTATGCAGCACGTCTATTCAAAACCTTCTGGCTTTCATGGTTTCCATTGAGAATTCAGGTGTAATTCTGATAGGTTTACCTTTATATGTTACTTGACCTTTTTTTCTTTTGCAGCTCTTAATATTTTTCTTTAGGTTGTAGTCTTTAACCATGTTGTTAGTCACCTTTTGTTTCCTGCAGATCTGCTCTAACAGATTTCCTGTGGATCTTCATTGTACTCTCACTCCTCCAAGGGGCTCATATAAATGCATCAAATATTTTACTTATCTTTGTCATTATTCATTTTGATGATGGGCCCCATTTTGAAGTTGCTGCTCAAATCATATTGTCTCCTAATAACTTCCAGGCACAAGTTAGAAATATTTGCCATAGCTTTACTAGCATAGTAATGTCACTTGCCCTTCTGTCATAACACTCTCATTAACTTGTTCCTGTGAAAATTAACTATCATTTAATTTACTTTTCCCCTAGAGGCTTATTCTTTATTTATGTCTATGTGTATTCATAATAACATATGCACTTATGTGTTTAGATGCACATTTCTGTCTTCTTAGTGACCAGAAAATTGTCTTGGATTTCAGAGAATTGGAGTTAAACATAGATAAACATAGTTAAACATAGACCATTTGTGTTGGTGCTGGTAACTGAGCTCTCTGCTCTTCATGAGTGTAGACTCAATACCATGCTGTCAAATGCTGAGCCATCTCTCCAGCCCATGACTGTAGTAATATTTCATTAGCATTTTAATAAGTAATATCAGAATGTAAAACAACTGCACTGATTAGCCTTACAGACAAGGCAGAGGTGACACACACATTTAATCCTAGTAGGCATTTTAGTTTACCACAAAAACTGCGTGGTAGATGTGCACACCTTTAATCCTAGCCTTAGAGAGGGATATAAGATGGAGGGAGACAGCTCCCAGTCAGTCTCATTTTGAGACAGGATCACCATTTTGGATTGAGGCAGAGTTAAGATCCAGTAGCTGGCTGTTTTGTTTTTCTTATCTTCAGGTTGAACACTAATATCTGTCTCTGTTTTTTTATTAATTGTGCTACACATGATGAACGACTTTAAGTAAAGAGAGATACTTAGTGTTTTATATCCATAAATTTATGACACTTTGGAAAAGAACTCAATTTAATTTTTATACTAAAATTTATAAAAAAATGAAATAAAGAGTGTAATCACCTTCACTTCAATAATTTTTAATATTCAAAAAACATGAAATAAAGAGTATAATCACCTACAGTAATTTTTAATATTTTATTGACATATTCAGAATTTCTTTCTGTAATATCTAGTGATTTATTTATTGTGAAGCTCACACTCTATTAAAGTTTCCTAAAATGTTATAAACAATTTTAATATACTTAATATGTATTTTATGCAATATGTTCATTGATATGTCTAAGTATGTATACATTGATGTATACATTATATTATACACATATATTTGTTTGGTTATGAGTGGAAAGAGGTACATTGTTTTCATTTTCTATGACAACTACAAATATCCTAATATGTTGTTCTAATATCCATTATAAATGGCCACATTGAATTTCATATAAAAGTCTACAGGAGTAAGCACCCAGAAATGAGATGACAGATTCACTACATTCTAGACACTTATATCATTCATTTAAGTTTTATACTGGTTTTCCTACAGTTGTAGATCTCTGACAATTTCTCTGTCTTTTATATTGTCAACAGTTAAAATTCTAGTTGTTTTATTTTTATTCTAATATCTGTGAGTTAATTGACCATTGTTTCTTTAAATTTTCTGATTGTTAATTAGTTTTTCAATTGCTCTTTCCACAAAATTTCATAAACTGGGTTACATTCAGCAACAATGCTATTTTTCTCCTATTTTTGGAGAAAATGTGTGACAGCACAATGTCAAGAGGTCTACAGAGCCAGGCTTTCTGCCAAATTTCTTGCCTCTTCTTGCTCTTTGTGAACTTTTAAGGTGTACACTGAGGATTCCTCAGCATGTTGCCCCATAATTTTACACTGTTATTACAGTGTCTCTCTTTTCTGAGAGTTTTTTTCAGTTGGTCAAAAGCACATTATTAGATTCTAGGGGCTCTTAAATGATTAATTATTATGTCATTTTGATATTTTTAACTTATTAATAGCCACATATTCTTTTCTCAATCATGATATGTTCTTGGGTTCCAGAAGTTAAGATATGGTTAAGATAATTTTCAGGAGAGTTTACCATATGACAGTAACTTTGGGTTATAATCTTACAAATGTTTCTTATTTTCATGTTATAGAATTGTCTTAATTTAACATATAGATTGTCATAATTTAACATCATTCTTTTGGTTAGTTATTTATTCTTGATGATTTTTAATGTTTTCTTGCCCTTTCTAGAAAATAGTCTGTCTTCTTTGCTGACACCAAATAAAACATGACCCCTCAAACATTCAAAAGTTTATAAATTATATTCATGCCATTCTTCATTAAAAATGAAAATATTAATTTAAGTAATTCTTTCATAAATTTAAAATGTTAGCAATAGCTAGAATTGAATATTCCGACAATACTAAAACATAATTTTCTTGACTAACATTGTAAATGTGTACATACTATGATATTTTAGACTATGAAAACCAGTCAAATAATATTCAGAAAATCTTTGTGTTTTCCCTAAATAATAGGCAAAGGAGAAACAAATATGTGAGATCACCCTGCTCTAAATCATCTAAACAACTTTAAATAGCATGATAATAAAATTAATAATTTAATGCTAATTGAATAAATGCCTAGAAGGTGACATAGTAAGGATTACATAAAAAAAAAAAAAAGGATTTAACAACTGTTTTTGTTCTTTTTTTCCCTTGAGAAAGCAGAGTAGAACAGAATTTTTATTTTTTTAAAAAGAAAACAAGTTCTCTTTTTTCATTTTACATACCAATCCCAGTTCCTACTTCCCCCCCGCCCGCCATTTCCTCCACCTTCTCCCTTCTCCCCCTATCTACTCCTCAGAGGATGTAAGGCACAATTCTTTGGGGAAGGTTCAAGACCCTCCCTAATATATCTAGGCTGAGAGCAAGATATCCGTCCAAAGAGAATAGGCTCCCAAAAAGCCAGTACAAGCAGTAGAGCTAAATCCTGGTGCAACTGACAGAGGCAATGAAGTCTGTCCTAGCCATACAGTTGTCACCCACATTCAGAGAGTCAAGTTTGGTCCTATGCCAAGTTTGGTTCCTTCCCTGTCCAGCTGGAGTTGAGCTCCCATAAGCTCAGGTAGACTGTTTCAGTGCTGTCCCCATCATGCTCTTGACCTCTTTGCTCATATTTTCACTCCTCCCACTCTTCAAAGAACAGAATTAAAAAAAAAATCCATCCTTTGAAGATGCAGGTGGCAGAAACCAAACCTCAGCCTGACCTTTAAACAGTCTAATTGTTTAAAAAAAAATAGACTTTTAGCTGATACCTTAGGTATTCACAGGTGATGAAATATGTTATATTTTGGTAGAAAAATAATTTATTAAGATATGTATGATACATCTATCTTCTAGTTAAGGAGTTCTTACTAATGGTTATTTGATTTTGAGAAAATGTGTATAATTTTATTTTATAAATTTGAAGTATTTTTTCCCATTGAGGTAAAATTAAATACCCGACTCTCTATAAGTGTAAGTTTTTATTTGAAACATCTTATCCTTAAAATTTTACAACTTTGATTTAAATATTGTCTAAATTGCTGATTTGAAATTGCATTGCCCTAAAACTATTACATTTACATTATCTCTTAATAAAATTTTCTCAGTGGGTCTTCAAATAGATTCTACCATCAATTTGAAAGGCTATTTCCTAGATGTGTTAATATTGCAATTAGCAGAGCACATGTCTCAGTGATAATGAACTTATGATGCACTGTGTTAAGTGGACACTGAAAAGTAATTTCAGTGGTTTGGGTGATTTAAAAGTCATTTTCATTCATTCATTTTTAGGCTAAAAATTCTTTACTTTATTTCACATCATAAATGCTTATGCTCTTGATGAGAATTGTGGTAATTACTACCTTCAATCAAAGGAAGACATTTTTACAGAAAATAGTCATTGCTAATAATAGTTATTGCCACTCATGTGCCTTATATTATAATATGACATAACTGGCAGGATTTCATTAAATGATATAAATATATTTATTTCTTCTAATGAAAGAAATTATTTCTCTTAAAACTTAAAAATTCTACACAAGATTCAGAAATAAGTCCTGCCTAAATATCACAGGAAATTGCTGAAAATAAAGTTTGCTTGACACATGTAATTACAAAATATACTAGTTATGTTCATTATTCAAAACAACTTTTTCCATCTATGCCTCCCATTCCTTAGCCTGAAATTCATTTTTTTTTCTGAACTGACATTTGAGTGTTAAAAGCAGAATGATATACATCATGTTCTGAAACATCACCTTTCCCAAATTCTAAAACCCTGTTCAGATGAATTCTGAACAGTTTTGAAGAGGCTTCTCCAGGAATTCATAGAGATTCATAGGAGTTTCTTACCCTGATTTTTGAAGATGGTGTAGACACTCTCTTGTGGAAGCAAAATGAATGATGGTTTTGTTTTTGTTGAAATCTACTAGGCTTCTGTATTACTTTCAGGCTTCAGGAACATTAAAAAAAAATTACTCCCTGACTTGAATCCATCATATCTTTGCTGCAGCAAACACCTTTCAATTTACCAGCAACTAAATAATCTTTGTACAAAGCATTTTTCTTCACTTAAATACATTTTGAGAATACTTTTAGCATTGATTAAGTTATTTTGCCTCAATCTGCACTTGACCCAGTCTTTACAGTTAGGCATTCTTAAAAGTATTTTGTTAACATTTTTTAGGGAAAGTTCTTTATTTCATTACTTGGAAGGGAAAAACATTTCCATATCTAGAAAACTAAGCTAGATGGCCTAGAAGATGAGAGCTTTTAACTCAGCATTCTCTTCAGATTAGGGCAGCATATTTTATTGAGAAGTAAATAGAACCTTCAGAAAACTGAAAATCAATTTGTAACATGAATGATTCCATGTTGTAATAAATATACAAACTCCGAATACAGTAAGATAGACTAGGTAATAATAATATTAAAGATCTTTACTGTTTAAAAAAACTATTAAATAATTCCATTCTAGGTAATGCATGAAATTTATTAATAAGAATTTAAAATTATGGATGGTAAGTTGGTTCAGGTAATAGTTACTTTTTTGTGAAGTCTGGCAACGTGAACTTGATACCTTTAATTCACATGATAACAGGAGAGAAAATAAACTTAATGTTGTCTTCTGGGATGTGTATGTGGATATTAGTATACACAAAAATACATGTGGAGAGCAATAAATGTGAAAAAGAATGTTAAATATATAAGAAAAGACATGATTTCATAACTTGAATTTTAAATTGTATTTTCTATAAAAATTTTGGCTCTCAAATATAAAGTGTTTACTTGAATGAGCAGACAGATCTGTTTGCTGCTTTGAATCCCAGGGTTTCTCCACAACCATATATTTGAATGCTTCCGATCATTACGAACATATTTAGAGAAGCACATACATGATAAAACAAAAGGGGAATAAAAGAGAAAAAGTTTTAAGTGAGAATACCAATGAAAAGATGAGAAAAAGAAGCTGTTTGGCAAGGAATATCTAACTCTAAAGATGTTTGGAAAAAGGATTTGGAAACTTGTGTAGGAAGGCATTCATTCCAACTATGGAGCTATGGTCAATTGATGACTACCATCAACAATAGATTGAGTTTTCCTTTAAAGGTTGTTGTTGTTAGTGGATCGATTATGTTCTACTGAATGGCCCCCAAATCTAAAGTACCTATGTATCACAAATTGTAGCCAACGATAATTAAAGCACAAACATACAGAGCAAATAAAAAATATTAATAGATATAATGGAAAAAGAACAAAAGTAACATATACAGGCCGATCTGATGTGGGATTCTCCTATGTATGCTGTGAATACTATTGGTTAATAAAGGACTGCTTTGGCCTATTGCAAGGTAGAACTTAGTCAGAGAAAGCTAGGCTGAATGCTGGGAGAAAGAGGGCGGAGTTAGGGAAAAGCCATGGAGACACTGCTGGGGACAGACATGCTGAAATTTTGCTCGTAGGCCACGACATCGTGGTGATGCACAGATTAATGGACATGGGTTAAACCAACATGTATGAGTTAGAAAATAAGAAACCAGAGCTAATGGGCCAAGCAGTGATTTAAATAATATAGTTTCTCTGTGATTGTTTTGTTTCTGAGATTCCATGCAGCTGGGAAACAAACAAGCAGGATCTTCTTACAACACAGACCTATTAGATTAGGCCTCCTAGTAACATATAAAGACAGACATATACCTGTTTCTCAATGGACATTCTAAAAGCTAGTAAAACCTGGACAGAAGTGTTGCAGACTCTAAGACACTGAAGATGCCAGCTAAAAATGACAAACCCAGCAAAACTTTCAATAACCATAGATGGATAACATAAGATGTTGCATAATAAAGTTAAATTTAAAAATAGCTATGTTCAAATCAAGCACTAAAGAAGGTGCTAGAAGGAAAACTCCAACCTTGGGAGGTTAACTATGTCTGTGAAAACACAAGCAATAATCTCAAACCACCAAAATCAAAAGAAGAAAACACACACAGAAACAGAGAAAAACACATGCACACACACCCCCACCACCACCACCACCACTACCACCACCACCACCACCACCATGACCATTGCTACCACCTCTACCATCATCACCACCAATATCTTCATAAAGAAAATAATGTGAACCAATAATAATTGGACATTGATATAGTTCAATATCAATTATCTCAATTTCCTAGAAAAAAGGCACAGATTAGGAATGGACGAAAAAACAGGTTCCATAATTAGACATTATTCAAAAACCAAAATATACAAGCCAATGAATTAAACAAAGCTCAATGTCAAGAACAGATATGACTTAGGGTAAAATGTTGAAAAAAGATATTCAAAGCAAGTGTACAGAAGCAAGCTTGTGTACCTATTTCAGTTTCTAACAAAATAAGATTTCTTACCAAAACTAATCAAAATACATGGGGAAAAGCACTACATACTCATAAAATATCCACCAAGATAACATTTCAAATCATAACACCATAGACTCAAACATAGGGCACCTAAGTTGTAAAAGAAATACTGCTATAGCTTAAATCACATATTGACAGCCACACACTGATAGAGTAAGACTTCAATAACCTGCTCTTGGTAGCAGTTTGATACCTCACCTGAAATCTACAGAACAAAAAGAAGTAAAGATACCAAGGACAGTAGATATCAAGAAATGATCAAATTAGGAGCTGAAAACAATAAAATAGAAATAAAGAAAACAAAATAAAGACCAATAAAATAAAGAGTTTGTTATTTTGATATTCCACTAAATTGAAAAATTTAAAAAGAAGTATAAAATTTTCTTAATAGGTATTATTTACAAAAGATAAATCAATCTGATGCATAATTTATATCGACCTATAACACCTAGTTAAATAGGAGCAGTAAATAAAAGACTTCCAATCAAAACAAAAAATAAAATAAAAAAAATCCAGAGTCTGATACTTTTAGTACAAAATTTTGTCAGACCTTCAAAGAAGAGTCAATGCCATTTCTACTCAAATTATTTCACAAAATAGAAACAGAAGGTACATTTTCTAATTTATTTCATCAAGGCACAGTAGCCATGATACACAAACCACATACAGTCTCAACAAAAACATAGAACTATAGACCAATTTCCTTCATGAACAGAGATGCAAAATAGTCAATAAAATTTTTGTAAACTGAATCTGGTAAGAACACACCAAAAAAAAAAAAATCCACCAAGATCAAGTTGGCTTCATCACAGAGATATAGGAATAGCTCAATATTAAAAAATAATCAGTAAATATTATCCACCATATAAACAAACTGAAAGAAAAAATATACTATATGATCATCTCATTAGATACTAAAAATAATTTGAAAAAAAATCCAATGCCCATTTGCAATAAATGTCCTGGAGATATTATAGATATAGGGAGCATACCTAAACATAACAAAATCAATTTACACCAATTCTGTAGCGAACATTCAATTTAATGGTGAGAATTTCAAAGAAATTCCACTAAAAACAGTAGCAAGCTAAGGTTGTCCACTCTCTCCTTAACAATAGTACTGAAAATTTTAACTAAAACTATAAGTCAACTGAAGGAGAAAAAGGGGATACATGTTGGAAAGGAAGATGTCAAAATTTGTATCATTATTAGAAGATGAATAGTGTACATTGGTGATTATTAAAATTCCACTGGGAATATTTCTACAGCTGACAATGCAATTTGTCTGGATAAAAGGTTAACTCAAACAAACAAATGGACAAACAAATAAGTAATGTGGGAGGTGTGGTATGCTGTGAATGTTTTATTGCCATTGGTTAATAAAGAAGCTGCTTTTGGCCAATGGCTTAACAGAGTAAAGCCAGGCTCAAAGAGATATATATATAGAGAGAATAGGCAAAGTCAGAGAGAAGCCATGTAGCACCACTGGAGACAGACATTGGATGCCAGACAGAACTTTACCAGGTACTCACAGCCATGTGGCAAAATACAGATTAATGGAAATAGGTTAGTTTGGGATATAAAAGCTAGCTAAAAATATGCTTAAACTATTGACCATACAGTATTGCCAATAATATAGTTTCTGTGTGGTTATTTCAAGTCTGGGAAGTTGGGAAATGAACTAGTGGCCTCTGCCAACAAATAGATAGCCTCCCTACATAAAAATGATAAATAGATTGAGAAAAATTAGGAAAACAACATTTTTCACAAAGCCTCAAATAATATAAAATGTCTTATAACTAGAAAATAATAAAGATAAAATTCTGTTATCATTTTTCTCTTCTCGATTATATAAATATTGTTGATAGCATTATAGAGACAAACATTGGCTCATTCTCTCAAGGAATGTGGGTCATAACTTGGGAAATACCTGCCTGGGTTTTCATTATTATTATTATTATTATTATTATTATGAAGGCACTGTATTAAATGAAAAAGACATGGCTGATGTTCTCAGCTGGCATCCAGTTTCTCTTTCAAATATCCTGGGTGTTGGCTCAATCAATTTATTTATTGTCTTAGGGCTGGAGTTCACAAAGCTGGGGATCTTGAGGTGACATGTTTGCTCTTAGTGTCTGTACCTCTCCTACTGTCTGTCACGTATTCTTTATTACAGGCCAGTTGCAGTGGGTCTGTCTGACTTTGCTCTAATTGCCTTGAGAAAACTTTGCTACTAACCTGTGATTACTTTCAGACTCTGAGGACTGACTGCCTATGTTAAAGTGAACTATGTCACATGACGTGGAATAATCAGGACATCATTAATGTAATTCTGAGTTCTGGGAATTATGCAAACTCATATCCCTACAGAAACACATTATTTTTTTTTTAAGTAAGGAAGGTTTTACTTTTTTTGGCCTGCAGGAGGTCAAGGAAGAAGACATAGTTTCCAACTATGGCACATGCTTGACAAAAAAAAAATGTGAGTAATTTACTTGGAAACTTACACATATTAATGTGGATAAGGCAATTAGTGATGAGCCCTTTCCTGATCATGCTCAGTGTCCATGTAAAGTCATAGTTCAAAGAGAATAGATAAGCCCCTAAAACATTAGAATGATGTAAAAGCGGTAGGGAGGGCAATCAGAAGGATGGATTTTAAGATTAATTAAAATACTTCTTAATGATCAATCCAAGGAAAGAGTTCTTATGTATATATGGCTAAGAAAAAGAAAGAAAATCAAATAATAATTACATACCATATCTGTACACATACATTTATATATTCTGTTTTTTGGGTAAACATTTTTATTATGGCTTGGAAAGTGAGCGATAATAGGATCTGTTTTAAACAGAATGATAGAGCTCAAGTTAGTTACGAAATTTCTTAAGACGATCCAAAAGAAACATTTCAGGTGTGTTTGGCCAGAGTAATATCAGCATGGCTAGATTTCATTGCTGTTAAGTATGTTGAACTTATTCGTTTTAAATTAGCAAACATGTAGTCTGTATTTAGATGTCCTTCCACAAGAAATGTCTCTATGTACTTTTTCTAGATTTGTGAAGATTTGTAAAGAAACCTCTTCATATTTCATCCTGAGTCCATTCTCTACATGTGCTGTTTCTGCAACACCTTGTATTATGTGTTTACAACTCATTTCGGTAAAGTTCAGCTTTTCTGTTGCTACTCAAAGCATTACAATAACCATATGTTTATATCTATTTTATCTTTTCATCTTAGTGTGAATAATTTAAAAACATAGTTTCTAATATTTTTTGAACAGAGGTTTGTTTTTTTTTTTCCAGAATGGTTGCTTGGAGCTGAGTTGACCTGGAAGGAGATGAAATATCAGCTCCTATGGAAATCTATTAAGATAACAAGAAAATAAAAATAATCAGCTATTTTTAATAACTTACAGTAGTAATATAAGAAAGTAAAATAGAGATAGTATTGTTTTTTCCTTTCTCATCAAAGCAATTTTCTACAGAAATATTCCATTTCCCTATGGTAGCATGATTCTAGTCAAGGTGAAAGTTGTAAAGAAGCATCTAACAACAGAGAGGTCCTTAAGCAGAAAGATCGTGTATGGTCCATAGTCTTGAAGCCAGGAGAAGGAAGAGTAGAAAACATTAATTGGGAAAGCACTACACAGAGATACAGACATGTATGAGAAGACCTTCGATTCAAACTTACAGAATAGGGACAAGTGGAAAACACAAATTGCCAAATATATCTGCTTTAGGTCAGTAATGGGCCTTATCTATGTAGTGATGGCAAATTTTCCTCGTATGGCCTACCAAGTAAAGCATTACCAATACCTTAGAGTTGTGCCTAGAAAAATTACCCACACACTGAGACAATG
>NC_022010.1:88808800-88815064 GCF_000317375.1 Microtus ochrogaster
GCTCTTCAAGCTGATAAGGGAGAGGGACTTGATCGGGGGAGGGGGAGGGAAATGGGAGCTGGTGGCGGGGAGGAGGCAGAAATCCTTAATAAATAAATAAATTAAAAAAAAATTACCCACGTGTCTTAGCAATGATACTCAGTAGTTCAAAACTAGGTTGCCCAAATACCTAGAATTCTGAATTCTGAATATTAAAATGAATATGTCTGTCTGTTATTACTTTTGCTGTGTGTTTCTTCTGGTCTTCTGATTTCTGTATTGGATGTATCTTCCAATTCTTCCCTCCCTCCTTCCTTCCCTTTTTCCTTTCATTCTACCCTGTTTTTCAGTTTCTTGTATTAGGATTTGAATCTAAGGTATCCTATGGCTCAAGATATACAAATGTTTTGCCATTGACAAAGTACCTAGTCATAATTTTTAACTTTGTTTTTAGAGATTGGATCTCTCTAAAATGCTCTGATTGGGTTAGAAAGTTTCCTCAGTGGCTAGTTTAAGAGTGTGTTGATGTCACAGTGGATCCAAGCTGGTTACAGCATTGGTGGTTTAAAGCTTTGTATAACTAACTCCAGGAACAGGGAATCCCAATTCTTTCATTTTTTCCAGATGTCATGACTCTCATGTACACCAAGATATAAATATAATAATGGTATTGAAGCTTTTAATCCTCCTGTATTGACCATCTCAGTATCTGGTAATGCAGACGGTTGCCATAAGTATAGTCCACATTTTTATATCTCTGAATAGCTTAAATCAATTTATTTTAAATATATAAATTATTTTTACATATTAGCCTTATTTGCTATATACAATCATAAGAAACAGCATTTTAAAAATAATTTTAAAATGTCAATGTAATCTTTTTTCAGCAACTAAATGAGCATTGTTGAAATATGTTAGAAGCTTTTTGCTATTATATTGACAACTAAATACATTTAGCATGATAATAATTATTTTTATAACTTTATATATAATTCCATGAATAATGAAGCTTTCAGAATAAAGCTTTGTTAAATATTTTGATCACTTTTTTTTTCGTGAGTAAGACATTTAATGAAAATAACATTTAGGTAATTTTTGCTCTTTAAAAAAACCACCAGAAAATTATTTATAAAAATGGTTTGGAAAATTATATTTGGAAAGGTGATTATGTTATTTAAAATCATATTTACAGAGTTAAGAAGACATTTATACTTTTAATGACAATTTTTTCTAAGTGTCATTCAGGCTTTGCTTTTTAGATGTATAAATATTTTATAAATGGCGGCACCAGTGAGTCTGATTATAATGGGTACCAAAAGACTCCAATATGCAAGCCACTTCCTCTTGAATAAAATATATCCCATTTTAATCGTTCAAATGACAGCTTTAATCAAGAAAAGTATAGTTTTCATTCATTAATTCTTAGGATGAAATATGAATCTTGAATTACTTTGAAAATAGTTTAAGTAAATAGTTTAGATAAGGTTTTAGGAATGGTCAAATGATTTCAAAGTTTCTTTCAAAACAGACTTCTTTGAAATTAAATTTACCTCAACAAGGTAATCCTCTATTTGAAATATAAAACAAAATGTGCATTTTAGGATTATTTGAGAGTCTAGAAGATTTTTGAAAATTGAAGAAATCAAAATTACAAGCTTTTGGCTTCTTTCAAATCTTTAGTTTTCAACATTCATACTCAGAGAACGAACACTGCTAAGTTATTTGTAAGCATTTATTTTAATCATCATTATTAGACTTTGTATGAGTTTTTTCTCCTTTTCGGTATTAACACATTTGACTAATGTTATCCTAAATGCAATAATAATTTCAAATAAAATATTTGTAACACACTTTATTCTCCCTATAAAATTTGAAAATTAGACTTACACACGAAGAAGGAAACTAAACAAAGCCAGCTGTACGGCAACAAGATTTCAATAAAATATTATTTACCATAATTTTTCTTGGGGTCAATCATAAGACTGAATAGTTTTAGATTCAATAACTGTTAGTGACATAGTTTGAGGTTCATGGTGATTACAAATAGAAATGTTAAAAGTGTATCTAGCTGTAAATAAACACAGTGGGAATTTTCTCAACAGTAATCTTGTTTGAGCTTGTTCTAAATTGTCAATAATATCTTAAGACATAAGTAAATGAGCTGAGTTACCTATAGGAAAATAAGAATTGCCTCCTCATGAGAGCAGAGATCTAGTCAGACTGCAGGTAGACCAGTTCTCTAAGTTCTACTTTTTCCAGGAGCTTCTGAAGGACCTAATACCTTCATTTACACCAAAAGGATCCCCAGTCAGATAGCTGTCCTACACTTGGTACAGATTTAAAACCCTAGGATTATGAGTTGAAAAGTTTTATAAAATTCATTTAGCCTCAAATAATCTTCTCAAAAATGAAAAGTTAATGCTGACAGTTTTCAGATTTGTCAAAAATTATGCATGCTGATTCATTGAGCAAGTGTGATGGGATTTGTGTAACTAATGAAGCCACAAAGATCTCATAGAGCCTGGATTCCTCTACATATTCTGTTTTAATTTTATAGTGATACAATATTGATCAAAATTTTAATATTGCATGGATTTCACAATATCCCCTGAGACTAATATTAAAAAGGATATAAATGGATGCCTTTTATTCTTTTGTCTTATCTTTTAACATTATAAGATATTTGGAGCAAAGATCAAAGCACAGTGATATGAAGAGAGAAGTCTCAACTCACTTTCTTATAGCATTTTATGACTGCTTGTGGTATAAAAATATATTTTTCAGAAAATTTTTTGGCTTCAGACTGTAAGAGGGAGAGCAATGGAAGGAGAATGGTTAATTAGAATTACTTTGCATATTAATTTTCACTCACAGTTATCTGGGCTTCTTGTCAAGCAGAGTCTTATCATTTCAGCACTGTTCTCATTACACAGATTGGTAACGGTCTCTTAATACATGTGACTATAACAAACATATACCATCTTACTGCCTTTTGCAGGAAAATACTGTTGCTCTAGCTATTCTGGAACTGACACAATTCACAAAAGTGTCAAACTGTTGCAAATAGTTAACCATTAGCTCCCATATTTTTGTACCTAATTCTTTGTTATTGTTATATATTAAACATATAGCATATATGCATTGTGTTACTGTATATTTTTATGCATAAGAATATAATTGAATTTATGCCTATGGTAAGATATATAATAAGAGGTAAGGAGGGAGATGATGTGGGATTCCTCTCTTTATGCTATGAATAGCATTGGTCAACAAAGAAACTGTCATGAGCCTATGATAGGGTAGAATAGAACTAGGCAGGGAAAACTAAAATGAATGCTGGAAAAAAGAAGAAAGAGTCAAAGAGAAGCGATGTACCCCTATCAGAGACAGATGCTAGAACTTTACCTGGTAAGCCATAGCCTTATGGCAAAACATAGATTAATGGAGATGGGTTAATTTTAGATATGAGTTAGCCAATAAGAAGCTATAGCTAATAGGCCAAACAGTGATTTAACTAATATAGTTTTTGTGTGGTTATTTCAAAAGTCATGATGGCCAGGAAATGACCAAGTGGCCTCCATAGAACAAATTGGTGCTCCAACATGAGTAACTACATCGACATAAAAAAGCTTAAAAAGGAATTCTAGATATAAAAGAGCATAGTCAAGCATGGCTTTTGGTAGCCACAATTTTTTTTTCTAGATGGGCTCGTGGCGAGCCTGGGCACTGCGGCTACTTTAAGAGAGGTACAGTAAAAACTGTGCAGCTTCTTAAAAAAAAGCAGCGGTTTCCTAGTTTGCTAGCACAAATGGCTCTAACTCATTCTTGGGTGGTCTAGCTTGGGAACATTTGAATGGAGTTTGTGAACAGAGTGCTACAAATTGCTTAATGGCAGCACAGACCTGCTGTGACCTGACCCTGGATCTGGGGATGAGAAAATGGCTCTCACAGACAAAAATGGACCTTCTCCAACATGTTGGACTTGGCAGAGCCAAAAGGCAAAACATCCTAAGTCATAGTAATTTTGCTTAGCTTTTAAAGAAGCACTTCTGGTCAGAAACGAATTACAGATACACCATAAAGACAAATTCATGTGAAAAAGACCTCTAAATGGGTCACAGTGTGAGATAAATATACATAGTCTTGAAAGAGAGAGGAAAAAGAGTACAAACAGATATAATATAAAAGAATATAGATAATCATAGGTTAAAGGAATAAACATAATAAATATTAAAATTGTAGAAAAAGTAACAGAATAAAAAAATAAGACATATAAAGATGGAAGATATACAGAAAGTCTGGATTATATATATAATTTTACATAATTATATATATATATATATATTATTGTTATGTTTTTTAAATTTTATTTGACTGTAAAGTCGCTAAGTAGAGAGAGATTTTATTGTATGGGCTGCTAAGCTAAAATAGCATGTATATTTTAATTGATTCCAAAATTTGGGTCTAAGGATTTGTTGCTTTGGAAATGAGGTTCTGCTTTTTATTCCACAAAGGATGAAAACCTGTGGAATCCTTCCAGACTAATGTGGTTTAATGGACCAAAACTCACAAAAAGGTCACCTTGAACACTCCCAAAAAATTACTTCACCTAATGACAAGCAGGAAGCAGTTAGGAAGGAATTATGCCCAAATTTCCTAAATGACAGTTTATAAATATTTGTTTAGATTTAAAGGAGGATATGATATCGAAATGAATACTTGGTATGGATCTTGGTTTAATGATACAAATTCGAGGTAAATTTTATTATACTGTATATAAGTATTTCTACTCTTGATTAAGGTGCTGTGAATGTACAGCTCATTTAAAGCTATAATGTAAAAATTTGAAATACAGGTTAATAGATATTCATCTATAATAGTCTAGCCTATAGTCATGTTAGTTAGGTTTTCTAGATATAGAGAGACATATTTTAGTTAGATACTTTTCAAATCTTTCAGAGCTCTTCAGAATATGCTATTTAAAATGTTTTAAGAACTTAGGAATTTTCATGACAATGAGACACATCTGCTCCTGGCAGCACCAATTACTTCAAGAGGAAGGTGGTTATAAAATAGTCTCCTTATGGAGTTTGCTAGCCATTTGGGCAAGAATCTGCTCTTGCTTTGACTGCTTCCTGTTATTCTGTATTAACTGGACATGCAGGACCCACAGAGAGATGACTGCTGAACTTGCCTAAAGGTGAGATGATCTTTGAGGGTTCCTGCTTCACGAAAGAATATGCAAGACCTTCTACAAGATACAGAAGAAAATGACTGAGAAACTGCCAGCATAGGCAGAATTTTCTTTGAAATATCTCTCTTCATGGAAATATTTTCCAGATGCTATAGGCCAGTAGACTGAAGATGAATGTCCCAACAGTACAGAAGAACTCTGGGAGACTGTCCAAACAGCAAGATGTCTCTGTCAATTCTAGAGTTTTGGAAGATGCTTACAATGCACTTCACGTTTACTTAGGTAATATTATATCCTTCCTGAGTCTTTGGTGTAGTTGAAGACTTATATAGTTATAGTTTTCCTTAGTTATAATAAAAAATAAAATAGATATAAATATTGTAACTATAATTCTTGCTTCATTGTATGTATTCTTACTATGTTAATGCTAAATCTTCTTTTTTTCTTTAAACAGAAAAGGGGAGGGGATGTGGGATTCCTTTCAGTATTCTGTAAATACCATTGGTTAATAAAGAAATTGTCTTGATCCTGAGATAGTGTAGAATAGAGCTAGTTGGGGAAAACTAAACTGAATGCTGGGAGAAAAAAAAGGTGGACTTGAAGCAAAGCCTTGTAGCCCCACCAGAAACAGGTGCTGGAATATTACCTGGTAAGCCACAGCCTTGTGGCAATACATTGATTAATGGAGATGGGTCAATTTAAAATATGAGTGAGCCAATAAGAAGCTAGAGATAATAAGCCAAGCAGTGATTACATTAATATAGTTTCTGCTGAAACCTAGCTCTAGAGAAATTCCCAGGAAGCCACAAGGAATGCCCCTCCTAAGACCCTAAGGAATACAGGAGAGGGGGCCCAATCTTAACTTGCCATGTAGTCAGACTCATGATTATATTAAAGATCACCATAGAACCTTTGTCCAACAACAGATTGAAACAGAGACAGAGACTCACATCGGAGCACTGGACTGAGCTCCCAAGGTCTAGTTGCAGAGTGGAAGGAATAAGAATATGACCAGAGGTCCAGACCATGAAGGGTTCATCCACTGATATGACCAGAGGTCCAGACCATGAAGGGTTCATCCACTGATATGA
>NC_022010.1:88815164-88816722 GCF_000317375.1 Microtus ochrogaster
GGTTCATCCACTGAAATGGGAACTCACAAACTCCAGCTGGACTGGGAAGGAACAAACATAGGACCAAACTATCTCTCTGAATGTGGTTGACAGTTACACGGCTGTGGAAGACTGGGGGTCACTGGCAGTGGCACTGGGATTTATCTCTACTGTATGTACTGGCTCTTTGGGTTCCTATGATCTTTGGATGTATTCCTTGCTCTGTCTACATATAACAGAGAAGACCTTGGACCTTTCACAAAGCAATGTGCCTCACTTGGCCTGGTTATTTCTGGAGTCTGGATGCCCATTAAATGAACAAGACTCTTTACAGCAGGGAGAGAAAGAGAAGGAGGAGAAAGAGATACCTTTAGGGAGAAACTACGATCATCCAAGTTACTCTCTGTGTTAGCCTCAGGTTATTTGCTGTTTTCAACACAGTTAATGGAGATAAAATAAATTATCCTTTCAATTCATCCTTGAAAGCCTACATAGCTCCAGGAAACCAAGATGCCCATGTGTAAACCCAGCACATACTATGAATAAATTGTGAGTGCACAGAGAAAGCTGTTTGATTAGACAAGATGAATTGGTAAACTCTAGGTTTCAAGGTAGGAGAATGTAGTTTATTATCTAAGACGGGATGGACCTGAGGCAGACCTCCATTATCTACTCCTGGTCCCTACACACACATAGACATGTATATGCACTTGTGCCTACACTCTTCTTGACAGTCAAACACTTACGTACTCAGATACACTTGTTAAAAAAATACAAAAAAAATAGAAAAAACAAAATTTAATTTAGCTCAGAATTCCAGAGTTTCAAGAATATAAATAATGTGTCATGTGTAGTCAGAGGCTGCTCATTCATTTCCCAAATGCTCAGTCTCAAATAATTCCACAGAAACTATATTAATTACAAGACTGGCCAATAAATTATGCATATTTCTAGCTAACTCTTATATTGTAAATTAACCCATTCTTATTCATCTGTGAATTACCATGAGGTAGTATCCTACCAGTAAAATTTCAGCTAGCATCTGGTGGCTGGCAGCTGGCATTCTTTCTCCTTTGGCAGCTACATGGCATCTCCTTGAATCTGCCTACTTTCAATATATCTGTTCGAATTTCTCACCGGGCTTTGGCCAAAATAGCTTCTTTAATAACCAGTGGTAATAAAACATATTTATAGCATACAGAGGGCAATCCCACACCATCAGTGAGCAGTAAAAAGGGCCAAATTCATATCTCAATGATTTAGCAACTGTCACCAATAGGTATCAGGCTACAATCACATGAAACTTTTCAATAATGTATTGCTTTTACTTATTATTCTGTAGGTTCTTAGTGATTTCTATGTAGATTTTATAACATATTTCTTGAAGTTTCATTTGATGAAAGGGTCAAATGGGAAAGAAAGTCTAATATGTTTATACCTCATAATTGGCATTTGCCATCAGTTATTGTTTATTGACATTTGTATGATGTATATAAACCCTTTATCCAAAGTTATCTAGATTATATGACTGTCAGAACCCAAGATGATATAGTCAGAATTAACACAAACTCTGAATGTC
>NC_022010.1:88817727-88827643 GCF_000317375.1 Microtus ochrogaster
AGAGCCTTGAACCTAGAGTGGCTCCCAGGAGCCCAAGCCGAGGTCCCCAGTTAGTTCCCTGGACAGCTGAGGATAAAGAACCTGAAATGACCCTATCCTATAGCAACACTGACGAATATCTTGCATGTCTCTGATTCTTTTACTAGTTCTTGGGACCTCATACTGAGTTTCCTTGCCAAACCTTAATATAATGGAAGGTAGTTATTCTTACTACAACTTGATATGCCATGATTAGTAAATATCTATAGGAGACCTGCCCTTTTCTGAAAAGAATTGGGGGAGAGGTGGGGTGGCAGAATAGGGTTGGGGGTTGGGGATACTGGGAAGAGATGATGGAAGGGAACTTTGGTTGAGATGCAAAAAAAAAAAAAAAACTGTAGTGTGCAATAGACCTATTGGCAAAGGCATCTACATTATTTAATACACAATACCTAGGGTTCCGGTCCCCCAAACTGGAAATAAAAATAAACTAAGGCCATCTATGGTGAATCAAAAGGGTCCCTATTAAAATTAGCAAGGCATCCATGAAGATGAAACTTTACAGAAGAAATTATCTAGATTCCTAGAACTCAGTTAGGAAGCTAGACTGACGAATAATTGATTAGCAGAAGGGACATCCCTGGAGAAATCTGTCATTGTACTCTGGTGAAGCATCTGGGATATATTTCCAATGAAGCTGGCTATTTGTATTGAAATGGCTGCTCCCTACTGAAGGTTGGATCTGTAACATTCCATAGGTGATGGTGTTATGGAAATGCATATAATTTCTTCACAATATGAAATTCTTCAAGAAAAAATCCTTCATAATATGAAAATTCCTTGATTCCAGTAATAAAGAACTTCCACGATCAATAAACCCTGGAAAATATTTGAACAAACTATTTTTTCAGGCTTTTATAGGCTATAAAAAAGGGAAAGCAAAATTATAAAAATAAAAAGGAACTGCCATTGAGAGGGACTTGAGCAGGTGAGGCGATTTGTATTTTTTGTCACATTCACTGTGCAAAGCCATACAATGATAAGATGAATTTTCAGTTTCATTGGTATTCTGGGCATTCTAATTGTAAGTACTGCACATTATAAGAACATGTATAGATTTCATTTTGCTGATGATTGTTTTATATATTTAAACAAGAATATTATATGTAGTATTTCTTATTTAAGGCTTACTGATCAGATTATGTGAAATTTTAGTAAATTCAAAATGCTTAGCTACTTTTAATATCTTAGCTACTTTTCTACTCTTCTTCCCAATATCTTACTTTTTCTCTTTTTCCTTTGATATTGGAAGTGAAAAAGATAAAATTGTAAGACCAAAATTTGAATTTAATCATGGGAATTAAAACTACAGAAACATATTAGGTTATTACAAATTGTATATAAACTCAGGAAAACAAATTCTTAGAGTTCTGACTAGCAAGAAAATTTCAAATTTTCATTAAATTCTCAGCCCAAATAATTCCCTAAGCAATCATGATAATACAGGGGAAATACTGTTGCAAATATTGTGACAATAGTTTGTTTTATACTCCTTTTATTCCACCAAGAAAGAGTTATTTTTTGTGCATTGAGTTATAAGACATTTGTGAGCTTGGATTAGCTCAAAAGCCAATAAAGAATAAAATAGAAACTGCAGAAGAATGCTAGCAGCAATGCACTAGGCTTCTGAAAACAATGCACAGAACAATTAAGTCATTGGATAATAGATCTTTTGTGTTCAGGTAGCTAAATAAGCCATTCACTAAAAATATTTATTAGACCTTCTTTGTTTTCATTTTCATTCAGGGTTTTCTAAGGAAATGACAATGTTAATGTTTCCTTTAATGATCTGCCTCTATTATGACATATTGCAGAGCTCTGTTTTACTCATCTGCTTATAAAAATGGGAATTCTGGTTACTATGTGGGCAATAAAAAGAAATTTTATGAGACTTATTCTCATTGCCTTGTAATAAGTCTCTTCTGCATTCTACAACAGTCAGATTAAGAAAATGCAGTCCTGTGTTTATTTTTATGTGGTGACTATAATCATAGTCAGTTCAATGTAATTGTGTTATTTACCATCTGTTCTTTGTTTCGCTAAAATTGATTTTTCCATATAGTTTATTTGGACACTTGAAACAAATAACCTATTTATTTATGTCAGTTTATTGTCTTAGCTGCTAGAATTTTAAAAAGAAAATATTTTTCACTCTATTGCACATACTTAAATCGTTTGTTTTGCCATATATATTTTTAATTATCTCGTCATGTTTTATGTGTTCTTAAAAGAGGGGCTATGTACACTGTTCATGATTTTGGAGCAATAACATCATAATAAAATGTTACTTTATTACTCTAAATTAAACAGTGACATATATATTTTAATATAAACGTCATAAAAAGAAATTTAAAATCAGGGTAACTTTATGCAATTATCTTTTTGGATAGTTCAAAGCTGTTTCTTACTACATGATTTTCTTGAAGAAGTTAATTCTATTATTTTAATAGTTTTAACTTGTGAAATATGTAAAAATTAGCTTGTTTCAATATAAATAAAAATACTTGAAATTAAGTACATTATACACTAATTTTTTATCAACATTTGTGTCCGTACAGTAAATACATCTACCACATATTTTGCCATATAGAGTTGGGGTTATTTTTGTAAGGATACCTGTAATATGAGAGCCTGCTCATTGGGATTTCTGTCCTGCCCAGTGCCCACAGTCAATAAATCCCAAAGAAAATCACACACAGGTCTACATAAGTTATAAAACTGATTGGCCCATTAGCTCAGGCTTCTTATTAACTCTTGTAGCTTATATTAACCCATTATTCTTATCTATGTTAGCCACATGGCTCGTTACCTTTCTCAGCGGGGCAGATCACATCTTGCTTCTTCCATGGTCCGGGAAGGACTGGGGAGGAATGGGCTTCCTTCTTCCTAGAATTCTCCTGTTCTCATTGCCCCCCCCCCCACTTCTTCCTTTCTGGTTGACCTGCCTATACTTCCTATCTGCCAATCAGTGTTTATTTAAAACACAATTGACAGAATACAGACAATTTCCCACACCAGATACCTAATCAGTTTTCTATTACTGTGAAGAGACACCATGATAACAGTAATTCATCCAAAGGAAGCATTTAATTAGGGCTTGCTTACACTTCCAGAGGTTTTGCTTTTCATCGTGGTGGAGAGCATAAATATGTGTCTAGAGAGGTAGTTAAGAGTTCTACTTCTGGATTCCTTGACAGCAGGAAGAGAGGTACATTGTGCCTGGCTTGGGCTTTTGAAAGCCCAAAGCCTATACCCAATGACACACTTCCTTTAGCAATAACACATATACTAATCTCTCTCAGGTAGTGTCACTCTACAATGACCAAGAATTCAAATCTATAACCTCGTGGAAGCCATTCTTATTCAAACCACTACAGAGACCTATTTCATTTTTTTTAAATTAATTAAATATATTTATTTATTTTACAACCTGACTTAAATTTCCCATCCCTCTTCTCTTCTCATTCTCTGCTTCCACCCCAACCAACTTCTCCTCTCTCTCTGTTCAGAAAGGGCCATGCCTTCGATGAATATCAATAACAATGGCATATCAAGTTGCAGTAAGACTAAGCTCCTCCCTTTGTAGATACCTATATCTTACGTTCCTGAAATGTACTTGACTGAGAAAAATTTCAAATACCCATCAAAACTTCTTCAAGGGATTGTCTCTTTGCAAAAGACTGAGACCATTATAGAAACCCACAACCAATCAAAATACAGTTTTGTAGAATCTAGTATGAGTATCTATAAAACAACTTCTAACCTAAAGCCCAAAGATTATTGTGGATAAGGGTAGAAATATTATTGAGAGCCATATGAAAATGAAGTTCTGTGTTAGAATGTCTCTCTCTTTTTATTTGATTTTTTTTTGTTTGTTTTGTTTTTTGTTTTTCTAGACAGGGCTTCTTTGTAGCTTTGGAGTCTGCCCGGTAACTAACTCTTGTAGACCAGGCTGGTCTTGAACTCACAGAGATCCGCCTGCCTCAGCCTCCCGAGTGCTGGGATTAAAGGCCTGTGCCACCACTGGATGGCGAGAGTGTGTTTCGTAGCAACATAAAAGTTGCACCCATGAAGTCTTGTCAACACAACAGGCTAACACAATGAGCTGAACAAGAGAAATGACAGTTTGTACTAGGGAAAGTGCAGAAGCCTTCAACCCTACACATAGCACAAAAGACAACTAAGTAATTCAGAGAGTGGAAAACATATTTTTCATCAGGGAATGAGGGAATAGAAAAAAAATTGGTTATCCAATACCAATTGTCAGTCCTCCATATATACATACAGTAAACATTATACATACCAAACTGGCTACAGTTTTTCTGCATGTATATGCATAAATAAATTTAGAAATATAGGAATAATATATTATAATGTATATGTAAATAAACATGCATACACATGTATAAAAATATACAATATATTTCTTTGTGTGTGTGAGAGAGACAATTACTGCAAACAAAAGAAACCTTAAATTTGAAAATTTAATGCAAGGAGGATATATGCAAGGAATTGGAGAGTAGAAGCCAACAGGGATGTACTTATATTCTCAAAAACAACATAAATAAATAATTTTTAAATGTTGGTACCAAGGTAAGTGAATTGTGAAATGTCTGGAGCTAGCAAGTTTATTTTTTTCTGAATTAGTTGCTATAAATATTACAATTCTATGATTAGTTGTCTTATTTTCATTCTTGAATCTTGAAGATGAGCAAAATGATACTGGATTGAGGATAATATATATATATATAATTTATTATGAAAACTGGTTACATATCATTATTCTGTTTAGTGAACTATGATAACTAGTATACTATCTCTTTGTGTGCATAAGGGTGTTTCAGAAAGAGATTAACATTTAGGGTCATAGTATGAATGATGAAGGGAGAATATTGACATGCTTTACCAAATAGTTCATGTGTTTAATCTTGTAACTCAGCCTTGAGAAGGGTTGTAATTTACATTTACTAAAACAGAGACCAAAAGGTGGTCCTTTTACATGAAATGGTTGTCATGTAGAAAAAGAATGCAAAGTTCTGGGTGACTGTAATGTCATAACGGTTTTCTTATTTAAGGCATTTTCAACACTGGATATCTACGAGATGTAGTATTCAGTGATACCTGAGAGGTAAGTTTGTGAAGGAGGTGAGAAGTTCACTGAGCAGACTTACACTCACCTATCATCTTAGGCCAGGTCTTATCTTAAGAACTACATACTCTCAATTGGAAAATCTATATGAAATGAAAGTAATTGGATTCCAAAGTGGCAGGGGCTAAGTGGTGTCTCTCAATTCCAAAGTAGCTTGGCATTTTGAGAATCATCACAGATCGCAGAGCAAGAGCAGAAATCAAAGTTGTCAAGCTGATGTAGACATATAACAACAGTTAGGCGGCCCTGGAGTTTGGGACGTGAAAAAGATAAAATACCTTCTTTAAACTTTCACTTGGTCAGTGTGAACAGAAATGTAATTAAATGGTTAAACTAAAGCTGAACTCAGATTATAAAAACAGAATCACTGATTCTCTAGGGGAAAAAAGGCAATTTTTTTTATGGTAGTATGAGATTCAACCATACATAACTGAATAATCCCCTTCTGATATGAAGAAAAAAATCAAGATATTTTCTCATTAACAGGAGATGATGGAGGAAAAACAGCCATTGACTATGTGCAAGCACACCTCCATTAGACAGGATATCTGACAACATTTCCAGCTTGGAGTTCACAGCCGTGAGCCTTCTAAGATTGACTAGTAATCACTTAAACTAACTGGGTTATACCCACCTGAGCTAAGGCAGTCATCAAATGCCACAATAGTGCTCAAATTGTTATACAGATCTATAATCAGTTAAAGAGATTAAATAAAATTTTATTTTGCTTTCAATAAATCTGTAATCAAACAAATTGATAAATAACATCAATATATAGATTCTGCTGAGGATGCAAATAAACACATAAGTTTGACCTGTAACTAATATATAAAATAAATCTTCCAAACAAATAATGAGACAAATCAATATTATTGTTTATTTTCTGTAAGAAAAGTAGGACCAGACTTCTATTAAAACATAAGAAGATTGCCTATCATACAATGGAAAACAAGTTTCATAAATTCATTATAATTTTTAGGTACATACAGCAAATTCACAAAAAGAGAAATCAAGTAAATAATACCAATTTCAGCACTTATATAGGTATTTAAGAATACACTGCAGAAAATAAGAATTAAAAAAATCCACTCATTAATATACAGCATTGATAGTAGAAATTGAAAAATGGAAAAAAAATAATAGCCAAAGTTAATGAACTGGAATAATCAATGTTCTTAAATGTCCATACTATTGAAAGCAGTTAAATGAAGCTTCTAAGTAATTTCTCATAAAGTTTCAAGGAAAAGTTTCACTACAGAGCAAAACAATTCCATAAGTTTATATTGAAGCCAGAACAACAAAAATACAAGATAACTGAAATAATCTTGAGCTAAAAGAACAGACCCAATGCTATTAAACTTTAGGAGTTCAGCTGGGCAGTGGTGGTGCACACATTTAATCCCAGTACTCAGGAGGCAGAGGCAGGCAGATCTCTGTGAATCCGCTGCCAGCCTGGTCGATAAGAGCTAGTTCCAGGACAAGCTCCAAAAGTTACAGAGAAACCCTGTCTCGAAAACCAAAATAAAAATAAAAAAATAAAAAAAATAACATCTGAGTAATGGTACTTAAAAGAGTGGAGAAACTTAAGGAACAGGAAACAGACCTAGAAAATGACTTCAAATGTAATGGGCTAACACTCAAAAAGGCACAGGAATACACTCTGGAAAAAGTGTTTATATATAGCTCCATAAAGAAACATTAATACATGTTCGAAATGTCTGGAGTTGGGCTTAGGGATAAGTTCAGTCTGGACAGATAGACAGACAGACAGACAGACAGACAGACACACACACACTATTCAGTATGCACACACTAGGTATTTCCTATTTAATTGGTACAGTTATAGATCTCTTCATATAATTAACTCTAAAGCAAGTTCTTCTGAAAAAAATAAAGGATTAATTTTGAAAATATAGTATTTCTTGCTGTTTGAAACCCTAATGTTTATCTAATGTATACTGTCTAGAGGCTCAGGACTGTTTAATCTATAAATATGCCCATTTCTCATTTGCTGTAGTGGCAGAACTAATTTCCTGTTAAAAATTCTGTTTTCTAATCTTCATGAATTTTATTCATTAAACATTTTGTAACAGCGGTACCCCAATCTCAAAAACAAGACAAAAACAAATAAACAAACAAAAACTTATCCAGGAGATAAGTTTTTATCCAAAACACCACCACCTATCAAAGTTGTGGTGCATGGTTACAATGTCCACATCTTTAAAACTCGTCCATACATAAGTCTAGGCAAAAAGTACGGAAACTGCAGGCATAATAATGTAAGAGCCAGAGGATAAGGGATTTGTGGTGAAATTGTATCTCCTTGTAACATCAGAAACTACACCTTCAAATACTCAGCAACAAGAGCACATAACTGTGAGCAGAACAAGGAGGTAACTCAGTATCACGACACAATGAACAGGGAAAAACCCAAGAGGCCTCAGCTCTATATGGAGAACTTCAAGCAACTGAGTAAAGGTGGGATTTGAGAGGTGTTCTTCTCTAAAAAAGAGCACAATAATTGGCTGTCCAGTAGCAAGCTGTCAACCCTGGAAATGTAAATACAATGAACAAGTAACATTTTATGGAGTCAACAAGTTGCATTTATGAATATATATATATACATATATATGTATATATACCATCTATATGCATGCATTGGCAATTGATAAATAAATAGGCCATGAATTTAAAGGAAAGCAAGAAGAGGTATTTGAAAGGGATTAGAAAGTGGAAAGAGAAGGGAGAAATGTTGTACTTAAAATATATAAAATACAAAAACATATATATAAAATACAATCTGAAAACAAACATGTAAAACCAAAATCATGTTATAACACTGAAATTAAAGAAAAATTAAGGATTTTTGTCTGATATTAAAACATAATGAGAGAGAGAAAACATATTAATGCAAACATTACTCTTTTTAATAATATGCACTTGTGTGTCTCTGTGTATAGATGTGAATGCTTGAAAGTCAAGGACAACAAAGGACAGAAGCATCTCTTCTCCTAGATCTGGATGCTGGTACTTGTCAACACCCAACATAGATGTTTGGACTTGAACTCAGTTAATCTATGAGAGTAAGAAAGGCTTATAACCAAGAGTCATCTCTGCCACTCCCGAGTTTTACTCTTTTTTTTTCCCTTTTATTTTTCTCTCATACTTAAGATCCTGACTGCAGTTTCCCCTTCCTCCACTCCTCCTAGTCTCTTAGTTTCTCCTCATAGCTCCCCTCTTCCCCAGATCCTATAATCCTCCATATCCCTTCAAAATAAAAAAAATAAATAAATAAACCTTTTCTCCAAGTGTCCTCAACACCTCGGCCTCCTACAATCCTTCCTCGGTCTCTTCTTCAGGGTTCCCTTGGCTCTGTCTAGTGTTTAGCTGTGACTCCCTGCATCTGTTTCTATTAGTTTCTGAATGACACCTCTCTAATGACTCATGGGCAAGGAACCTATCTATGAGTCTAGCAGAATATCATGAGGAATCATTTCATTGACTGTTTTTTATTGTTTGTTTATTGTTTTGTTAGTTTAGCTCTATTCTATGTATCTGGCCTCTGATTTCTGGCCATCCAGGCAGAGTCAGAAGTGGGGTTCTTATGGCATGGGGTTCAAGTTGGATCAGTCATTGGTTGGCCACTCCCACAAGTTCTTCACAACCATTACCTGAGCAGGTCTTGCAGGCATAACAGATTATAGGTGGAAATTTTTGTGTCTGGGTTTATGTCCCAGTCCTACTGATAGGAGCTTGCCTGGTTATAGAAGACAGTCAAAACATTACACTTAAAAGTACTTCCCAGAATGGATATTGCTCTGAAAATCTGTTCATATTATACGTAAGCATTTTGATCCATTATAATTAGAGAGACAAATATTTATATTTTTATGTGATATATATATATAATACTCATACATTTATATGTTAAACTAATTAGGACAATTTTGTGATACATGTAGTAATTAGGTGAAATATTCACAACTCAAAAATATGGAATGTTCTTTCTGATGTTAATTGTCAATCAGAAATGTTAAAAAATTTACCATAACTGTAAAATACTATAAAACTATAAAATAGTTTTCCTATGTGTGTGTGTATATATACACCGAGCACATACACACATATGTGTTTATCAATGATGAGAATTAAGAGCAATATAAGTGCTATAATACACTAATAAAAAAGAATTCTGAAAAATAAAATGATAATTCAATAAATACGCTAGTTAATTGTAATACACTTGTGGAAATGAACAATTTATATCATATTGTCAGTATTAACGACTGAGTCCATGAGTTAGGTTTATTTCTGTTTTTTGCTCTCTATGACTAATTAAACATCTTAACTTGAAAAGGATCACATAACCATTCTTTTGATTATTTGCTATTGTTTTATTTCTTTGAATGTGAACATAATTAAGTGTAGCAAGTTATATTTATTCATAAACAATGTATATTTTAATGACGTTCACACTTCCAGCTAACTTCTGTATAAGTCTGTGGTTTTGTATATGATCCTTTCATAACTCACTTGAAAATTTCCATATTCTAATTTTTCTTATAACTGATGTCTATTTTTATTCATATTTATTTTTTCGATTTTCACAACTGTAAACATTTAACATATAAACATATTTTATTAAAAATATATAAAATACATATTAACATTTCTTATTTGGATTTCAATATTCTTAAGAATCTATATACTCAGCTGGGCAGTGGTGGC
>NC_022010.1:88827753-88832308 GCF_000317375.1 Microtus ochrogaster
AAAAAAAAAAAAGAATCTATATACTCTACAGTGTCATTTTGTTAGAAATAAATGGTGCTTTTCTGTACTACTTAAAGTATGGCTTTCAAATTAGATATGGCCACAAATTATCGTGCAAAAGATTTAGCACAGAATAAGACTACAAACAAGTTGCCATATTGTCCACTGCTTCAGTTTTTTTTATGTTTAATGACCAATCCAGTACTTGTCATACAAAGGTTCTTTAGATAATAATGAAGATCACAAATCGCTCACCCACATGCCAGGTATAAAGTCATTGCCCAATCAAAGTTAGTCTTCTTATTCTTACATAATATTGATTGATTATTTTAGAGTCACTTATATTAATTCTTATAAGAACATTCATTCAAAAGTTTCACATATAAAACCATTAACTACTAAGAAAGAAAAGCTCCATCAGTGACATCCGAGAAGTTCTTCTGTTCCTTGCTGGGAAAGTGACAAAGGGGAAAAGCTTTGCTTACTGCTCTCATGGGATGCCTCTACTTTCATTAAAGCTGGCCTGCACCTTTAGAACTTAGATTTATGGAGTTCATGCCTTTTTTATGTGGAGGGTAGAGGTCTACCTGGCATAAATCAATTCAGTCAGCCACCTTTGCTGATTGACTTATTATAAATATCACCACAAGCCAAAGGTACATGACAGAGAATAAATGAAAACCATTTATGAGTGCAGAATTGGAAAAAGGGATTGATGAAAGAAGATGACACACTTTCTATTCCAAAATGGTTATTAATGCCTGTGAGCAAAATTGTCCTATGCAACATAATGCACATCTTTATAGAAAACATGTTCATTAATTGATGGTAGTCACAGTCAATAATAATTTTCTTTTGAGACTTAATTTTTTATCTTTCTTGTGTTTGGTTGTTTTATACATATTGTGTTATGATCTACAATGTAAAAATTATAACAGTCATCTACTAATAGATCTTTATAGTACCAAATACTTACTATGCATTTTCTTTTACTCAATATGTTAATTTTTACAAGAATTCTATTTGAGGTAGACAGTAGGACATAAATAAAACATAGAGGACACCTGAGGGTACACCATCTAGCTTGTTTGGCTATTTATCAAATGTTTGTATTACCTGTAGGAACTTATTGGTCCATTATAGACTCTTATTAAGTATTTGCTATATATTATATATTCTAAGCTCCCAAGCTAATAGAAGTTTCTATTTCAGTTTTAAGCATAGATTTTAGGTGAACTGATATGGAATATTTTAATCATTATTTCAATGGGCATATGCATAATAAAATAACAATTTAGTGAATATGATTTTATATGTTCTCTTCCTACTTTCTTATTTTGGACCCATTACAATTTATGGCACATTAAAATATTCATTACTTTTTTTAACTTTCACAACTTTTCCACGTAAATGTTTTTTAAACATACTTAACTTTATTTGTGTCTTTTTTATTAATCCAAGCAACAAATTTCAGCTCCTATACAAGGATGGGCTCTACCATGATGCACTTCTTCACACAGGAGTCACTGATTGTTTCTCCCTCCTGACTTACATGTCACATCCCATCTAGCTTCTAGCTCTTCTGGTAACATCATAGAAAGCTTTGCTCCTTCACATTTATGTGACTTGAATCAGCTGCCCAGACATGAATAATCACCTAGAAACTATTTTAGTTGCAACACTATTTGACCTATTAGCTCAGGCGTCTTATTAACTCTTACATCTTAAATTAACCCATTTCTGTCATTTTATATTTTGCCATGAGGCACGTGGCTTGCTACATTTTGCTTCTTGGGCAGCTACATGGCATCTTTGACTCCTCCTACTTTCCTCCTCTATCTCTGATTGAATTTCCCATCTTGTTATATCCTGCCCTGCCATTGGCCAAAGTAGCTTCTTTATTAACCAATGGTAATAAAACCATTTAAATATTTTATTTCTGTTAAACAATATTAATAATGATCTTTCACAGTATCCATAATACTATATTACAATTAATTGTTATGGAAAATCATTCTCTATAGCACATTAAAATTATCATCACAAGAATATAATTTATTTATTGCACAGAATAGAACACAACCAGAATCAAGAATCTAGTATGTCTTTGGGAATTAAAAAAATTATTTAATAAATATGTAAGTAGAATATTCCATTTACCGTGATGAGGAAGTGTTACAATGGTATTAAAAATAAACTTAATATTGAATACTCTAGTTTGGCATATTATTATATAATACAAGAGCAATGTATGGATTTTGATTCACCTATTAACAATTTTTTAAAAAAATTCTCAGTGAAAATCCAAAGGTTTTGGAAAGAATAAGATTAAGGCATGGGGTAGGGAAAAAAGATGACATTTGAGTAGTATTAAAGATAAACGAAGTTCAATGAAAGCACAGAGGAAAGAAGTGACGAAATGCTAGAAACTAATAAAACATTGAATTGTAGATATTTGTAGATAAGTGAAATTGAAATCCTTTATTGTGTAGAAAAGATAGGTTAAAGAATGTCAAATAGAAACTAAATGTTTCTTTTTAAAATTCCCACCCTTGGACAGAGAACAAATTTAACAAGTAAAAAATTAAATAGAAAAGAATTGCTTTAAAATAATCACTGAAAATTTCCCCTTTATATAGTTAAATTCCAGATTTACTTTTTACTTAGGTATAATTTGACATTCTGGTAAAGAGATGATAGATAGATGATAGATAGATAGATAGATAGATAGATAGATAGATAGATAGATAGATAGATAGATAGATGATAGATAGATAATAGATATAGATATTCACAAAAATAAAAAAATAAAATGAAATTTTGTTATTTTCAATAATAAAATACAATATTAAATAAAACACTGGTGATATTACTTATTATTTCAATATTCATGAGAATTAGAAAGTTCCCTAAGAATTAGTCCTAATCTAGGGAAATTCCATATCATCTGATGCCCTGAAACCTCTTGGAAAAGGTTTTGAGAGAGGTTGAAAATAAATCACAATTCTGAGATCTGGGAAATTGAGAAAATAAAGTCTTCAAGAAAGAAAACAAAACAAGAAACAGTCACGCTGGAGGGTGATATGTGACAAGGAGAGATCTTGGTTTCTAGGACAGTGAAAAGTTAATTTGTTAGCTGACACAGGAATACACGTTTATAATCTCACTAATAGATAAGACAGAAAAGTAGTTTTATTTCCTATTAAAATATCTGATTTGTACTGGGTACTTTTCCTTATATGCAAATTAGATTAATATATATAAATAACTAAGTATATATATATATGTACATGGGAGAGAATTCACAATCCTATCAGGAATTAACAATTATCTCATTTGCTTTAATTTCATATGTAAAATACTCTCACTTTTCATATAAATTAAGATGTTAACATTAAATCTTCAGATATATGTCTTTCATTTGGAATCCTCGTAAAGGTCAGGAAATTAGGAAAGTGTCATGGAAAGGTATACTCAATGGAGACATGATGGAATGCACTAGTATAAATGGCTAAAATGGAACAATTGAGCAGGAGGGTTTAAACAGGGACAGCAGAATTTGATGTAGGGTGGAGGAAGGACTTGTGAGAGGAATAAAAAACACTGACGAGCTGTTGAACAAGTCATATGGAAATCTTTTCTTTCTTGTTCTTGTTCTTTTTATTATTATTCTTTGTTGCAGGGGTGGAGGTACTTGTTCATCCCAGCCAGCAGAAACAAAATAACCACACAGAAAATGATTATTTAAAATATTGCTTGGCCCATTAGCTCTAACTTTTTATTGGCTAACTTTTACATTTAATTCAATTTATCTCAATTAATCTGCATAGCACCACTAGGTCATGGCCTACCAGCAAAGTTTCAGCATGTCTCCGGAGGCGGATCCATGGCATCCCTCTGACTCTGATTCCTTTCTCCCAGCATACTCTTTAGTTTTCTCCACCTAGCTCTGTTCCCCTATAGCTCTGCAATAGGCCCACAGCAGTTCCTTTATTAACCAACAAAAGCTACACATAGATAGAAAGACCTCCTACACCACCTCTTGCTCTTATTCTTGTTCTTCTTGTTCTTCTTGTTCTTGTTCTTCTACTTGTTCTTGTTCTTCTACTTATTCTTGTTCTTCTTTTTGTTCTTCTTCTTCTTAATCGTGTTCTTCTTTTTGCTCTTCTTTTTTGTACTTCTTGTTCTTATTCTTCTTCTTGTTCTAATTCTTGTTCTTGTTCTTCAAATTCTTCTTCTCCTCTTCCTCCCTCTCTCCCCTCCTCCTCCTCTCTCCCCTCCTCCTCCTCCTCCTTCCTTTTCCTCTTACCCTTTCTTTTCCTCCTCCTCTCTTTCTCATGTATGAGTCATTTCTTTTTAAGTGGTTGGCCAATGAGATACACAGATTCCAGATTCCCAAACATTTTAGGTTATTGGCAATGCTCTTGGCTACATCCAAGAATTTGATAGTAAGACTTTATTGCTGAACACACAACATGCTTAAATAAGAGAGCATGAAAAAAATGAAATTTTTATGGAGCTAGAATTTTTCTTTCTTTCTTTTTTTTTTTTTTTT
>NC_022010.1:88832408-88838401 GCF_000317375.1 Microtus ochrogaster
TCTAGACCAGGCTGGTCTCGAACTCACAGAGATCCGCCTGCCTCTGCCTCCCGAGTGCTGGGATTAAAGGCGTGCGCCACCACCGCCCGGCTTAGAATTTTTATTTCTATCAGACAACTTCTATATTGATGGAAAATGTTGTACAAGATACCAGAGAAGAAAAGTAATCATTATCAGTCATTCCCAGGAGAATCTATGAAGCTAAAAATAATGCCTTGCCTGAAAAATTATGTCTTTATACCCACTGATGCAAAAGTGTCTTGAACATCATAGAGTAATACTATCAATTTCTGATCAGGTTTTTGTTCCACTACACAGAGTGTGATTCATAGATTGCATAATTTCCTGGATAAAAACTTATGAATAGACAGATTGCCCAGAAGGATATGCATTATTTTTATGCTGCTAAATGGACATATATTTAAGTGGTTTCTAATGACTTAATGCTATATCTAGCTGAGAGTGTCTCATTGCCGTAAACTGTAATCAAGACATGGTGAACTACAACTAGTAAAGGTGCAGAGAGTAAAAGACTCAAGAATATTCAGCCATACAAACACCCTCCCAAAAGCTTAGGGATTATTGGTAAAGAGGAGGTGGGAAGATTATATGTGCCTGACTACAAAGAAGCATTAACTTAAAGATGCAGCAGGGCAGTGGCATAAACAAATCAACAGTAGTTGTGAGAGCATATATGAAATCTGCACAAGCTCCAACCATACCAAATTCCAGCAAGGAGAGAGAAGTTGTGTAAACAATCTCAACACAAGTCAGAGAGTTCTCAACTATTGTTAGCTGCTAGGAGATGGAGAGGCAGTTTTCTCCAGAAGAGTAACCCTATAGGTTGACAACACTTCTGTGGATTCAATAATATTTGGTTAGCACTATATTAACTATGAAATTAAGATTTCAAAATATGATACTAACTTGAATGTTTAGGAAATGAAAGTGAATTGAGGAAGACTTGCTGTAGACATTGAATATAATGAAATCCCATATAAAACAGTAACAGAACCAATAAACAAAATCAAAACTTAAAAAATAATAAAGATTTTTCATGTAAAATGTATTGCCATTATTTTAATTGTTAAACAAATTTACTCTTAAAAACCCATTTTAAATTTTTTTAAAAAATAATCATTATATTGAATATCAATGTGTGTAACTCAAATAAACTGAACTTCTGTGGAGGTTTTAATAATTTCTAACCAAGAAAAGAGGACTTGAGACCAAAACACTTAAACAAACCATAGTTAGATAAACAAAAACATTCCAGAGTTTTGAATTTCTTTCATTTCTTTCTCTTGTTTATTGATTTTATTGAGTTATACATTTTTTTCTTTGATCTCCCCCCTTACTCTCCCCTCCCCTTCAATCTTCTCCAGTGGTCCCTATGCTCCCAATTTACTCAGGAGATTTATCTTTTTCTACTACCTATGTAGATTATATCTATGTATGCCTCTCTTAGGGTCCTCATTGTTGTCTAGGTTCTCTGGGATTGTGATTTGTAGGCTGGTGTTCTTTGCCTTATGTTTAAAATCCACTTATGTGGAGTACATATGATAATTGTCTTTCAGGGTCTAGGTTACCTTATTCGATATGATGTTTTCTAGCTTTATTCATTTGCCTGCAAATTTCGAGATGTCATTATTATGTTTTGTACGTGTGTGCTGTGTAGTCCATTGTGTAAATGTGCCTCATCTTCCTTATACATTCTTTGGTCGAGGAAAATTTAGGTTGTTTCCAGGATCTGGCTATGACAATCAATGCTGGTATAAACATAGCTAAGCCCATGTCCTTGTGGTACATTTGAGCATTCTTTGGATATATACCCAAAATTGGTATTTCTGGGTCTTGAGCAAGGATCCTTCCTAACTGGAAAAATTTTTAAGGATTATGTACCATTTGTTGAAGTTTTGTTTGAGATATATGTAGTATTTCAATTGTGAAATTCATAATGAAGAAGCATTTTAGTGTATCAGAGATTAAGGTTTTATGTTTTACTCCTAAGAAATTATACATATGAATAGTAGAAATATGTATTTCTGTCTTTCTGGGATAATTTTTTCTGAGTCTTTTGACTTAAAGAAGGGTAGCAATCACGTACTATTCATAGTTATTGACTTGAAGGAAATGTTGAGCAGCCATGTCACTGGTGGGTATTCTTAAAGTTGCAAACTGACGTGGTCCACAGGATTTTGTTTAAGTATTAACTGAGATTCCTATCTTGATATGGGATGTCTTTCTATATATGTGTTGTTCATATTGGATTATGAATGAAGCTGCTACAGCCTCTGGTATGACAGAATATAGCCAGGCTGGAAAAGACATTTATAGAGAGAGTAGGCAGAATCAAGGAGACACCATATAGCTGCCAACAGAGGAAGAAGCTCTCAACTTTTCCAGTAAGCGAAATCCTCATGACAACACACAGATTAATAGAAATAGGTTAATTTAAGATTAAAGAGTTAGCTAGAAATATTCCCGAGTAATTGGCCAAACTGGGTTGCAAATATTATACTTTCCATGTGATTATTTAGGTCTGAGCAGTTGGGAAGCAAATGAGCAGTTTCTATCTACATTATGTTAATTATTCAGTTTTTGTCCTATATGTGATACTGATGTAGAATTAAACTGCTTAAAATTTTATTTCTAAATTTTAAATTGTTTTCATTAAATTCTAATATCCAGAGAAAATTTTAGTTACATAATTAAATAAAATACTTATTTTTTTATTCTTTGAGGACTTTATATAGCTCATAAAAAATTTGATAAAGGTATGCTATTGAAGCCAAATTGATCAAAAATCATTGAGATGAGCATAAATGAGCCATTCTTAAAGTGGGAATTTTTCATTATCAAAATGTTGGCTGTGGATAAGTGTTGAAGGAAGGATGCTTATTTGTCCCTGGATAATTAATCCCAAAATAATCACACAGAAACTGTATTAAATCACTGCTTAGCCCATTAGCTCTAGCTTCTTATTGGCTAACTCTTACATATTAATTTAACTCAATTCTATTAATCTGTGTATCAGTACATGGCTGTGGCTTACCAACAAAAGTTTTGGCATATGTCTCCAGTGGGGCTACATGGTGACTCTTGACTCCACCCTTCTTTCTCCCAGCTTTCTGTTTAGTTTCCCCTGCTGTCCTCCTGTAGGGCCAAAGCAGTATTTTTATTCATTAATGTTAATCACAGCATACAGAGGGAAATCCCACATCAGATAATTACAAAATTGAATAGTTATGGGAATAGAATAATTGTTGATAAAGTTCTTTTGTGGTTCTGTGCTATGAATACTGGGCGTTATTGAGGTTAGGCTGGTAAAAACTGATAGCACTTTGTCTTGCTTGTTTTCATCCTTAATGTACATTTACTAGATACAAGAATAATGTGATGGAATTCAGATTAAATGTATCTATTTCTGTCAAAAAGCAAGAGTGCATGGAAGAGGTATGCTACCCTGCACAAGAAAAGAAAAGACAGGAACAGCTATAAATAAGTCTGTGGTGAAAACACACACACACACGCAATAATATTTGTAAAAAAATAATGCATAGAGTTTAATTCTGATCTTAAATATGCCATTTTAAATCACAGAAATTGTAACATTGAATGCAGTCTGTGAACAAAAGTATTAAAGATGTCTGATGATCAGTGCAGATTTCTTTCAGGAATGATGGAATGGTTGACTATGTGGGCACATGAAGACATAAACATTTCAATCAGAATAGAATAATATAGAATGAAAGGTCATTTATGTCAAGTCAATAGTATGAGTTAGAATATTTTATTGGTTTCCTCATGGTCATGTATAAAATAAATATAGTGTTAGAAGTAATGCAGATAATCTGTAAACAGTATTACTAAGATCCTGACAGCAATAATTCATTTGCACTGCTTTCCGAGGCCAGAAACATGTGTAAGGTAGGCATCCTTGCCCTTCAGTCTAAACAAGAGTTATTTTTCTTCATTGGTCAATATGACCTTGAGATTTGAGGGCTAAGGTACAATTGTGGATTAACTTGTTAAATGGTTCATTGGATTATGTCAAACCTTTACAGTAAAGGTTAAAGGAATGTGGAACAACTCTCCTGGGCATATAATGTAAAGTTGATATATTAGAATACTTTTATTTATGAACTAATATTTAATTTGTATCAGTGGGTTGCATAATTTATATGTGTGTCTGTGTGTATGTTTGTGTGTGTTTTAAAACTTAAATTAACCCAATGATTACCTTCAATTCATTAGCAGGAATTCCTAGCCAAATAAATAAAATATAATTTTGTAAACAGAAAATAAAACATAGATTGTAAATTTACACTTAGTGAATCTTAAAGTCCTTACCTTTAAACACTAAAGAAAGCACCTAAACATATTATACCAGGAAAGATTGAGTATATAATGATCTGGACTTCTCAGTCCTTTCTCAAACCTTAGCTATTTTCAGCCTTTTAGAAGAAAAATAAGAATAAAAAAATCCGTATGTCAATGATATTTGAAAAAGTGACTACTTAGAGAATAATTAAGTAGGCTAACTTTGCTTGATTCCATGAAAGCATGATAAATCAGGTTTAATTATTATATACGCTCATGTCACCTAACATAGTGTATTCCTATCACTAGCTCATATTTTATTTCAATAGTTATTTTAAAAGAATGCAGCCAGATATTTTTCTAAATTATGAAAATATACAACAATCTAGGTTCCTCAACAATTTAAACACAAAGTCATCTCAAAATGGTTTTAAAGTTAAGGTCATAAAAGAACTATCATTGTTTATTTTATTCCCATTCATGGTTTTGACTTTCATACTGAACATTGCAAACTTTAGCTAAAACTGCATGAAAAGTAACCAAAGGGGACAAAATACAATGGATGGGAATAAAGAAAAGGAGAAAATGGAAAGGGAAAAAAGGGGGAAGAAAAAAATAATAATCATAGAATAAATAATTTTCCAAATTGATGAAAATATAAATTATAGGAATTGATTGCACACAGAAAGCTGTATTATTAGTCTAGTTTCTTTAAATTACTAAACATTAAATGTATCAGAGTACTGATAAAACATGAGGTCCCTTTTTATAAGGTTGTTCAATACTGAATTAGAAAATGAAAAATCAACACTTTATTCAATTAATAAAAATTAGACTCTATGGGAAAGTGGTACGAATCATATAATTTAATAAATTCTTACTGTTCTCTTAGCAAATCTGGGCCTCTCCAGCATTTTCTTTTTTGCTCCCTGTATGAGCTGTTTCTTAGAATGTGGAAGTGTTGATTCTCAGAGAATGTTGCCCACCATTACTAATTTTCTTTCAATCTTCTCACTTCGCCTTAATGGATAAAAGCACTGGACACTCTTTCAGAGGACTTTGGTTTGGTTCTAAGCATGCACATGGCAGCTTACAACAATGTGTATCAATTACCAGGATATCCAACACCCTCTTCTGACCTTTAAGAGCATCAGACATGCTTGTGGTGCACAGACATACACATTGGCAAAGCACTCATGTGCACAAAATAAAAATAAACGAACAAAAATGAAAGTTATTTGCAAAGATCTTCATTACTATTCTTTCTTAATCTGAAATATGGCTTCTTAATTCTCCTTGCAAAATTCTTTCGACGAGCCATTTTTTTTCTCTATATTGCTTTGGTGCCTGCCTGGAACTCGCTCTGTAGACCAGGCTTGCCTCGAATTTACAGTGATCTGCCTGCCTCTGCCTTGAGAGTCATGAGATTAAAGGCATGCACCACCACCCTCCCACTTGGAAGAGCCCTTTCTATTAAATATCAATCAATAAGACTTTCCATAAAATCCGCATTTAAATTATAAGTGATGAAGCTATGTACTACGGGCTTAGTAAACTATGTGGACAGTGTATTTGTGTGTGTGTGTGTGTGTGTGTGTGTGTGTGTGTATGTGTGTGTGTATGTGTGTGTGTGTGTGATGTGTAACAATAATAATTTTAGAAGATGATGA
>NC_022010.1:88839571-88843190 GCF_000317375.1 Microtus ochrogaster
TCTATGATGATATGCAAGATATTCGTCAGTGTTGCTATAGGGTAGGGTCATTTCAGGTTCTTTATCCTCAGCTGTCCAGGGAACTAACTGGGGTCCTCGGCTTGGGCTCCTGGGAGCCACTCTAGGTTCAAGGCTCTTGCCAACCCTAAGGTGGCTCCCTTAACTAAGAATTGTGCTTATAAATAAATTTAAAAAAATAAAAAAAAACAAAGTATCCTCTCCATAACAATGATGGAGTAACAATGATAATTAGCATTAAAATTAAATTCACGAGTTACAAAGTTTAGATATTGAGACTATTACATAGAAGTTGTTGATGCCAAGTGATATATTTAGAAAATATCTCACAGTGAAAGGTTTAGAGAATTCATATTGTTGATGATTACTAAAACCTTTACAGATCCAGCATGACACTTCTCTGCTTGTGTGATATCCAGGTTTGCTTTTGAGCACAGTGACCTATGAATCATGCTTCTGAGTTAACAAGGTTTCCTGATAAATCACTGAGGGCATTGTTTCCTTGAAATACTGCCACTCATCTAAGAAGACAGTTTATTTGGAGCATATAGATTCTTGAGTCTAATTGGAGAAAGACTGAATTATTAAATAAAATGAGAAGAAAAAAATGACTTTTTTTATGCATCAGTGAGAGGGTTCAATGTAGTACTCAATATAGTATTTAAACTAATTTTACTGCGGTTGAACAGCAGTCTTTGAATAGCCTGTGTAAAGAATTTATAATTTTATTCCTTATTTGAATGCAATGTAATTTTGCATTCATTATAACCTTTCTTTACATAGTTATATTATCTAATTGTTAATAATTAAATCAGGTCTGTGCACTTAAATTTTCACTAATGAAAAGTTTAAATAATTCAAGTTTATAACTGAGTTATACACATTCAGTTGTAAAATTGCACTAGGCTAGGGTAGATTTTGAATTCAAATTCCACGTGTTCACAGAGTAGAATAGAAAGCATAATGAAATTTCTTGCAACTAGAAAGGCTTTATTATTTATCATATTATGCAAATGACATGGTGTACACCATCAACATAAGAAATTCCCGCCCTGGATTATAGGCATAGGAGTCACTCATTAGAGAAGGTTGTGACTGCCAAAGAGGAGCGACAGCTTGTGCCACTCTGGGAAAATTGATATATATTTTTTTTTAACCACCAAGGTCAAGCAAACTGTTCAGTATTTCCAAACAATATGTTAGTATATACATAGATACCTAAGAAAAGTAGAGTTCTTTCATGTTATTCTTTACACACATCCCTCAGGAGGAACTTTCTTAGAGTGTGAGTGCCTCAGATCATGCCTTGACTTTAAAACAACAAATTATTAAGTGAGGTACCTGTGGGGATTACAAAACCTACCAAATGACAAACTGACCATTTATTATAAATTTTGTTTTTCCCATTTCTCATATAAACCCACATATAAAAATGTATATAAATTATTTGTGAGTTCATGTACAATATATGTTATATAGCAAGGTGGAATATGTGAAACAGAAGAACTCTAAAGGGTAATTTTGCATGTGTTTAGCATACATAATGGAATAATACATCTATAATTAGGAGCTGATGTCTCTTTGAAAGAAAGCATAACAATAAAACAAGTGAATAAAAAACTGTAATTTATATCTCATTAATATGGATTTGTTCAAAATGCCATGCTTATCCTATCTGCAAATGGAACTCTTTCAACCATCATGTATATGGAAAATTGAATTAATCATTGAAATATTAATTTTAGAGAATCTATTTACACCTGAATGAAATGAGCACATAGGGAAAAATATTTTGCCAGGGAATTATGAGTCTTAAACAAAATAGTTCTATTTTCCTGAGAGTCTAGTGCATCTCTGTGCTAGACAATGCTAAATAAAATATTCCATTTTCTTAGCTGAGTCTTTCATTTTCAAGGAATAACATTCACAGTTGCTTATGATCACATATTAATTGTTGAATTAGTTTAAGAGAACAAATTAAGTGTACTATTAGAGTGTAACCACATTCTAATTTTACATTGTTGTGATTAAAATAAGGTCACTTTGGTTCTTGTTTGATAACCCAACAATGTTTATGTTATTTAATTTAACCATTTGAAACTAAGCACATTTATATGTGTCTTTGACACTTATACATTTCAGAAAAAATTCATTGTGTTATTAATGATGGTGGTGGTGTCATTGATGATTATGTGTGTCTATAAGATTCCAGACTGAACAATAATTTGTGTTGTAATTTCACATCTTCAACATATTTTTTAAAAATCAGTGAACAGTGAATACATAGAGAAAAACCAAGAACTCATAGCCAGACTAATGGAAAACTGAAAGGAAATCCAAAGACTGTAAAGGTAAGATCTCAAGAATTTGCCATCTTAAATCTAATAGTAGGTAGGAAACAAATGGGATTAGTTTTTAAAATTAATAATGGACAATCTAATTTAATTTGCTTTATATTACTGCTACAAAGAATTTATTATAAATATGCAAATCAATAATAATTAACTTTCTTCAAATATTATTCATTCCATTTGTTGCAGAACACACAACTGGAGTTATGAGACAGAATGGTAAATACAATTTTTCATTCCTTCCATTGGAAACAACATATAAAACATATGATTTCCAGTCACGTTTTTAATCTCCTTTTTGTGATATTTATCAATAACTAAAATAACATTACTTCTTAGGTTATATATACAAACCTCTATAAAATTAATATAATATTAAAATAAAGAAGAATCATTCTTTTCAAAAATATTAAATTAAAAAATAACATAAGATCTAGAAAATGTTTCTATCAATGATTTTGGACAGAATACAAATAAATGTGATACAAAATTGAAGTGTTTCCTAAAATATGATTGATTATATTTTAGTACAATAAGTAGGGTATATCACTTTTGAAAAAAATATGCAGAATATTTGGACATTTATAGATGATAGGTCTATGACAGTAACTATAGATTGAGAAAATTAGTTTTGCATTGAAATTATCAAACCCATATTTAACACAAACACTTTCATATGTATGCTAAAATTATTCACAAGAATGACTAACCAATGCCTTATAGCATGTACATACTGACTGTATTTTGTGTGGAATTCACTAAACTTCCCTGAGAGCAGACTGATTTAAGCAATGCTGTTTCTTCTAGCTCTAATTTTTTTGTGGAAATTACCTTATATAAACAATTTTGTATCATGACATTTACATTTTTAACAGTCAAGGATTTCAAAGAATGCTTAGTGGCAACTACAGTATAAAAATACCTTTCTTAATTTGGTACCTCACATATCAGGTAGGATTAATAGTGTATTTGATTTTGCATTTATTATAAGACTTTGACATTTCATCTATCATGTTTGAGTTTCATCAGGAAGGCAAAACCCACACATCTACTTCAATTTATCTTTTGATTTAGTACAAGATGTCAAGTTGTTATTTTGTTCATTAGCTTATAAAGTAGATAAAATTTATGTAAATCAAAACCAATAAATGCTCAACATTATTAATGTGTTTAAAATGAACTGTCATACCAAGAGAAGCTGCACCTCAGAATTATTTGGGAATTCAAGTTAATTTAAGAAATACTGGAAG
>NC_022010.1:88843860-88857980 GCF_000317375.1 Microtus ochrogaster
AGAAAAAAGAAATACTTTATTAAATTTGCTTTTTAAATATTTTGTTTTTGAGCTAGGAAACACTTGTCTTATATTTTTAACTATATTTTTACTTGAGGATGTCATACATGCATACATGAAATACACTAATTTGTATTACTTTTCTCTTTCCCTTCTATAAGGAATGACCCCCAACCATCCTTTCTCAAATTTATGACCTCTTTTAGTTTTATTTTTGTTACACATATGACATACAGAATCAAATTAGTTTTACCCTAATATGTATAGGGCTGTGCACTAAAGGTTTGGGTATAATCCCTTAAAAGGATTAAGACAAAAACTAAACCCAAACAGAAAAACAACAAAAGAAAACCAAATCCCCCCAAAAACAAACAAACCGACACAATAACAACAATATGAACATTAGCTCTTCATACAGGTAAAATTTAAAAAAAAAAAGTTTTTCTCATTCCACAGTTCTTGTTTATAGGAACAATACCTTTTCTTGTTCAGAATAAAAAATAGGACTGTAATCTTTCTGGTCTCTGGTTCTCACAACTTTTAAAGGACATTTTTTTCATTTTCCCCAACGTTAAGTGTAAGAACTGTGCTGTATAAATCTATTCTTAGTAATAATAAAAACATAATATATAATCATGAAGAGAGAATAGGTGGCCAGAAGTGGCAATATAAAATTAGAAAAGGATGGCAGAGAAATATAAGGATACAAATACAGGGAAAGACCTTCAACACTAAGGGCTACTTGAAGGATATATGAAAATGTACTCTTTTAAAAGCTTCCTAAAATATATACATATATCAAGAAATCTAAGTACAGTCACCAAATAGCCTGAGGGACACTGTTTTAATTGGACATCTTTTACCACCAGCCACACTTCTGGTGTCAGAAGTTGATTATATTTATTTAAGTTGTTGGAGACAGGTACATGATAGGAATTTTCCAAACATCTTAGGCAACTGCCGATACCACTGGTTGTTCTCTACAAAATGATGGTAAGGCTCTAATTCTGAAGAAAACACTTGCGTATCTCAATGAACATAACTATAGCTTTCACACCCTACTGAGTAGTGCTTATGATGCTGGTGGATATATATTTTTTTTTTTAGATGCTGTTTCTCTGTACCTTTGGAGCCTGTCCTGGAACTCACTTTATAGAACAGGCTGACCTCAGACTCACAAAGATCCACATGCCTCTGCCTCCCAAGAGCTGGGATTAAGGAAATATGCCACCATCACCACCCGGGTCTGGTAAGTAGTCTTGTATATTACCAGAGGAGAAAGATAAATGTCAACATAGCTACAAACTCTGAGATATACAGCAGTGCCATACCTGCAAAATATGCTCATGAGCTGTGCATAAAATGGGAGTAAACAACCACTGCTGGCTGATTTCCAAATTTGTGATTTTGTAGGTTTTGATTTTGGTGAGTGTTTGTGTGAGTGTGTTTTGTGTTTGTGTTTTGCCATTGTCTAAAAAAAGAGAGATAGAAAGTACACTAAGTTGGGTAAGTGTGGAGGACCTGGAAAAAACTGAAGAAGGGAAACAGCATGATCAGAATAGAAATCCACATATTTTAATTAAATGATATAAAATAAACATGGACTATGAACTGCCCGATCCTACCAGTATCATACCTTCTGGCTGTCATATTCCTGATCTGCCATACTGGACTTTTAACTCCCTGAAACTGCAAACCATCATAAATACTTCCCTTTACTAGGCTATGGTGTTTAATCAAGCCAAATAAAAGTAACTTACATACAAATCAATTTTAGGAAATAGTTTAACTAATTTATAATTATCAGCACTTGTTTTTGTATATGAAACATTTCCTACTTTTTTCTTCAATTCATTTATCTAATATCCATTAGATCTGCTGGGATAGAATAATAAAGTTAATATATGCTAAAGAAGAATTATATATTAAGAATCAAGAAGTGCCAAAAAGATTGTGGGCATTGTAGGTCAGGCAGTGAGAAAAGCTCAAAAATTTGAATTTCTGGGTAGGACATAGAGGTTATAAATACAAATTAGAGAGTGTAGCAGGATAGGACAGACCCAGGAAAATACCATAGGCAGACAGAGTACCATCACATTTAATGATCAGAAAAGCATCTCAGAGAGATAAGTGTGATTGTTAAAATTAAATTAGAGAATGGCTTGGGTTTTATTACCACACAAACAAAAGCATGCCATTAGATTTAAATTAGAGTTACTTTCTTTATGGTACTAAATGCTATTCACAAAGATAGCTAGTTACAAATGAATAGGGTTAGAGGTAATGTGTAGCAAAGGAGAAGATTATTTTAAAAGTATGTGCCTTGTATACACTAGACATCCAGACATTCTAGTTAGCCATACAAAAACCATTTATATTTACAAACAGTTAAAGCAGTGGGCAAGTGAATTTTACCTTATTCATGAATTTTCTTGTAGAGTAAAAACAGTGGACATTATTTTCAGTTTTATAAAATCATAACTAGTACAGGGCATGTGCCACAATAACCTTCTTAAAAATTTGCCAAAAATCCTTTTGCCATTCTATTCTTCTTGGTACCTAACTTTATTTCTCTCCTTCATATGTATAATACATTTATGTCCCACAAAAATACTGAGAAATATATCTGCTTGAGAATCAAATTTTTCTGCTGCATACTGTTAGGATATAGTGAAGGCTTTGTCGCCTTTATATACATACATGCAGCATACATTGAACTTCCTTGTAACGTTCAATGCTCATTCTTATTCCACTCTGCTTTTGTGTTTCTTCTCTACATCACTGACATTTTTACTTTTACTATTATGTCTTTTCACAAACAAACACAGACTCACACATAGACACACACACACACACACACACACACAACTTATTGCTTATAGTATTACTGAATCTTTCTTCTGAACGTGAAGATACACTAACAAAATCCACAAAATGACACTGAGAATGCCTTTGGATATTTATTAAATTAAGCTGGTGCATTTTTTTGGTAATATTTAGACTGTTTAATGGTGAAGCATTGTGTTATACAGTCCTCAACAGTGGATTTGTTTATGAAGATGATATGATGCTATGATAACAGAAATAGGACTTCAATAGATACTAGATCTATGGGAATTTGGGACTACATACCCACAGTTTCCAGAACTGTACAAAATAAAAATTTATTTATTTATTTACAAGCAAGCTATGATATGACATTTTATATGATGGCAGAATGGGAATAAACTAAACCTTATTGATATTTTGTGATGAGAATGTATCACACACACACACACACACACACACACAAATTTAAGAAGTTGTATTTTCCAAGTAGATAGGGGTTTTGCTATACTTTTTTAGAATGCTTTGTGCCCTAAAGTTATTTTGCCAGCCTTTGAGCAGTGGTCAGTAGTGTTCAAAAAACATATTCTCCTATCATTTGTTTTTTGCTGTTCTCCAGACTCATCATTATTGTCTTATAAGCAGTATATGTTTCTTTAAAACAATTCTGTATAATGGTTGTTTGTATTTTTTTATGCTTATACTAATGCCAGGTATACTTGGAGCTTATGTGCTTCAAGTTTTGTGCCATTTAGACTGTGTTCTATTTGCTTTCCTATATAGGTATTTTTTGATTAAATAAGTGTTTAGTTATTGCTATGATTACTGATTCATATTTGATTTGTTTATAATTAATTCAAAGAGAGGTATCTGGAGGTATATGGAATAAAAAATGATAGTCATTGATTACCTGTTCTTTTACACTGCTTCTGTAAACAACTAGAAGTGAAGGTAGTTTATTTCCTTGACTGAAATATGGGGCACTGGCATCAAATCACTTTCTAGCTCACATGGAAGAGCACTAGGGGAAATGTTTTTCCTCTTGGACTCAAAAATATTATTAAGAAGGGAGATTCTTTAGTCTATAAAATAAATATTGAAAATTGATTATTTTAACATTTAAAATTTCTAGGACAGAAAAAAACTCAGTCAACAGTGTGGGATTTATTTTTAGTGTCCGTCTTCAACAATGATCATTGGAGCATGTGTGTGTGGTAGTTGGTATACATGTGTGTATTATTGTTTGAATGTCCTCTGAACTCTTGAAATATTGAAACTTAATTGGGAAGGCAATATTAGTAAGAGTATAGCTAACAGGTTAAATTTACCTGTCAGTTTGACACAGTGTAGAGTTATCTGGGAAGAGTGTGGTAGCCCACATATGACTCAGTTTCTATCTGGAGTCAATTCTGACTTTTTATCACTTTTTTATAACTTGGTAACTAGCATTGTCAACATGTGGAAAAGAAAATCCTCACTTTGAGAAATCCAGTATGGCATAAAATATCAATAATGTACTTCATGGATATCAATCATGGATAGTTAAAGAATCTTGCATAGTGACTGATAGTAAAAGACATATTATAATAAGTACATTCAGAACTCAATACTAAATTATTTAAGTCTTTCAATTAAAGATTTGAATGTTTACAGAAAAACTTAGTTGAATAAATAATAAACTGCAGGAGAGTACAGAATACTTTCTTCAAGTACTTCAATAAGAAAAACTTAAATGTGGCATTTCATTATTCTATGTCATAAATAAAGGGAAAGTATAATAATCTTATACAATATGAATAAATACCTTATAGAATAAATTTATTGAGTCAAAGGAATAAATAATTCTAATGAAGCTGCATTAACAAAATATAACTGATATTGTTTATACAGTGTTAGTTTCATCTCATCTGAGAGCAAGAATATATCTTAATGCATCAATATTTTGTAACAACTTTAAAATATCCACTTATAAAAGCCATCACATAATACTCTGTAATTTTGTGCACAAATAATTTTTATATTCAATTTTTTTATCTTATTCAAAGGACTTCTTTGAATTCAAAGAAAAATTATACTGAATCTTGAACCCAAGTAGATTTTCAGTTTGTCTGATAGCACCCAAAACAACACTGAGTCTTCACATGAAAGCATGTAATACTATGAAGTATGTACTCTTAATTTGTTTACATTTAATACATAGTCAATTACTGAAAGTTACAAGTTAGTAAGTATTGGACTCTTCATTAAAATTTAGTGCATAGAATGTATTTATTTATACCTTCCTATAGATACAGTATATCATTTTTCAAGATCATAAATCACACAAATATGAATTTTTTAAACTTTTTTTGTCTTATCAAACACTAAAACTGGTGAAGTTTTTAATAATTATATAACAATTAAAATATTTATTTAAAAGTTATTGTCAGTGATAGTAGAACAGATGTGAAAAGATATTTGTGGGAGATGCAAAGGTTTAAAGTAGAAAGTGGAAATTCTTTAATGCAATATAACCTGGGTGTGTTTGAGAAATCTACTTACAGTTTTTTAAAATGCATTTACAGCCTTTTTTTCCTGAGCTAACCATTTTCCTTTCATCTTTGTTTTATGGAACTTTTCATTTTACATTCCAAAACATCAAGGGAAAACTAAAAGCTGTGCATATACTAAAACAGTGATGTGATATGATGTGAGTATAAGCAACAAAGTCAATATAGAAAATGTGCTGCAATTATTATCTTTTTAGAATTTATTATTATTATTACTACTGTTATTTATAAATTTTGTGAGATAGGATTTCTCTGTATAGTTCTAAATATCCTGGAACTTTCTTTGTAAACCATGTTGGTCTTGAACTCAGATATATGCCTCCCTTTGCCTACTAAGATTAAAGACTTGTGCCACTACACCCCTGTGCATTTGTTGTTGTTAACTTATAGTTATATCTACAAAAGTATGGTGTCAAGAAGATGACTCAGCAGTAAAAACTGTGGAAGTTTGATCCCAGAATCCATGTCAAAAGCAGAAGTACACATCTGTGCTCTATGGGAGACAGAGATATCACTGGAAAAATCACAGGCGATCTGACATGAATAGACTGTGCAGCAGCAGAAGGAAAAAGAAAGACACTGCATCACCTAGATGAAATGTGATAATCTATTCCAATTTTTCTCTGATCTTCATGCACACACACACACACACACACACACATGCACACGTACACACAAATAGTTTTTCAAGCACACACATTCACATGTTTTCTCACATACATAATCACAGACACACACATTCAAACCTATTACACACATCAAATAAATAGGTAATTTATATTTTAAAAGACTAACTGTGAAGTTAAAATCAAATAAGTTGGCTCTTGGTTACTTTCCCTACTAATAGACAAGAATACACACGCTATCTCTGCTTCACCTTTACTCCTTCTGTTGATAATAACTGCTTTCTTTCATACAACAAGCCTCAAGAAAGAATAAAACTTTTTTTTGTCTTTGTAGTAAGATGTAGTACACTATGGAAAAGAGCAGTCTTGGACTTGACTGCATAAGAGAGAAAGTGGGTAAACATATCCAAGCAAGAAGTCAACTTAGTGAGAATGTATGCATTAATATGTCTTTCTTTTGACTATGCAGCATCCTCTGTTTTTAGGTCATAACTCTCAAGTCTGCAACACTGTGCAACCATACTAAAATGCACAGTTTTTGAAAAGTGACTAAAACATCACCATGTAACCCATTTCTGGATTCAAATTTTGATTGGAATTCTTTGAGTTGGGAAAAAATTCATAGTTTGGGCATATTTGAAGAAGTTGGCTACAAGAGGAGTATACTTGAGCAGAATACTGTACTGTAGGAATTCCTACAGCCAGTAGCCTTTAAGTTACCCACCCACCTGGGCATGGACTCTTATACCATAAATGCTGATGTGAAATGCTAGTCCTACCTCTTTTCCAGCTGTGGGATTCAATTGCTGTTCTCTGCTTGAGCAGAGGACTGTGATCTGTGAGTCTACCCCTAAATAAATAACCTTTTATTATAATCAATTCTGAGCTAGTGTGGTATTTTCAGGGTTTCTGTCCTGTCAGGTTCCCACAGTCATTAAGTCCCAAAGAAATCATACAGAGGTATACATTAATTTTAAACTGATTGGTCCATTAGCTCAGGCTTTGTATTAACTCTTATAATGTATATTAGCCCATTATTCCTGTCTATGTTAGCCATGTGGCTCATTACCTTATTCAGTGGGGCAGTGGTTTGGGACCATGGTCTGTATTCTCACAATTATATTTTAAATAAATGCTGATTGGTCAGTAACAAAGCAGGAAGTATAGGTGGGACAACCAGATAGGAAATAGAGGTGGGTCAATGAGAAAAGGAGAATTCTGGGAAAGAGGAAGCTCTCTCTGCAGATGTGAGCCCGCCACCGAAGAAGCAAGATGTGACTGCCTTGCTGCAAACGGTACCTAGCCACGTGGCTACCACATACTAAAACAATGGGCTAATATAAGTTGTAAGAATTAATAAGAAGCCTGAGGTAATGGTCCAATCAGTTTTATAATTAATGTAGACCTCTGTGTGATTTGTTTCGGACATAGTAAGAGTGTAGCTCTCAGGTGTGCTTGAGCACACTTAATATTCAGGTTAAATTTACCGGTCAGTTTGACACAGTGTAGAGTTATCTGGGAAGAGTGTGGTAGCCCACAATATGACTCAGTTTCCATCTGAAGTCAATTCTGACTTAAAGAGCTTATTTAAGTTCATGTTTGCCTGCTCTGCCTGTAACCATGAGTGCTATGAGAAACTTCTGATTTTGCCTGGTGTATGGCATATCTAGAGTTAGGAGCTGCTTGCTGTTATCTGAATTCTTGTGAGAGATAATGCGCCTTATTGGGCTTCCTCCCAAGAACAGAGCAAGGAAACAGTTAGCTGACGGTACTTCTTTTTATTCTGCCTTCTACCATTAATTTTTACAAAAACAAGTTTTGACTAAACTCTGTAGTTGGTATTCGCTTTCAGCGTACACACTCCTGTGTTTTCTGTCTCCATTTCTCTCAATGTGCCATTCCTTTCACCTCACACTGCCCTCTCAGGTACTCCCTGCTAACTCATGTCAGAGTGGCCTCCTACAGAAGAGTATCTTTCTAAGGATTTATCTAGATGAGGTTGCTGTGTTGGTATGTCTGTGGAGAACTGCCTTAGTTGTTAAAAAAAAAAGTGTGAGAAGAGCGAGTAAACTGTGGAGAACACCATTTCTAGAGTTAGTGATTTTGGGCAATATGAAAAAGGAGAAAACTTGCTGAATACAGGCTATCAAGCATGAAGCTGTGGAGTATTAAGTGTGTATTAAGTTGTCTTTATTCTTTACTACAGGTGTGCTGTGATCAGTTGGCTGAAGCATGTACCACTTTGATGTTGCTGCTGTGATGTTTTGTAAGCTACACTGGGAGCTATATTCAAACCTTACTGTAATAAATGGCTTTAAGAGAGTGGTTCATGATCACAACAAAATTACTTAAATAGGGATACTTAAAATTTTCAGCTTCTTAGGAATCTGATACAAAAGCGTGCAAGTTCAAGATTAATATGACATTGCTGGTCAGCCTCTTTAACCCTGGATAGCCTTACAGTACAGTCTAAAATAAAAATATATGAGATTTATCAGAGTAGTAGAGAAGTTTCCTAGCAAAATGATCTCTATCAAAATTCTCAGACTGTAGTTCTGTTTATTGTTTCTTCAACTTCCATGCAATAACCATTGTGATAATCAGTGCCTAAAATTTTGTGGCACTTCTTCAATTTGGTACACAAAATGGTTTCATAGCATGATGAATGAGTTATCTTCTCAGATGAGCATCATATTCTCAGAAATGACTTATTGAGTCAATTAACTTTTACTAGCGTACAAATGAACAAAAGGAATTGACCTGCCTTCTTTGAAATATATCCTTATCTGTTTCTATCAAATGAGAGGCAAGAAAAAATTTATACATAACTCCTAGATTTCAAAGTACTAATGCATAATCAATAGATGCTAAGGAGAACCTGGTATGTGGAACAAAAGAAATTGTTACATTTAAGAAAAAACTATGCAGTACATAGCATTATCATCTTAGATGTCATATAGAATGACTGTTAAAAAAAAGAAAAGTAAAGATACAATTCCAAAATAACTGAAGTAATTGCTTTGAGGACTATTTCAATATATTTATAATTATGTCATAAATATAGTTACAAAATATTAAGTTTATGTACTCTAATATGATATATAGATATAGAGAGCTATCTTATATATAACGTACAATTGAACAATTTAGAAATTGTCATTTCCATAAAATTACAAGGTTAGTAAGTAAATTTAAACACTTCTACAGATGCTCAACACATACATATCATTTTAGTTATTTTAGATAATTTGAGTTTAACCATAAAATAGATAGATGAGGATATTTATAGTACATCTATTTTCCTCAAAATATACTTCCATTATCAAAATATCTTAGCATACTAATAACATTTATTAAAATGGACAAAAGTATATAGCATCATTTTCCCCAAAGTTTCCTAGTTTACATTAGGCTTCAGCCTTGGTAGTTTATTTTCTACTTTTTGTAAGAAATGTCAAATACAACAATGGCAGTAAGAGTACCATATAGTGGGATCAAGGAGGGCTGTAGGTAAATACATTAGAAAGTTATAAATCAATGTTATTTCTCACTATCTGGAATCTTAGGCAATTTGTATTTCCTGCATTTGTACCACAGGACTATGGATGCCGTAACACAAAACTCCAAGATAGCTGCCACTGTTCTTTTCTACTGGTTTCAGACTTTCAGTTTTGATCTGAAGCTACAAAATATATCACCAGTTTATTTGTTTTTTTTTTAATCTGTTGTACTTGAAATAAACCACTTGTTTGCCACTTGTTGGCATCTTTGGGTATTCACCCTGATATTGCCTGTTCTATAATTACTCAAGTCTAGAAGAACATGAGACAATTCAATCTGATAAATATTCATATAATTGTTTTTTTTTTCCTTCAGGGAATACTAACCCACAGGTTAATGATTTACCTGCTACTTGGCTGCTATCATTTGGCTTTTGTGAAGAAAGTTGTTTCCATGCAAACCCTTGTGTAAGAGTTTTCATAATTTTAGAGTAAAAATTTTCAAGTAAAATTAATAGAATTTATTGGAAGAGAATATTTATATAAGAAACTGCCAACTTGCCATCCCAGGTCACTGTACCATTTTTTTTTCATTACAGCGGCAATACTCCATAGCTCTGTGTTCTGTTAGAGGCATGTAAAATGCCTGCAGATTCACAACTTAATCAAGAGAACTTCTTAACAGTGGGTTTAATTTTAAATTTCCAATGAGAAGCTAGTATTTGTGCTTTCTTATTTTTAGTGTTGGTGATATGAAGACACTTTTTTTCATATGTGAGTTTGTTCACATTCTTTTGAAACATTTTTATTGATCATGCTACTCATCCACTTTTTGATATATAATCTTGTTATATAGGTCAGGGTAGCCTGGAATTCAAGAACCTTCTGCCTTATTCTTCCTTCTTATACCCTTTGAGAGAGTTAGAGTTATGTAAAACCTCCTCTATTGCTTGATCCCCTTATTTCTATATTGTCTTAGGTTTCAATTTCTTTGATAAAACCCTACTAACAGAAACAGTCATGAGAGAAAGGGATTAATTTGAATGACTATGCTGTGTCACGGTCTTTGCTGATGGAAACAAGTGAAGGAACTTAGGGCAGGAACCTAGAGGCAGTAGTTTGAACAGAAGATATAAAATATTTCTTTCTTGCTATCCATCACTTACCTTGTCTGTTTTCATATATCATTCAGAGCCACTGGATCAGGCTGGTACTTCCCTGTCTGGGATGCTCTCTCCCACATAATAATAATAAAGAATCTGCCCTCCCAGGTTTTCTTATAAGCAATGTTATAAATAAATTTTATCAATTAAGTTGCCCTCTTTCAGATATGTCTAAGTTTCTGTCCAGTTAAAACAATAATGGGAAAAACAGCTAGCACAAACATTTGTTATGTTAAAGATTTCTTCCTTTTCTAGGTGTCCTCTATGAAATTTATCTTTGTAAATACAAATGTATTTTCTTTCTTGATTTTGTTAATGTCCTTTATAGAGCAAAAAAAAAATTTCTTATTACTTAAGTCTAACATATCTTTTCTTTCACATATCATTCCTTTGTTCTGTATCTAAACATTGATTGTCATACACAAGCATAATTGAATTTTGTCTTGTATTATAGTCTAGAAGTTTTATGTGCTTCACATTAATTCCAATGATTCACTTTCAAATTGGTGTGTAAGTGTCTGCATCTTGACTGGTTTTTACATATCCGAGTACAACTATTCCAGTCGTCTAGTATTATTTGTTGAAAGCACAATCTCCTTGGAATTTTGCTGTCTTTATTCTATCTTAGCCATCAGTGATTTATATTTTCATTTATATTACTGAACACTGTTCGGCTTTGATTTGATTTGATCTATATTGATTCATTTGTTTGTCTGACATTTGGATTTTTAAGTCTCAAATTCAGATACTATCAGTACCCCAATTTGGTGTTTTTTTGTTTTAGTTTGATATTATTTGACTATTGTGAGTCTTGTATCTCCTATTTAAATTTGAAAATGTTTATTTGAAAACTTCTTTACTCATTTTTGGGGGATATGCTGTTTTATCAGATGATACAGAGGCAAATTTGCATCCTATAGTGTATTCAGTATCCTCACAGACAATAATGAAATAGCTCTATGTTCAAACAATTATTTAACATATTAGGTTCTCACAAGGATTTCATACATGTGACTATATTTCACATTATTTATCAATGTCATTTTGTTAGCATTAGGATGAATGGTATTTTTAAATTTATTGTCACATTATCCTTCTTCATTACTGGTAAACAGGAAATTTTATTGGCTTGTATGTATTAACTTCACACCTGCCAGCCATGACATTCAGTTATGAATGAGGATATTCTGATGATTTTAGTTTATTTTTAGGTAAACAACCTGTGGACAGAGTTTTATAGCTTTGTTCTCAATACATTCTCATTCCTACCCTTTTCCTTTTTTATTACATTACTGAAGACTTTTACATTGAAGGAGTAAAGTTGAAGAGCAGATGTGTGTACCTCATATCTGAGGTTAGTAATGAAGCTTCAAGTGCTTACTACTATACATAAATAAGTCTTTAATGAGAAAGTTCCACTCAGGATACTCCTCAGATCCAGGCAAACCTTGGAGGTACTATGTCTAACTCCTCTTAAAAAATGTCATTGCTGAAAATATTTCTAATAAATGGGCATTGTACTTTGTCAAATATGTTTTGTCATGGTCAAGTGACATTTTTAACATGTTTCAGTGATAGATAAGATTGATGAATTTTCAACTGTTCAACTAGCCTTCTGTGACTTACATAAATGAAGTTAATCACTCTGTATAATTGTTAATGTATTTTACAGATGTATACCATTTATTCCATGTGACCAATGATACTATGTGTTGAAATAAAACAACTGCTCATATAATCAATTGTAGTATATGACAGCAGTATTATTTCTTTTGTCATATCAGTGGCCACCTATTATGAGAAATGGTTCTATCTTGCACTAATTTCTTTATTTAAATAAATCCCACACAGAAACACCCATGTATACATTGTGCTAAAATAACACTTGGGTATTTTTATCTCAAGCAGGTAATTACAATATTAACTACATGTTCCTTTTTACCACAGAGATATTTATACACATATGTGCCACTCTGCTTTCTGTTACTCTCCTTATTTTGAAGAAACACACAAAATTGAATTAATTATTTTTTTGTCATAGAGTAATTCACTAAAATTCTGGACCACATTTATTGCACTTTACAAACTTTGGCAAATTGTACATTCAGTTTTTTAAAACTAAAGATAACATTGTATGTTCTAGATTTCTTGTTTATTCTTAGTGTGATATAGAATCTTGCTATCAAATTTCTAAGTTTACTTTATAAATTTCATGTTATTAAATTATGCACTGATTCCATTTAGGACTAGAAAGTAACATTTTAGGATTTTAATTCCTTTGTATTTCCCAAGGACCAGAATGTATCTCTTAGTGAATGTTGTATGTGAACTTGAGAGGAGTGTAATCTCTGATAACTGGACATAGTACATAGATGTCAATAATACACAAGTTATAGAGAGAATTCATATATCCTTAAATATTTTCAGTTTGCTACATCACTAGTTTTACTCAAAGGTATTAAAGACTGAAAACATAATGATGTTCTTATCAATTTCTTCTAGCCATTTTATTACTTTTTACCTGATGATTTTAGACTTCTTTTTGTAGGCACATCCATACTGAAAATTTTTATAGCTTTATATAAAATTGAAGCATTGATGATCAAGTAACAGATCATTTTAGTCATGACACTATTTTGATATGAACACTATCTGAAATAAATATAACTTTTATAGCTATAAACATAGCACTGTATATATTTTTACAATCCAATCAGGTGTACCAAACAAATATCTTTGCATCTCTTTGGACTGATATCTTGCTCAGCCTAGATATAGCAGGGAGGGCATTAGACCTTCCCCAAAGCAATGTGCCTTACTTTCTCTGAGGAGTGGATGGGGGATATAGGGTAGGTGGAAGAAATGGGAGGAGGGGAGAGAGCAGGAACTGAGATTCCTATGAAAAAATGAAAAAAAATAGCTTGTTTTCTTTTAAAAATAATAAAAATGGAAATGATATTTTATTCACCTGGATATCCTTTGATGAAGGAAGGTCATTGGTTAATTAAATAAAGAAACTGCTTGCCCTGATAGGTTAGAACATAGGTGGGTAGAGTAAGCAGAACAGAATGCTGGGAGTAAGAGGAAGTGAGCTCAGAGACACCATGCTCCCCTCTCCCGGGCAGACGCAATAGCTCTGCTCTCTGAGGCAGACGCGATAGATGAAGCTCCTACCCAGGATGTATGTAGGCTAGAATCTTTCCTGGTAAGACTGATGCTACACAGATTATTAGAGATGGGTTGATCGGGATATGAGAATTAGCCTGTAAGGGCTAGAGTTAATGGGCCAAGCAGTGTTTAAAAGAATACAGTTTCCGTGTAATTATTTCAAGGCATAAGCTAGCAGGTGGCTAAGTTGCTGGGGATGCAGCCCCGCCACTCCTATTACTACAATCCTTGATCAAATTATCTGATCAGTTAGAAAATAGCCTTCAAAATGATTCTTGATAAAAACAG
>NC_022010.1:88858225-88860973 GCF_000317375.1 Microtus ochrogaster
TCTCTCTCTCCCTCTCCCTCTCTCTCTTTCTCCTTCTCTCTCTCCCTCTCCTATTCTCTCTCTCCTGCCTACAGATCAGTATTTAGACACTGCTTTAATGCTATGCCTCTCTGCTTTGCATCATGTGCTACGTCACTAAAACTGTAAATAAGCCCTGAATTATTTCCCTCTTCTGTAAGATTTGTCTTGGTCATGTCATTTCTTCACAGCCATGGAACGATAACTCGGAAAATTCCAAATACAGAAACCACTATTGAAATGGTCATACTCATCTACTGGATTATTATATTGTCACAAGAAGGATTGGATTGTTAATATATGCTACTATTGGGGTGGGCTTACAAAATTCTTCCCTTCAGTGAATGAATGTTTGCCATAAAGCCCCACATAATTACAAACTCTGTTATAAGAAATATTCAGATTATGCAAATACATAGTGCCAAAGATCATGCTAGTGGTTGCTTATGACATAGAGACATGGGATATAATAGGAGACTAGGTTTTTGCCAATTAAAGGTGTGAAAATTATGTTGACATATGTAGATATATGTGTATACTAAAAGTCACTATAATGTACAATTTAAATAGAAGAGTATAACCTGTTAAACTTGATAAAGCTGTGAGTAATACAAAAACAGCAACAAATACACAAACTTGGAAGGTAAAGAAGGAGAATGTATCTAAGAGGAGTTGAGGCACATGGATATAATCAAAACATGGGGTATACAATTCTCAAATAACTAATAAAGCGTCTAATCATTTTATCACTTTGTCTTGCAGGTATATAGCAAATTTCCCCTTTATTAACCTATAGAAACCTGTTGAGCTCTTGGATATAAAACACTGTACAAAAACTTCAAATGACTGAGTGCTTTTAAATTTATGTTTTCGGGATTGCCAATACTCAGATTCTTTCAATTCATCAAATAGAGCACAGATTTCTGTATGTTGCACTGGATCCTGCTCTGTCTGTTTTATATGTTTTTGTTTTCGACCTCCTCTGTCTATTTTGTATATGACAAATTTACTTCTTAAATTTAAACACATTTTTTCATTTTTCAGCATTTCACATGCTTAAAAAGTTTTAAGCATTTTACATTATGAACCAAAGATGGAACATTCCTTTTAATATTTAGCTCAAAAATCAAAATATCCCAGTGTCAAAAGATTTAAATGTTCATTCCCTCTTCAAACCTCAACCTTTATTAAAATATGTTTCTTGAACATAATTTTTCTTTTTCTATGTGAAAAAAATGTCCCTCATTTCAATTATTAATGCATTACAATATCTGAAACACATCCTAACTCCAACTTCTAATAATGTGAGATATTATAATCTTTATGGATATTTAGTATATTAAGCTCTATTCGGCTTGCTCCTTAAAACCAAACTGAATATATCAGACAAAACTAAAATGTCTATGAACTTTTAAATTAAAAATAAAACTATTTAATTTATATGTTTGTATATATTTGCAATGCTAAAATATTGTTCAATTAGTGATTTAAAGTTCAGTTTAAAAACCAATAGTACAGGTTGGCTATAGTATATAGGAACTATAAGGACATTAACATTAAGCCAATAATTTTAAGGAAGTAATATTCTATTAGGTTTTCAGCTAAAAAAATGAAAACATGAGAGAGAAAGAAAACATGATGTTGGATAAATATAAAGAGATTGGGAATATCAGGTAGGAGTTTTGAGAGGGAAAGAGTATTAACAAAATATATTGTATGCAAAAAGTAAATAAAAATAATTAAAATTAGTTCTGTCTGTTTTGTATCTGTAAAATATCATAGCAATTCTAAGGCTTGTGTGCTAACTAAAAATGACTAATATAAATAATAGTATAACTAATACAACAATCATATCAAGTGCTCTATCACTCAAATGACATGCTTTAAACAAAACTTTTGGAGAAGATGTTAATTAAGTATTTTTATAAGTTATCTTTGTTTGAAGAAATTACAAAATCATATCCCAAGAAGCATGAATCTGAAATCTTGTAATTCATAGTATTTGGGACACTTTCCCTTCAATTCCCAAAGCTTTCTTTCTGCCTTTTGAGCTTTCTGTCTGTGTTCACTTAGGAATCAAACACGGGTTTTCATCATAAACGTAGAAACTCAATGTAGAACTTTCTATTTAGCAACCTTCAAGTTCCTAAGCCTTCAATCTGCATTGTATAATTACCTGTCTCTTCAGAAAGTATTACCCAACATCAAATGCAAAGGCACATGCATTATTCCTGATTGTCATTCTATCACATTAGCTTTCTGTATATCTGTAAGCTTAATTGTTGTTGACAGAGCTAAACTGGGATCTGACCTACAGCCGCAGCAGTCATACATTTAAAGGTGAGTTTAGTTTTCAGCAATAGATTTTTGAGAACGTCACCTAAAGAATGTGAATCTAATATCCTTTAGATCCATGGTTTCTTGTGTGAGACAACATGCAGCTAATAAAGCAGATATGCAATTGCTTTCAGCTGCAAATGTCCTTAATTCTTTGTCAGCAAGTTTAAACTTAACCCAAAGTCTAGTTTAAACCAAGCAAAGGGAATAAATAAATGTATGAGACAGGCAGTCTATAAAAAAGTCAATTTTATATATCCAGTTGAATAATAATCCTCAAAAGGTAAGAAAGTTTTTTTTTATTAACAGACATAATTTTGTAAGAGTTAATAGTTTTTTATAGGTTAAGGATATCTAAATGAGCTAATCCTAAATATCAACAACAAATATATA
>NC_022010.1:88861073-88866453 GCF_000317375.1 Microtus ochrogaster
AAAGACACACACATTTCTAAAATTAGTATTGTTCAAATTAGAAATATAATATGTTACATATTTTTTATAGTTTAATATCGTGAGCATCATTTATTCAGTGTATTGGAAAGACATATGTAAACCTATGAATATTCAATTCCAGAATTACATTAAATTTCCCAAGTATCTTCCTAGTTTACCCTAAATATTCTTTTACATTTTACCTGTTTTCTACTTTGCTGTTCTGTTGCTGTGCTAAAAAGTAACCGAAGTGCCTTGTTGGTGTTACAATTCAAAGACTCACAATGCATTACTGAGGGAAGTCGGGGAAGGAACTGAAGGCAAGAGATAAACAGTAGACACTCTAATAGAGACCTGGGAGGACAGTTGCTTACAGCTCACTAACTTGTCTTTCTCATCCATGTTTCTTGCAATTATTAGACCCATTCTCCCAGGGACAACAATGTACAGAGTGGACTTGGAACTCTGACACCTCAATCACAAGCATGAATTATGAAATTACCCCACATAGATGTCCAAAGGACAATCTAATGAGAAACTTCCTAATTTGGGTGTTTTCTTCCCAAGCACATTAGAGTTTCTCTCAACTTGACAAAACATATTTGTATTAAACTTATATAACATCAGAACACACAGAAAGCAAATCAATGAAATCAACCTGTATATTTCTTTATTTGATACAATATTATTAGCCCTGAAGATATTGTTTCAACTTACAAAAATTATACTGTGCACTAACAGATATGTGAGAGTCACATAAAATTTTTCTAAACTAGTTCTGTAAAACTTGTGGTCTTCAAGCCAAAAAGTTAACTAGAATCAGCTTAACTGTGACTTTGTGCTTAAATACTATTCCCAGGAAAGTCAGTACCCTTTCCTTTTCAGGTGGAAGAAATCCAAACATGGTCCTATGGACTACAATCTCCTTGTCACCATGACTTTTCTCTGAAGCTACAAAAGGTTTATAGATGTTGGATTATTGAGGGGATAAAGACATGATCTAAATGTCAATCTCAAGACTATTCCCTGGTTCAAAAGCAGAAATCAACAGCTGGGGTAAAAATTTTGCTTGTACAAGGTTATGAGGCATGGGTTTTTTCTTTGGAAACAGCAAAATATGGATTTCCCAAAACTAGCAGTGTATGAAAGCTGTTTTTAAATAGACCAGTACCAGGCCCTAACTTGTGTTTCACAGAAAACCTCCTACTAATTCCTGAAAATGCCTATGAAAAAATAGTCTTCCTTCTTTCTCTTTCTTTCTTTCTTCCTTCCTTCCTTCCTTCCTTCCTTCTTTCTTTCTTTCTTTCTCTCTTTCTTTTTATTAGAACTCAGTGATTTTACAATGATTAGCAAAGATTTTGACATAAAAGTGATTAATGCACACTCTCCACTATTGATTAGATCCTTAGCTGGGGTCATCTTTGTGGATTCCTGGGAATTTCTGAGTGTCGAGTTTCTAACTAACTTCATAATGGCTCCCTTTATCAAGATATCTCTTTCCTAGCTCTCCATCTCTATTCGTCCCCCCAATTCGACCTTTCTTTCCTGATTACTCACTATCTCCTCGCCACACCCCTCTCTCTCTTACCCCTCCCCTCCATGCTCTCAATTTACTCAGGAGATCTTGTCTATTTCCCCTTCCCATGAATATCTATGTCTGTCTCTCTTAGAGTCTGCCTTGTTTCCTGTCTTCTCTGTGGAGCTGACCCCAGCTAAGAGGAGCTCACTGGCTCTGGACTGGCAGCTCAGGAACCTGCATAGGACCAAACTAGGCTCTCTGTATCTGGGTGACAATTGTGTGGCTTGGATAGTTTATGGGGACACTGGCAGCGGAAGCAGTATTTATCCCTAGTGTATGAACTGGATTTTTGGACTCCATTCTCTATGGAGGGATACTTTGCTCAGCCTAGATTCAGTAGATGCAGGGGAGTGTGGGGTTGGAGAGGGCCATGGCCCTGACTCAAGTGACAGACTTCGTTGACTCCCCATGGGAGGCCTCAAATTCTCTGAAGAATGAATGAGGCTGGGGTGGAATGAAGGTGGGCAGACCAGGAGAAGGAGGAATTGGGATTGGTATGTAAAATTTAAAAAAATATATTTTTTAAATTTAAAAAGTAAAATAAAAGAAATATTTAATGTTCATCCTAGTTAATATAGCAAGAAGATTAGTCATTTTGCTCACATTTTTGAAAGTTTTGTACGTGCATACTATATTTACACTATTTCTACATCTACCTCTCGCCTCTCCAATTTCCCCTGTTTCTTCCATCACTCTGAATTCATGATCTTGTCTTCTTTTAATCATTATAAATAGAGATTAAACTACTGAGTCAATGCCTTATTTCTCACCTTATCATGTATTAGAGATGACCATTCGGGAAGACATTTCTGAATAAAGTCGTTTTCCCTTCTTTCCACAGGCAATGACTATATTTGCAGAACTCTAGCTTCAATTTACAATAATTGCATGCAAAATAAAATAAATATCTTTAAAGTTTACTAAAATATAAAGTATCTGTATATTTTAGTATAATTACAAAATAAACTTTTACATATATTCATATTTGATCCTTTTCTGATGGAGAGTATGAAAAACAAAAGGTTTGTAAATTTGATATATTTCTTTAAAAATACACAATGGTATTTTTGATATGGATTATGTTGTTTAAGAAAATGACTAATAAATATATGAAAAATTGCAAACATAAACAGGACATATCCATTTTCAATGGAAAATACACTTTGTTCATTCTTCTCAAAGCCTGAAATTGACTATCTGCATTTGATTGAGTTATAAGTTTCACAGTTATTTTAATCTACACTTCACTTTGGTTTTGATAGACAAGAAAGCTGAATTTTCCTGTTGATTATCTGTTGAGGCTCAAAAATATATGAACAGTGAAACTGGTGCAAATTTAATAAACTACTACATCTATCTATAATCACCAATTTTCTTACTATCAATTTCTTTTCTCCAACTTAGAACTTAGGTGTATTAAGATAAATCTAGTTACTTATTCAAAAGTTTTCATCACAGAATTCTCAGAATAAGATTTGCAGTAATACTCAAAATATACTAATATTTTAAAACACATATAAATATATATTGCATGATTTCTATATAAACCTGCAGGCCATTTATTACAGGAGTGTATCCATGAATAAACCTCAGTTAAGAACAGAAAGGTGAACGAGAGGATCAGAAATGGTAGTAAAGGATGGATAGAAAATGACTAGAAATATTTAAATGGTGGTTCAGCATCATGAGTGTTTGTGAGCACGGCATCTCTCAGTTATGGTAGATACTTAACATTAACATTAGCTGAAAACCTGTTTTGAGGGTTATTTCAGGTTGAAATGTGGGATGATAAAACAACACACTATTATTTTAAAAGCAATAAATTAAGAGTAATGAAACACTTGAATAAATTATTACAATTGGTATTGTTATCCAAAGCTGTATTAACATTTCATAATATAATTTTCTTTTGGCAACTTAAGTAGTTTGTCTTCACAAAAAAGGAATATGTGTGGCTAGTGAAACATTTGAATCACAGCATAGCCACCCACAGAATTACTTGAAAATTTGCCACTATTTTTTGTCTTTCTGGGCTGGAACTATTTTTTGAATTTTTTTAATCTTTGAGATCATAATTCATTGTTTTAGATTTGAATATCTAATAATATGCTGTAGGTGAAATAATAGTAAAAGTTATCATGGAAGAGTTGAATGAACTGGCCATCAAGTATAATCTACTGGCCATGCTAGAACTGGGTGAGTTAAATGTAAAAATGAAAGAGAAGCAAAGTGGCTTCTTTTCAAATTTGATTTGAACTCCTAGAACTAGAGATTTGTAACATTGTCAATATTTTCATGTGAAACTGCAATTGTTTAAAGCCTTTGCTCATCTCTAATTCATCTGTGCTTCATTTTATTTTAATGTTCATATGCTTATGTCTACCTAGTCATAGTCAATGTTCACATAACAACACCTCAGCCTTATATACGTATGCATATAAAGTATATTAAAATGATTTATTATTTGATCATGAATTTTCTATCATAAAATTCTAAAACCATATTTGAGTCTCACTTGAGTAAATGAATTATAGCTAAGGATGTTAATACTCATGCAACATGTAAATGTCGAGTTTCATTTCCTTTTTTAAAGTACATCTAATTTATTCATTATAAAGCAGTCTTTGTTGTTGAGTTAAAAGTGTAAGCATTTATTTTAATTATATATTGATTTTTTATTGTTCTGCCTATGGGAGATCATATTCTACAGTTATGAAACCCATCCCTGGAGAAACCAGCTCACAGAACGTGAATACCTGACAGAAAGTGAAATGACTGCTTACAAGGTATCTACTATGATCTCCTTCTCAGGTTTTCAAGATATTCCAAAGCTGAGTTTATCTTTGCAATAAGCACTTACACTGGGGCAGTCGCTACCTACTGGTATCAAGAGCTTAAGTGGAGAGTATCAGGGACTCACTTGCAGAGGCAGAAAATGAACACAAGCAGGTAAACTTCTCTGCTAAGCTGTCGGTAAAGAGTCAAACGTGTTCAATTCGAATTACATGGCTCATGACTTGCAAGGAGAGGATAAACCCTTCTTATATTTTCAACAGAAAGTGGCGATAACATATTATCTGATAATGGAAAGCATTTCTAGGTCTTCAGAAAATACTGCAAGCTGACAAATTGAGGAAAATGCTAAAGAAAGAAAATAAAGATTGATATTTGTGCTTCAGTTATTAATGAAATGAATACAATTAAAATAGGGATGTGAATCAAGAGTGAAGATCATGGTAGACTCTTTCTTTTTTTTTCCAAAAAGAATGATATTTAGCCTAGAAACACCTTTTTAAATATTTTTGTTTCACTCATATCAAAAAATCACATATTTACATTATCTACTTTCTCAGCTAGTCACATGGTTTATCTGCAGTTACAGAGGAATAGTACTGTAAGCAGTATTTTTGAGAGTAAGAAATGTAGGACTGATCATTCTATAAAGTGATAAACTCAGAAGAGAATCTCTGCTCTATAATTATATGCTTGTGTATACATAAATTCTAAGATACCTAAAGCTTTGTTAATACTGTACAATATTCTTTTAGTATTTGTTGCAATATATTTTGCTTATAACACATGCACATATATAATGTACAAAGACATATACACAAATATATTAGTTATTTCTGTAAATAATAAAGAATATGTTTTAGTGGCAACAAAGATGTTTGAACTGATGACATGCTTAACAGTGACAAGGATTAACTTCTATTCTGTTTCACTGTATTTAACCACGTGCAAGTGACTTCTACGAGTTGATTCTTCAGCAAGCCACATGTTTGTCAAATCCTCCATCCA
>NC_022010.1:88866823-88868596 GCF_000317375.1 Microtus ochrogaster
TCTATCTATCTACTTATCTATCTATCTATCATCTATCTATCTATCTATCATCTATCTATCTATCTATCTATCTATCTATCTATCTATCATCTATCTATCTATCATCTATCTATCATCTATCTATCTATATATCAATCATCTATCTATCTATCTCTCTATCTATCTATCTATCTATCTATCTATCATCCATCCATTCATCCATCTAGTGGTCAGAAGCCTCAATTACGTAGAAATAAGCAGAAAATAAGAAGACAAGAGGAAATATTAACTAAGAGAAGATATGATACACAATATTTTATTAGTCTTCTATCAAAATAAAGTAAGTATTCTATCAGGGAACAAATCATTCAATGCATGACCCTGTTTGTGGTATCTTATGTTTATATTTGTTTTTATCATTGTACTCAAGCCCATTTTAATGGCTTTAGACTGGGATGAATCAGAAACGTTTTTTTTTGTTTTTTTTTTGGTGGCAGTTGGGGAACCTGAAGTCCAGAAAGTGGATATCAACTTAGTTCTGCTTTTTAAATTACTCTACAGTCAAAATATCTTCTCTAAAATGATTCCCTTGTACTACTAAGGTTAAAGGGCACCAAAAAGATTTAATGATATGTATTGGATTTCACAAATCAGGATGGCCTCTGGGAGGCATGAATGCTCCGTTATATATAAATTAGAGGCTTTGAGACTCTCCTCAGAGGTCATTTTTTTTTCTTTTAGTTTGGTGATTTTAATATAATGATATCCTTTCTGCTTTCCTCTTCATCTCTACAACCCTCCCATATATCCCTCACTACAGTTATCTATTTTTAAGAGAATCAGCTTTATTTTTTTAACTTTTCTCTGTGTAATATACATATTAAGATTGTCCTCCATTATTTTTAAATGGATATCCTGGAATCAAAAGTGAACATATTTCTAGACAGGGCTTGAAGAAAGTAATTAACGTTAGGTGAGTTCATAAAAAATATTTATCCAAATCACCTTGATTCCTGTTCCTATAAAGAAAGGAAATTATCTCAGAAACAATCTGAGATCAAATGAGGATATGACAGGCAATTGTTGTCAAGGCAGGAAGAAAAAGAAGTTTCCCGGTCTTTTGAGATTTCATTTTTTAACCTCCAAAACTCTGAAGAAATACTCCATTTTGCTTAATATACAGCTTGTAGTCTTACAGAATTTAAGCAGACTTATATGACTATTTAATTTCAAGTAAATTTAGTTTTAAGAAGCATGCTTAAACTGCTTTTCTATATCATGTTAAGATTGTTTGGGGCATGATATTTATTAAAATAAACCTAATTTACATGTTCTTCAATTTTTACTTAATTAGAACATGAGACTTGTTTTTTTTGCATGTGAATTAAGAGAAAGGAAATAATTTGATAATATAAACAAAGATATCTAAAAATGTTCGTTTCTATGATCAAATTTTCAATTCTTCAGTTTACACATATTCCATTGCATAATGCACACTTGTTTCCTAAAAACAATTAACATTCTATTAAAACTAAGATTAAGACTACAACGTAGACAAAGTCCATTATAATTTTCATTAAGCCAAGTGAAAAATCTTAATTTTCCTTATGAGTGACATTAAATAAAAACTAATTTCAACTCTATCATATATTCAGCATCATTGGTTATGTAAATATAATCATAAAAATCATAAATTCACTGACATAGTACAGAAAATTTTGTGAATTTTAATCAAAATAAATTTAGTATATTGTTGTCGGGCGATGGTGGCACACGCCTTTAATCCCAGCACTC
>NC_022010.1:88868739-88873008 GCF_000317375.1 Microtus ochrogaster
CAGGACAGGCTCCAAAGCCACAGAGAAACCCTGTCTCGAAAAACCAAAAAAAAAAAAAATTTAGTATATTGTTATCTGATGGGATAACTGATTATTTTATTTACTGTCACTTTTTACTAAATTTCAAGACAGTATTAAAAATTTTTAAGTAAATTGAAATATCTGAAAAAATTACACAGTAAGCAAAGACTTGAAGAAGAAGGAACTTACAAGGATATTAATTAAGAGAATGTTTCGTTCATAAAGTGTCATTGACTTTCAAAATCTTATAAGCTATACTCCTAGTATGCAATCTGCTTGTACCTACTTATTCTTTAAAATAAAGAATATGTGCTTTTTATCTGGCTCTGGGTTATCTCATTCAGTCTAATATTTGCTAAGTTCAACCCTTTACATAAAAATTTTATTATCCCATTTTTCTTTACAATTGAACATTTATTTCATTGTGTTTATTAAGAAAATTTCCATTATTTTATCATCAGTTGAATTACATTAATTCCTTCCACACGTCTCACTTAATTGTGAATAGAACAGCAAGAACATTGTCTGAACAAACATCTGGAGGACTGGGAATAGCCCCCACAGAGGTTAGGCTGAATCATATGGAAGCTCCATGTTTGAACCTATTATGAATACTTCTTACAGGCTCTCAAAGGACCCATGAGATGGGAAAACAATTTTTTTAAAGGGGATATAACATATGAATTATTAAAATGTTAGTTGACATGCTGGGGGAAATGTCACATAGCCCCACTCCTGGATTCAGGGCTGTAATCAAAGGCTTCTGAGTGAAAGAGATGTCTGAATCAGGCTTTTTCCTGACAAGTAATGCCCTTCAAGGGGGTTGTCAACCTTAAATAAATATACATACAAGCAATACTAAGTGAAATTAATAGGTTGTATGTCTAAATACATATATACATATATTGTATGTAAATTTGTATGTTTGCATATGTATAAAACAAAGATAATTAAATTAATTTATGAACTTGTGATTTCTAAAGGAATGGGAGTGCACATGGAAAGAATTTGAAGGAGTGTAGAGACAGTTAAAAACAATGTAAATACAGTAGTGATGGATGACAACCTAAAATATTAAAAATTAAAACCAATAAAAGCAATGAACAGATCATTATTTGATCATCTCTTAAACAGTCCTCTCAAAGGGCTCCAAAGTACACATTACAATGTAGATTATAGAATATGTTTATTTCTCAGCAACTTTCTTGTAAAACATAAATTACATTTGCTTTTGAATAAATGTGAATGTTCCTCTTTATCAGTTCTTTCATGACAAAAGTGATTAAAGAATAATACAAAAATAATGAAGTAAAATGTCAAAGCATTATACCATCAAATTAAATAAAAAACAATGACACAGAAGCATTCAAAGCAAACTATTCAAGCATTATATTTCATGCCTAGTTTAATTGCCCACATTCCATTTGAAGAACATTTGAATATATGATGTCAAAGATCTTGTATTTTGCAGTATGGGCCATTATGCATTATGTTGTCGAATTAAGTGGGTTTAAAAGGAAAAAGTGATTTGCTTGTATCAAAATTATAAGAAAATTAAAGGAGTTTTCTGTCTCTAGTCCCTCAATTATAGCTGTATAATTTCTCTATAAAATATCTATGTGTGTGTTATATCAAGGGAAAATCATGAATTTGTGATATATGAATTCTGTAATAATCTGTTTTTAAAGGGAGAAATCTATGTTGACCCCTACATCTGAAGAAACTATGGCTGAGCCTGAAAATAACAGTTGTCCAGATTAAAGCATGTATGAGTCCTGATGTAGTGATAGTGAGTAACTTCAATCCTCTAAACTTGCCAATAAACAAGTACTATAGACGAGAACTAAAAGAAGAAAATCGGGTGCTAAATGAAATTATAATCCAAATGGACCTAAGAGATATTTAAAGAAAATTTCATCCAAACATAAAAGAATATATCTTCCAAACATGTTATGGTACTTACTCCAAAACAGTTCACACACTTGAACTCAAAGTAAGGCTAAACAGATAGAATAAAATTAAAATAACAGCCTACATCCTATCGGACTACGCAGATGAAATCTGGATACCAACAAGAACAGAACCAGCAAAAAACTTGAAAATTTATGGAACTTAAAATTCACTAATTAATAAAAAATGGTTCAAGATAGAAATTAATTTTTTTTTTACAATTGAGTGAAAATGAAACAAAACAAACCAAATTGATGGGACACAATGAAGGTAATTGAGGGAGGCAAGTTTAATGAATAATATGAATAAATAGATGAGAGAAAGAGAGAGGAAGAGAGACAGGGATATGATAGATAGATGATAGATAGATGATAGATAGATAGATAGATAGATAGATAGATAGATAGATAGATGATAGATAGATAGATGATAGATAGATAAATAGATAGATAGATAGATAGATAAATAGATAGATAGATGATAGATAGATAGATAGATAGATAGATAGATAGATAGATAGATGATATATAGATAGATAGATAGATTAGTTACTTAATGGCACACCTTAAAACTATAGAAAATAACGAAGAAATACTCCTCACAGAAGTAGAAGGCCTGAAGTAACCAAACTCAGGGCTGAAATCAATAAGATAGAAACAAAAATTCTAAGAATCGATGAAACAAAGATGGATTTTGAAAAAAAATCAATGTTTTCTATCTACTATCCAAATTAAATAAAAGACAGAGTAAAAACACCGAAATTTATGAAACTAAGGCAAAATGTGGGATATAACAACAGAAACTGAGGGAAGTCAGAGAATCATAAAGAAATACTTAAAAGTCTGTATTCAGATGAGGATAATGGTGTATACCTTTAATTCCAGCACCGAGGACTAAAAAGAAGTCAGATTTCTATGCATGCAAGGTCAGCCAGAAATAGATGGTGTCCTCAAGAATAGCTAGAATGTAATGAGACCCTCTCTCAAGAAACCAAAGAATTAAAAAAAAAAACAAATAAATAACAAAAAAACTTGCTTTGCTCCACCAACTTGGAAAATCTAAAAGTAATGGGAAATTAAAAAAAAATACCACTACAATAGTTAAATCCAGATCAGATAAATGTATTAAATAAACCTAGTAAATTAGAAGCATTAATCAAAATGCTCTAAATGGCTGGGAAATGGTGACACACAATTTTATTCCCAGGACTCAGGAGGCCAAAGCTGACAGATCTCTGCAACTATGAGGCCAACCTGGTCTACAAGAGCTAGTTACAGGACAGCTAAGACTGTTACCCTGTCTTGAAAAAAAAATCTAAATGTTCAAACTTTTTTTTTAAGAACATATGCCCAATGTACTTTTTTTAAAAATGGGCCTTTAGCCCATAAAAACAGAAAAATGGAAAACAAAAGCACAACACAAAACAAAAACAAAAACAAACACCTGACCAGATAATTTTAATATAAATTCTATCAGACCATCAAAGAAGAATTAGCACCAAAACTCCTCAGATTACTGCACAAAATAAAAAAAAAAGAAGGAACACTGTCAAATTCTTTTCATGGGGTAATTTAAACCCTCAATCATATTAATCTAACAATGGAAGAGAAATATAGATGTTTCCCTTATGATAGCACAGACACCAAGAAAACATTAATAAATGGCAGCTCTGGAAACCAAAACTTCTATATGGCAAAGGACAACATCATTGAGACCCAGCAGTAGGATAGAGAATGAAAAAGATTGTTTCCAACTATGCATCGTATTGGGAGTAAGAATATAAAATATACAAAGAAGTTAAGTTGCTTGAATATCAAAAAAAAAAACAACAAAAGCCTGGTTTTAAAAATGTGATAGATTTTTAAATAGAAAGTTCTCAAAAGAGGAAATACACACAGTTAAGAAGTACAAAAGAAATGTTCTCCTCACCTCTCCACTTCTGTCCTGCTTACCCCTTCTACCCTCCTTTCTCTCCCCACTCCTATATTCCTAATTTTGTCAGGTGATCTTGTCTATTTCAACTTTCCAGGTGGATCTTTATATGTTTTTCTTAGGGTTCAATTTATTACTTAGCTTCTTTAAGATCATAAACTATTATCTCAATATCCTTTGTTTATAGCTAGTATCCACTTATGAATGAGTACATACCATATTCATCTGCTTTTCACCTCTGAGTACTTCTCTAATGTGTAAATATGCCAAATTTTCTTTATCCATTCTTTGGTTGAGGGGTATCTAGGTTATTTTCAGGTCCTGGCCATGACAAATAATGCTGCTATGAACATAGTTGAACAAATG
>NC_022010.1:88873910-88876155 GCF_000317375.1 Microtus ochrogaster
AGGGCATAAGCTAGCCAGGCAGCCGGGGTGCTGGGGATGCAGCCCCGCCGTTCATATTTCAACAGGAAATGATAGTTCATATGGATATCTAAATGGAATAATGGGAACACTTATTAATTGCTGATGAGACTACAGTCTTCTATAGCAAAAACTTAAATCAACCTAGTGATTCTTCAGGAAGAAGGCAATTGATCTGCCATAAGATTCATCTGCACCACTCCCGGGTACATGATTTATCCTACTATGAAGATACTTGGTCAACCATGTCCACACTGCTCTATTCATACTAGCCAGCAATTATAAACAAACTACCCCAGAATGGATGAATGAATAAAGCCAAACATGGTAACTTTATTCAATAAAATATTACTCAGCTAGTAAAAAACTTAAATCATGAAATATGCAACTAAATAGACGGAACTTGAAAAATCATTCAAAAGGTGGTAATCCAGACCCTAAAAGAGTAATATGATATGCATTCACTTATATGTGAATTTTAGCTGTTAAGTTCTTGATACTTAAGCAACAATGTAACACCAAAGGTTAGCTTTACAGTAAAGGGATGGGTGAAAGAATAGGTCTCCCTCTGAAGACTAAATAGAATTGATAGGTTATTGATGGACAAGGTGGAACAGGAATGTGAGGATCAAATGAGGAAGAATAGAAACTAGGAAGTATAGATAAAACTAAGGGCCATTAGAGGGGTAAAAATATTATGATCTGATACAGTAGAAGCTTTTAAAATACACAGAAGTAGAAAGGTGATCTAAATAAATAAAATTTTCTCTCATTACTAAATGAAGGTTTCCGTATAGGAAATGTATCTCACATAATTTAGTTGTTGATTTGGGATTCTCCTCTGTATGCTATCAATATGTTTTATTACCATTGCTTTACAAAGAAGTTGTTTCGGGCAATGACTTAGCAGAGAAAAGCCTGACGAAAAAAATCAGAGCTATATGTAGAGAGAGTAGGCAGAGTCAGGGAGATGCCTTGTAACTGCTGAAGGAGAAGGACTCACTGGAACTTTACTGCTAGGCCATACCTATTGGCAATACACAGAGAAATAGCTATGGGTTAATTTAAGAGGTAAAAGTTAGTTAATTAAAAACCTGAGCTAATAGGCCAAGCAGTGTTGTAATTAATACATTTTCTGAGTGATTATTCAAGTCTTAGCAGTCAGGAAATGAAAAAATAGTCTGCCTACAAGTTGTTGGTCAAAAGGGCATCATGGGCACCCCTTTCCTCAGTCAACCTAGGTTATTGGCAATGATACTGGCTTCTATCACAAACTGATAGTAAATTCTTGTTGCTGACAATAACGCCTACATAACTCTTTGTACATGGAGAAGTGGAGTTGGTACCTTCCTAGAACCTTTCCCCCTATAAAATAGTGTTAATTGTACTGGAAATTACTCTGCAAGCAACCAAGGTGGAAGGGTAAACATCAACTCACTTACAGATTCTTTGATGTATAATGCTGGCCTGTCTATAAGATGCACTAATTCAGTATTACCTAAAATCTTATGGGATTAAATAAACAATACCTTATTGTATTTGAGGCAGACTCTATGAGATGGAATCTACTTTCTACAGTACTTAGTGGCCAATAAACAGAAACCAGATAGGCCAGTGAGTTATGGGAATACCAAATACTAATATGCTTCTAAAGCATCATAGGGACATATTATGACTCCTAACATTTACTCATAGATCAGTCACTTACCAGCCATCATCAAAGAAAGTTCCTTATGCAGTAGAAAAAAAATCAAACACAGAGATCCACATTTGGACCATATGCCAAATGTGAGAAATCTTGGAACGTTCACCCCTGAATGGGACATAGTCATGAAATTACCTCCCCCGTGAGCTCTGGGAAACTTACAACAGAGGTGGTAGAAAGGTTGGAAGAAACAGAGGAGATGGAGGACACCAAAGGAATAATGCATCCCTAACTACATGAACAATGGACCTATGAACTCTCAGAGATTGTGGCATCATTCACAAGGCATGTACTCATCTGTGCCCAAATGGCATCCCAGTGCTGAGAGAAGAGGTCACATGCCACCATCTTAAACTGACAATCTGCTTGTAAATAATACCTTAGTTCTCTCAAAAAGAGTCCCACTTGGCAATATAAAAACACTATGAAGGTAGGTTACATTTTGACCAGTAGGTGGCCAACACAGAACAACATAAGTGAAATTTTTAGAAGTTCTTAATATTTTTTCAGAGCCTTATTTAA
>NC_022010.1:88876390-88880639 GCF_000317375.1 Microtus ochrogaster
CTATAGGTATCATATATCTATATGGGTAAAGATAGATAGACGATCTCATATGGGATGAGAATCATGAAGGATCTCGGAGAAGTTGGATTAAGGAAAACCTTAATTAATATACTCTATGAAAACATTCCATTTTAATAAAAAAGCAGAAAATAAAAAATATAAGACCAGATCATCATGTTGACAGAGAATAACAAATTTCAAATATCAGGCCTTTTTATTTTAAATAAGGCATATATTTTAGCTGAGAATTTGTATGTGAGAATGGTTGTAGCATGAATAATAACAAGTCAGAGACAGATACTGTTTCAAACTGAAGATCAGAAAAGCAAAAGCAACCAGTCACTGACTCTTACTTCTACCTCACTCTGAAATGGCGAACCTGCCTCCATGAATGCTCAGAATGAGACTGAGAATGAGATCTATCTCTCACGTTACATTCCTCTGTCGTCCAGGATTAAAGATATGCACCACCATCGCTCAGCCTCTAGGGCTAACTAGTGTGGGATTCGGATCTAAGGTATGTGCAACCACAGCCTGGCCTGTATGGCTGACTAGTGTTGTTGCTTCGCACTGCTTTTCAGGAAAGCTTTATTTATTAAAATACAAATAATATACCACTATAAGTCATATTGTAATGTATTTAACCATTTCAGTACGTGAAATAAATTATGAAGGGCATTTAAAAGAAAAAGTGGACATGTAGTGAATTCAATTTTACTTTAATTCTGTTCTTAACAGTTATATAGAGTTTGACTTGAATAAAAATGATCTCCATAGAAGATCTTCATGTGATATTTTTACAATGATGTTGCTGCTTATTGCCCTTGTCTGAAAAGTCTGCCTGAGGCTAAATTTAAGAGTTTTAGATTAATTGTTTTGGCAGATAAAATTTCAAAACAGACTAATATTGACTCTGTCACATTGTTACTTGTTATTGCTTTTCCCACTTATGCATATTTATAAGGAAATGGAGGAAGTTGAACAAAAAATGTACAATTCGAGGAGAAAAGGGGCACCAGGAAGTGTAGCAAATGAAATAAAAACCTGAGGTTAATTGAAATAAAGGGACTGGTGACCTATGACCAATACCCCACTCTGCTAAGTTTCTATTTGTAAAAAAGAATTAAATAAAAGTGAAAAGAAATTAAAGAAAAGTTTGGGGCCAGCACGGTGGCAAACACCTTTAATTTCAGCATTTGAAAGGGAGAGACTGGTTGATCTCTAATTTCAAGGACAGCCTGGACTACCAGTCAAGTTCCAGGACAGCCAAGCTTAGGTAGTAAAGAGCACCATTGAACACAGAAAGCAGTTGAATATGTAATTGAACTAAGGTCCATGTTTCAGGCCTAGCAAATAAAAAGACTTGGCAGCTTCAGGCACATCATTCTGGCTTTATAGGCAAAGATAGCAGAAAGAGCTTAAGGAATTTCCCCCTGTCATTAAGGAAAGCTGCTAAGACCAGAAGTTTGGAAGGTTCCTGATGAAAGTCCAAAGATCCCATTGCATGAAGCTGTAAAGGTAAAGCCTGTATTACCCGACTCTGGTGGTTGAAAATAGAACCCAGAAAGCCTGAAAAATAATTTGTGATTCTACACTTAATACTTCTAACTTTTTTCAAAATTTACACATTTAAATTTACTTTCTTCAAAAAATCCTCTTTAGCATAATTTGTATCTTTCACAATTGTCCATTAGACTTACAAAACTTCATCAAACTACAGAATGCTTATTAGAAACCATCAAAATTGATATAAATATAATTTATTACAGATAGACTATCATTGATTTTATCGCTGTGATCAAACCTTGACAGAAAAATCGAGAAAGGAAAATGTCCTGATGTTCATGTTTTCAGGAAGATAAATTAAATTTTAGCATGGAAGACATCTAAAATTACTATGGAGTCTTTTATTCCTTTAACTCAAAACCTTCATGGAGACCAATTGCTCAAATGGCAACCTCGTTTTAAAGTGTGGTATATATGGCCATTTAGTGGATAATCATTTACTTGTAAAATATTAAAAGTACTGATAGGTGCTCCAATATCATTCCGATAGAAGCCATTATTCTAAGTACCACAAATCAATCAAAAAACATCATTCACTCTATGGTTCTATAAAATGAAACAATCAGAGCAGAAAATGTAAAGCCCAGAACCATAGTAGCTCCAATGTTGTATGCTGATGGATGGGTTGAGAGGACACTATCACTGCTACAGAGTGTGTATGGGGGCAGGGAGAGTCATTACGTACTAACATTAGATTTTGGTGACTATTGACCAATAAAGAAAACTTACCAAAAAAACTACCTCTACGTGTTTAATGGTGGATCTTTTCAATAAAGATAAAAATACAAGGATATTACACTAATAGTCTAATTTAAATTTAATGATATTATAGTATCATTTTCAATATATTACTACCATGCATCAATTATAATTATCATTATAGTATTATCATATAGAGTTATCATTTTCTTTCAGTTTCAGTGGTATTAGAAACTGTTATGTTTATGTCCAAGATCAAGGCTGTTACTGAACCATGTTGATGTCCTTGATCATGCTGCCTCCAGAAGACATGATGCTATCTGTGGACCATTCTACCATGGGCTGTTATGGGAGGATGTAATTCCTTTCAAGTGGCCTTGCTGACTGCAGGCTCACAACTGAGAATGAGATACTACCCTCCCCCAAAAACAATTCAGACAGGAAGCTGTTGAGGAGAGTCCTTAAAAATGCATTAAAGACACTAAAATGAAATTCTTTACAGTTGATGGCATCTTTTGGGGTTGGGAAAGGTGGAAAAAGCTCAGTTTCTTTAAGAGACTGGCTATTAGGAGTTCAACAAGGCTCTGATGAGTATAGGGGCAACACAATTTGGACATAGTGTATTATTTTCTTGGGTTGGTGGGACTCCAGGGTGGGAGGGTGGTCCTGGGAAGAGGAAGAAGTGATTGTTATGAAATGGATTGTATGAAACTCCCAAAGAAATAATAAAAATATTATGTTGGGGGCAAAAAAGGTCTATTCTATGAGTAACACTAATGTTATACACATGCAAGCTGGTAATACCAAAAACATTCTTTTCAACCTTTGTGTATCTTAAATATAATAAAATAAACATTATATCAAATTCTGTACAATATTTTTAATTTGAGTTATGAAATAAAGATATTTTTCTAAATGTGGACAGTAACAGATAAGAGTCCTCCTTTAAAATTTTATCCAGTAGATTGTGTGTGAAGTATTAAACATTTAATTCTTCTGTAATCCACATCTATTATCTATTTTCCTTTTTTTCATATTTTTTATTTAAAAATATTTTTCATTTTACATACCAACCCCAGTTCCTCCTCTCTCCCCTTCTCCCACCCTCACCTCCCCACTTCCCATCCCATATCCACACCTCAAAGGGAATAAGGCTTTCCTTGGGGAATCAACAAGGTTGGTAAACTTGAGGCTCCTCCTTCCAGTGACAAGACTGAGCAAAGTACTCTACCAAAGGGAATGGGCTCCAAAAAACCAATTCATGTATCTGGGATAGATCCTTGTGCCAATGTCTCCCCTCCTACCAACAGATCAAGCCACATAACTGTCACCACATTCGTAGGGTCTAGGTTGGTACCATGGAGGTTTCTCAGCTGTAAGTCCATAGTCCATGAGCTTCCATGATATTAAGACAGCTGCCTATGGTTCCCCATCAAGTTCTTAACCCCCCTTGTTCATATGATCCTTCCTTCCTCTTTTCAGCCCAGAGCTTGGCTGCAGGTCACTGCATTTGCTTCCATCAGTTACAGGATGTAGGTTCTATAATGACAAATATTATGGAAGTCACAAATATAAATAAGGGGGAAGGCCCTTTTAGACAACCTTTCCACTCTTGCTACGTGTCTTATCTGGGGTCATTCTTACGGATTCTTGAAAATTTCTCTAGCACCAGATTTCAGCCTAACCCCATAGTGGCCCTCTCTATCAAAATCTCTTTCATTGCTCTCACACCCCATCCCTCCCCATACTTGGTCTTCTTAATCCCTCATGTTTCCATATCCCATTCTCTCCCTTCTACCCTGCTCACAGTGGGCCCAAGAGATCTTAACTAGTTTCACTTCCTATGATCTCCATGTGTGTACCTCTTAGGGTCCCCCTTTTTACCTAGTTTCTCTGATGTTGTGGATTGTACCTTTGTTATCCTTTGCATTACATTTAATATCCTCTTAAGAGTAAATACATACCATGTTTGCCTTTCTGTGTC
>NC_022010.1:88881883-88883187 GCF_000317375.1 Microtus ochrogaster
CCACACAAAAACAATCAAGAATAGATCTTGAAAGTTCTTACTACTGATAATTAAGTTGTGCCCTGTATTGATTCAAAAAGTTCAAAGTTTATCATTTAACATTTTTCAACTTGATGTAATGAAATAAACATTCAAATAATCTGGTTACCTATAAAAGGAACTAAGTGATTTCAATTACACTGAAGCTTAGTGGAGGCAATTGAATGATTATTAGCGAATTTTAAGGTCACAAGTCTCATACTCTCAACCAATATTGACAGAATGTTCACAGCTATTTTACATGAGAGTACTAGGTGAAATAATCATATAAAAATGATGTTTAAAGGGGTTAGTAATAAATGAGTTTAAATACAACTTCAAGATATCTAGAGCCCTATATCTACCTCCATGGGCACCCACACATGTGGTATATGTTCAAACCCACAAACATGCACACACACACATTCACACAGCACACCCATATAAATTAAATTGAAAAATAATAATTTACAAGAAACTAAATGTTTTCTACACATCTATTATTAGAATGACAAATGAGACTGATTTGTTTACCTTGACATCTATCAGTCCATCATGTTTCACATATCAGAAAACATTTTAAAAATCAAATCCTTAGTTTTATTTTAATAATTTTATATAAATGAAGTATTTTGAAATTTCTTTTATATGTTTACCTCTTTTATAGGCCAAGGACAAATCCATCATGCTGGAATCTTAACAGTAATTTGGCTTTGGAATATTTAAAAGTTTTTTTTCTTAAAAATCATTACACTCTTTTTTTTTTTTTTTTTTGTTTTTCAAGACAGGGTTTCTCTGTGGTTTTGGAGCCTGTCCTGGAACTAGGATAGACCAGCAGGCTGGTCTCAAACTCAAAAATCATTACTCTTTCCACCAAAAAAAAAAGAAATTTTAAAAGTTCGAGATTGTTTATCAGAATCTACACTTGCTCTGACCCAAGTTCAACTGCTAGAGCCAACGTGATAGCTTAGACAAATCTGTAACTCTAGTTCAAGGGGATCCAAAGCCCTCTACTGCCTTTGGCATCTGTGAGGAGTAAACACACATATTGTACACAAACATACATTAAAGAAAAATACTTCTACACATAACACAAAAAACAACTTATGGAACATTTCTTTGATCAAAATGGAGACATTTACATCATATTTAAAATACTTTTCTTCACAAGAGTTTATAGTCGTGTTGAGCAACATGTTTCAGTATACACACAAAATACTGACTATAAATAGAAAAAATTCAAGAAAAGACATGATGAAACACATCTATTGTCAAAGGGAGGTAGT
>NC_022010.1:88883973-88888234 GCF_000317375.1 Microtus ochrogaster
ATATAAAATTTTGTGGAGTTTTTTTTTTATTTATTGATGAATAAGAAATGGATATTAGAGAACATCCCCAATCAGAAAATCTGGCTACAGGCTTTCTAACCCACCCATTCTCCTCATTATTGTGTTAATCACTGAGAAGCAGATTTAGCATGTTTAACAGCGGCAGAAAAAAAAAAGCTGTACTCAAACATTTTCTTTCTCTTCTTGAGCTCAAAGAATTTTATTACCACAAATTTCTGCATTGATGATTTGAATAATTTATAAAATTATTTTAATAAGCATATTTAAACATTTTTAAAATGTGCATAAGAAGAAAGAGATTACCAGTTTCTTTTGATGCAACATGCTTTGTAATTGTCTCCATAACAAATCATTTCAAAAGAGAAAAATACTCTCCAATAATGATTTCATATGAATATAAAACATGGAGGTGTTGTGAATAATGACATGGAAGCTGTCAAATATAATCACCTTTCTGAGCCGAAATTGTTTGCTTATGTTCTAAAAGGTGTCCCATCTTAAAGTATGGGATAATCAGAACAATAATGCTCAGAATCACAGTTCATCTTATTGTAATTTAAAAATGGTGATAGGGGAGAGGGAAAACTGGGAGGAAAAACTGGAAGGAGAGAAGGGAAGGGAAATGTTTTGGCTGGAAAAAATTAATAATAAAAAATTTTTATCGCGTGTCAAAATATAGAAAAGACTATGACAGGAAGTGTCGCTATGGAAAAGAAAGGGAACCTCACTCACAAAACTAAAACATTAGGAATGTAAATATCTATAATATAAATAGAACAGTCCAAAATGTAACAAAGGGTTGAAATGTTTTCACATCCATTTCAAAAACAAGATTTTCCTTTTTTATTTGACATTATAATAAAATTACAAAATTTCTTTCTTTCCTTTCTTCCCTCCAAAACCTCCCATGTGTTCCTTCCTACTTTTTTTTCGACCTTATGGCCATGTTTTTTTTATTATTATTATTTCATGCATATATGTAAAAGTATATACACATATATAACGAAATACAACTGTTGTTATGTACAATGTGTGTTACTTGTATGTATGCTTTCAGAGTTGATCATTTGGCAATGAAAACCTAGTTGATGTGTGTTTCCCTGTGAACGCCCGTCTCTTCTGCTCCCAGCTCTCAGTTCTCTGTAGAGACAGGCTTGGTGAATCCACAACTTCATCTACTTTGTCACGTTCATTTGTGCTCCCTTTGTTCAGATTCCATTTGTGTAGTCATGCTGGAGTGTCTCATACATGTGGCTTTTGCTCTGACTAGGAAACAAATCTCACAGCAAATGTCTTTATCCTCTGGCTTTTGTAATTTTTTTCCAACCTGTTTCTTTAATGCCCCTGAGCATTATGTATAGCAGATTTGTATTTTAATAAATAAAGCTTTTGAAATCAAAAGAGTAAAACAGTTACACTCATCAGCCTTACAGGTCAGGCAGTGGTGACAAACACCTTTAATACAGTAGCCATAGCCAGACTAGTTTTGCATATAAACCTTGCGGTAGTTGTGCACGCCTTTAATAGCAGCACTAGAGAGGAGAAATATAGGAAGGGAGGAGACAGTTCTCGCTCACAGTCTTTCTGTGATTCCTGGACGCAGGATCGCCATTTCGGACTGAGGTAACACTGGCTGGCTGTTTTGCTTTTCTGACCTTCAGGCAAGCTTTATTTATTAAGATACAAATGCAATATCAATACATGCCTCCCTCCCTTGAAAGCTTGTGTGGTACTTTCTAACCATAAAATCTGGTCCTCTAGAGGAACCATTCAGATCAGTTCCAGCCCATGAGACTCTGGGCCAGGTTTCTGAACTGAATGGAGTCTACAGCAATAGGGGCTTACCTTCCATCTTTGAGGGAAAACCAAGGATAAAGGCAATAGGACACATGTCTCAAAGGTCGTTTTGAGAGTCCTGGCCAACAACCCTAAACAGGACAGTTGTCTGGTATTAAAATCGTTAAATGGTCTTTGTCTCTTGGTGGGAAATTTGTTAGCATAAATAAAAAAAGTTCATTTATGTACATTTATACGTAGAATTACATGAATTATACTTTTTAGATAAATAATTAATAGCATGACTCCTTGTGGCTTTTTCAGTTTGTCTTTACTGTTATTGTGGTCATCTCCCTACTTTTTCTTTATTTGCTACCTTCCTCCTTCCTAATGGCCACTTTCCCATGTCTCTAATCAGATCACTTTCATCCTGTTATTTTTATTAACTAATTGAATCCTCATTAATAATATATTCTCTTTAATTTTCTCTTATTGATTTCTTGAACCCAAAGATATTTTATCTGGTTTATGTGATATTCACACACACAAATGCACACACACACACACACACACACCGAAACATACTCATTTATTTAAAATAAATATGCAAAGTATTCAATTTGCATAAAATTTAAGTTCTTTATTTTCTTGATAATATTTCAGTTTTAACTATTTTATCATTTATTCTCTTTCTAACAGAAAAGCACCAGTAATGTTCATTCATAATTAGTAATTACGAGTCATTAAGATGTTGAAGAAATCTCTTTAACATATACCAAGAATCTCATATATGTTGTATATACATACATATATAATTTTTAAGATAAATTTTAACCTTAAAAATATAAAAAATATAATTTTAAAGAGAGATGATTTTAAAAATTTTGAACAACTTACTAAGATTTTACTCAGAATTTATAGACAACAGTGTCTTAACTTAGCAATGGAAACCAGAATTAGTTACAAAGAAATAGTCTCATAATTCTGAAAGAAGTAAATATTAAAAAAAAAACCTTTGGTATATAAAAAATATTGATTATTTCATAATTGAAAATGAACTTTGTTTGTATTTTAGAAGAACCTGCCACTTTCTCTGTATGTATATACATCTATAAAACATGAACATCTATGCTAACATATATTTGCCATAAAATATATGACTAATTATAGTAATGTGATTATTTTAGAAAATAATCATATAATATGTACCTGAAAAACTTGGAGGTAAAACTACCATTCTAGTCATTACATCTTCTCAGTTATCAAAAGCTCACTTTTATATTTTATCAACAATGATAATACTTATCAGTATACTACTATTCTTGTAGCAAATCCAATTATCTGTTACTGAAGAGAAAGCACAGTGATATAGTACCAAACAAAGCCCTCCCTGGAGAGCATAGGAGTTTACAGTAAGATTCTTTAAGTGACTTTTGCCCAAGGTGCTGGACCCTGACTTCTCAGGACTCCGTTCCAGGGATCATTACATTACCAAAGGGAAATGTGATGGCCTTGCTTACATAGGCTTACAGACTGCACATGACTTCCAACATTTTTGTGTTTATATCTTTTTCCTTTTCTGAAAATGCCTAAAACTTACTCAAAAATGCACGAATAGGTAACCTCTTCTCTACATTCTTTATGCCTTTATCAGCTTTAGGGAACATTGTTGTGTTAATGTTATACATTGGGGTGAAACTTGTCTGTTCACATTGTACTGATGAGGCTCTTTAAATTATTTGTCTTAAGCTATAATACAAAAAGATTTAGTTTGTTAAAATGTATGTTTATTCTGATTTTTGTCTATTTTTAGTAAACACATACATTCAAAATATTGATTAAATTACTTTTAAATATATATGTAAATATGGGCATATGTATATAAACATATATATGAACACATATAACTCAATAAAATAATTGTTTAATTATGTAGACATGATTGTAGTCTTATTTTTAATTTTTTTGAGGAGCTCTACATTATATTACTTAGTGGCTGTACCATTTTATATCCCAACCACCAATGTGTGTTCTTCTTGATTATTAACAATTCTTCTAAGTTGTCCTCCAAAAGAAGATATCTAATTGCATTTTATCACCAATAATTATGTTAAAATAAATACTAGATACAGTTATGAATACTATTTAATTGGGTTCTTGCATTGTAATATAGAATTTAATTTTATGAATATGTAGAATATTGTATTACCATGCATTCTAGGATGTTTGAATACTTGTTTCAACTTTTGGAAAATCAAGTATTTCATTCATTTCCTTATTATGATTTTGAATAAATATTTGAAAACTGTATTAGTTTTTCAATGAAATTTTTATAGTCTAGGATTGATGGAATGCTGCATTAAAAATACTACTTTTTATTTGCGATTGGCTTCTATGTTTTAGTTTTTGTGCGATTTCTGTGTAAGGTGTATATTTCTGGATCTATATATTTGCATTGCTTTTT
>NC_022010.1:88888686-88906841 GCF_000317375.1 Microtus ochrogaster
TAAAGTTGGTACCCTCCTTCTTGTATAGTTATACACATATATACATATATTATATATACATATAAACAAATGCGTAAAATATAGCTGAGTGTTGAATACTTTTCATAGTTTACCAACGGTCCTTTAGTATATTTCTTTTTATAATATCGTATTGTAGTCTGTAATGTATCTCTTCCCAGTCCCTTCATATTGTTAATCACAAAGCAGGGATTTACTTTTAATGGAACACAGCTCAAAAGTGATCTGGTTAGTGGAGTCTACCTTTGATGTTACCTCCATCCATTCCATTAGTTCACTCAAGACATCTAGATTTTCCTTCGTTTGAGAATCACTCATATCTTTGATTTTACATTTAAGTCTATGGGACACCAGTGTTAATTTCCTTCAAGGCTTTAATATTTTAAGATTGGCTTTTTCATTCTCATGTGAATGTTCAATGTTTTGATAAAAATTATAAAAAGACTAACTTTGTATCACTTATTGGCTTTGAGTTTTTCACAAAAAGTATCTATATTAATGTGGATTTATTATAGGGCAATCTATTGTGTTCCATGATTTTGTTCAAAGCTTAAGCATTAATTTTGGTTAAAATAAGTTGTCATTTTAATTCTATCAATTGCTAAAATGGCCTGTTCTTAAATAACGATTCTTATTAAAGGGTCAGCTAAGCATGTGTGAGTTTCCAAAGATGAGGGATAATCTGCACCTTTCTTTTGGTGTTTGTAAAACAAAACTCTAAAAATCAACACAATAAAATAATTAGTACATTATAATATACAATTTTTGATATATAAATTATATAAATATACAATAAGAAAAAGGATATGGGACTGATGTAGAAGAAAAACTCATCAATTTAGTTCTATTCCACTTGAATTCTATATTAGAATTATGGTATGCAAATTTTAAAATTAAAACAGTAGATTGAAAATGTTATACTAGGTTGACATACTTTGGATGGGTTCCAAAATGATTTCACTTAATTTTTAAAACAATAGCATAATTTTAGCTATTCTGTGATATATATGTGGGTAATATTTGAAAGTTTGTGAGAATTCAGTAAGCTTTTTTCTACAATAAATAAGTGTAATGGCTTCCCAAACTCAGAATGGTAATAGCTTAAAAAGCTACAATTGTTCACTCGTTTTCACTATATACCTTATCATAAATTGGTTTCAAATATCAAGAAGATATATTAAAAAATCCATAACTATAAGCTGCAATCAAATAAAATGTTTCTGTTTATTTATTCATACTAAGTGCTACCATCAATTATATTAAACATTAATTATATAAATTACAATTGTGGGATGTTTCTTATTAGAATTTCAGTTTTAATTGATGTTCATGATTTAGTAATAAGGTAGGAAATTGTATGTGTTTAAAATACTATCTTAAGCCATTATAATATTCATTATAACTACATCATTTATTCATCTGAATACAATTCTGATCATTGCAAGAGGGTAATCTACCACAGAGCAATTGTCACATTGATTTTAAAGGTAAATGTATGTGATATGTTTGTTCCCCACAGACAATCTGCTCAAATGTAACAATGAAAAATGAAGTAAATGCTGTTTGCACATGTATTCTCATTCTATAAATACAGTACACACAAACTTATTTTTCAAAATATTTGAGAAGATGTAAAGGGAACAGATTAAATAAAAGACACAAAAAGTTGCAAAAATCCATGTTACATCAGGGTGGTGGTGACACGCGCCTTTAATCCCAGCACTCAGGAGGCAAAGGCAGGAGGATCTCTCTGGGTTCGATGCCAGAGTGGTGAATTCCAGGACAAGCTCTGCAAAGCAACACAAACAAACAAAATCCATGCTACATGTCTTCCTTACATAATATAAAAATTCAAATTGCTTTTATCTCTTTCATAAAAAACACAATTTTCATTATACATGTTACATATGATAAAGCAGAACTTGCATTTTATTTATCTTTAAAATAATTTGTACTCTTGGTGATTATCATCACAAAATTTATACTACTTTGGCCAAATTTACTTTTAAAATTTCAATTACAATACATATATACAAAATAATTTATAGAGTTTAAAATATCTAAAATTTGTTGACATATATTAGAGTTAATTAAATTGTTTATACTTTTTAATGACCCTACTTAGATAAGATTTTATTTCTCTCAACTGGGCCAATTTAAACTAATATAGAGAAAAACCTGAACATTAGAAAAGAATGACACAACATTTCTAAAGTTGCTGAAAATATTTAAAAATGCTTTTTATTGACAACATTTTTAATTTTTAGAAAAATTCCAATATTAAACAATACAATATGCTACCATATTTTGATCATTTTTAGGAATACAATATAACTAATCAGGGACTGATGATTTTATTAACTTTAAAAATACATATAGAGTTACATATATACAAAATATGAAAACATATTTTATTTTATAAATTTATATTTTAAGGTAGAATAATTTTAATTTGCTCATTATGTAATTCCCATCTTTAATAGAAGCTCATCTCTTCTTTCCTTGAATTCAAATCTTTAAATATTTCTAAGACTATAACTTTTGCACATCAAAATGGGGTCCTCAAGAGTGTGCTTTTTTTTAAAACTAGTAAAGCAAGTAAGTTGAAGATGCTAGCACTGAAGTGTTAAGCAGGGAGAACTGCTTCTGATTCATAGTATCATTTATCATTGTTAAACTACCTATCTTGAAGTATGTGGAAACATATGAGGTTTTTGTATAGAGAAGTAAAACCATGGGAATGACATAACATGACTGTTCTCTAGAATGCATTTTAACAGTAATAGCTATATTTCAGGTGGTTTAACACAGAACTTTTTTATCTTAAAAGGCAATGTCTTTCTCATATAATACCTTATTTTTGAAAATGCAGTAAAATCTTACAAAATTTGTGCATATATTTTAATAAAACACAGGATAGATAGATGATTTAGGGTGATCTCTGTTTCTGAAAGCATTAAAGGTCTTGTGTCTCAAGCTCATTGCACTCTTATTTTGGTCTTAGAGATTTACAAACAGCTTAATTAATTTAAAATTTAAAACTTCTAAACAAAATTTATTTATTGTTTCCAGAGTTTTTTAAAACCTGGCAGTACATGATAACTTCCGCTGTTATTATAAGTTTAGAAAAATGTTGATTAGAAACCAAAATCTATTGTTCAGGTAACACATTGGCTCTCAACCTTTCTCATGCTGTGATTGTTTAATACAGTTCCTCTCATTGTGATGACCCTAAAGTTATTTTTTGACAAGTTCATAGCTGTAATTTTTCTACTGCTGTGATTGTAATGTCAATATCTGATATGAAGGATATATGTTATATGACACCTGTGGTAGGTTGTTTGGCATTCCTCGTAGTGGTGTCACAATCCACATGTTGAGAATCACTGAGCTCAAAGAATGTAGCCATAAAATGACTCCTAACAACATTCTGCTGTGTCCAAAAAGCAATGTTGCACTCAGTTATCAGCAGAAAAACTTCTTTTGCAGTCGAAGCAATCTAACCCAGACACACTGCTGATGTTTAACACAGAATATGAGATTTGGAACACTTAGTCCCAAACCGTGATCAGAATTTTTTGTATAAAATTATTATTCTTCAAATGTAAAATATCAGAAAAAAAGATTATTCCATTTATTAAGAGCATGTCAATCTTTCAAAACATTGCAGATATATTTAAGAAGATCTACATAAAATAATTTTCAGTTAAGATAGAAATCAACATTAAAGAAAATTAAACTCCTTTTAAAGTCATTGGACCATGTTGATAAGTCCATGGGCATATAAGATTATCACATGTTAATAAGTTTTCATTACTCTCAATAAAAATAAAGTTTTTTATCACTTTCCTTAGATTTCCTTTAATGGAATATGTGCATCTTAGATAAAGGGTGTAATATCAATATATCTAATTCCATGGTACTAACCTGTTCGTGTATTTTACAATTTATATGGCTGTTAGAAGTCATGAAGCATGATTTATCCAAAATGTCATATTTTTAAAACTGTGAGAAATTTAGTTTTCTGTGTATATTTGTAAGTTTTTATTATAGCACCTAAGAAAATTCAGATTTCTGAATCTATAAATCAAGATTTCAAAATTATATTGTGAAGCTTTATAGAATCACTTTTGATCTTCAAATATACATTTTTAAGAAATAATTTCAAAGTTAAAAGTGGATTGAATGTAAAAATTAAAATACTCAATCAGATTATTGTAACATTTGAAGTTCATGTCCATTTATGGGATAACTTTTGTCCAAGACCACATAATTAATGTTTTTCCTCTGAGTTTGGAATAACTTGTTATCATTCCAAAATCAGAAGGCCTGTGCATATAGATCAGTACTTGCACATATATTGTATGTAAGAGGCCCTATATTTGATCTCCAGCAGAAAAACAGCAAGAAAAAGAGCAAAATTAAAGCTAAAAAGAGAGAAAACTTAAAATTTTACACATACTAAAAATATTTCATAGATGTTACTAAATAGTAAAGGTTCTTAATCTAGTGGACACTAAAGTCCTAGGATTGTTTATTTATTTAACGCTTTATATCATATGAAGATGGAAATGGAGTTATATTTAAACAGTGGAAGAAATCTGTAAAGGCAGCCTAAAGACACTCAGAGATCCCGAGAAATCTGAATTGCCACCCTTCTCTATGGCATCAGACAGGGTTTGGTCTGTGAAAGTCTTTTAATTTAAGGATTCATTTGAAGAATGAAGACAAGACATTTTTCTCTCCTGGCTTTGGCCTTTATGTTGGACCATTGCTAAAGTAACATCAAATTAAGTTGTTGATGCTTTTATGTGATCATCCATAACCTGTGAATGAGACCTGAGGTTTCCATACATTCAGAGAGTGTGTCAAAAGTGAAGGAACAGTGCTCCCCAGATTTGTTACAATGCATTGTTTAAGATTCTATATTTGGTGCAGCAAGGCAGCCCAGTGAGCAGATGTGCTTAATGTCAAGTCTGACAACCTGATTTTGATCCCTTATATGGAAGAAAAGATCATACAACTGCAAGTCAGTCTCTGTTCTCCCTACGTGCACTTAACATATTCATTCCCAGATGCATGAACAAACAAACTAAATAACATATTAATAATATTGTAAAGATCATTCTCTACCTGGTATCAAATTATATCACACTCTTTTTTGGCCAAAACTATATTTCAACTGTGTAGAAAGAAACACACTCTCTGTGTAGAAAATGCTTTTGAAGAAGGCTGCATGGGAAGAAATTCCACCAAAGCCTGTAAGTGATTAGGGCTTGTTTGTTTGTTTGTCTGTTTGTTTGTTTTGCTTTGATTCTTGATTTGTTTTTCAAGACAGGGTTTCTCTGTACTTTTGGAGCCTGTCCTGGAATTATCTCTTTCAAACCAGACTTGCCTCAAACTCACAGAAATTTGCCTGCCTCTGCCTCATAAGTGTTGTGATTAAAGGTGTGCACCACCACCACCCAGCAGTGATCAGGAGCATCTATGTGAGTATGGTAGTTAAAAATTGATAGCAAGAAACCAGGTCCCACAGCTCTATAACCATAAGAAAATTACTTCAGAACAATACACGACAGGTTAGAGAAATTCTATTGCCTTGTCAAGTCTTGGAGTTAAGCATTACCCCACATTTGAAGTTATTTGACACCTTGCAAAAACCAATTTGTGCTCTTGTTCTTGACCAAGAGAGTGTGTTAACCTATACCCATATGCCTACTTGGACAGAATACTTACTTTATTTTGATAGAAGACTAATAAAATATTGTGTATCATATCTTCTCTTAGTTAATATTTCCTCTTTTCTTATTTTCTGCTTATTTCTACATAATTGAGGCTTCTGACCACTAGATGGATGAATGGATGGGTGGATGGATAATAGATAGATGATAGATAGATAGATAGATAGATAGATAGATAGATAGATAGATAGATAGATATACATACATTTATAGACATATAGAAACATACATAGATGATAATGTAATTAAAGAAAAACATGCCAGAGACAATAAATTTGAGAGAGAAAGGGTGACACACATAGGAATGTCTGAAAGGAAAAAATGAAAAGAGAAATGCAGTCATCATATTTTAATTTCCAAAATTGAAGGAAATTTCATTGACATTAAATTAATTTCATAAAACACTGATAAAGAATTTATGTCAGTCAGATCTCAAGGAACACAGAACACCTTCCTGTGTCAAAACGTCTTACACTGAAGTTGCAGGAGTAAGGAACTTTCAAGTCTGCTTATTTACCATCCAGTGGACTCTGATTTTCTGCTTTCTTGAATGAGTTCATTAAGAACATTCTCTCCTGCAAGATCATAAAAATCAACATTTCTGAGGAACCTTAACAAAAGCTCAGCTGTCACCCAAGAGGATGAATAATAAGTACATTTTGAAATATTCTCATTTGCCCTGGCCAGTGCCATTAAATCAGAACAGGAGAAGAATATCCATACACCTAACTGGGAAGGTCTGGGAGAGAGGGATGCAACAGCCTGTCCCTTGACCCTTGCCACCTGCAGCAGGAGGAAGACCTGGCCCCTTGATCATGAGGGTGAAAGAACTGGCCATTCCCCCCAGGGTCTGTAGCACTTGTGAGTGCAGACCCTACACTTTGCCTGGTTCACACAGTAAAGCTGACCCTGGTGATGTAGGTGTGGGTGTGTAGGAACCAAGGGAAAGCAGGAGGACCTGTCCTGCTCTTTGCTGCATCACCTGAATTTTAGCCATGGCATTGATGGCAAACTCATACTGGTGGGCAGAACTGATGGGCTGAACAACGCTGCAACTGCCTAGGTAAAGAAACAGGATTTTAAGTTTTCTCACCATGAACATCCACCCCATCTAGGATCTTCTAGGGTAAGTGAAGGGGCCGGCTCTGCAGATCTAAAGCTACAGGATCTCCATGACACAGGTCCACAACAAGATATCCAAGAGTAGCCCCAGTGATGGTTTAGCATCAGCATCGATAGTGTAGCAGAAATCAGAGGCCTTAAACAAGATCAATGATTCTTTGCAATGAACACTTGCAAGTAAAGAGATATGGAGTAAAAGTCATACTGTGTGATTAACTGTGTCACACTACAGCTCCCATAACATGATTTTTTTCTCTTTACTTTTTTTATTTATTCTTGAATTGTATTTTATTTTATCTTGGAGTAGGGTGCAAGATCAGAGGACAGATATGAGGGGATGGGCAGATGAATAGGATCAGGATGCATGATGTGAAACCTGCAAAGAATAAATAAAAAAGTGAAAAAATAATTCTCTTCAAGTTACCTCTCCAAAATGATACAACACACACTGAAAATGGATAGAAAAGTCTGTTGAACCTCTGAAACACTGTATTGCCTGAGAAAACCTACCTCAAATAACAAGAGTTAAAATATAAAATCACTCAAGACTTTTATGCATAAAGCAATAATAATGTCTCCAAACAAGATGCTCATTAACATAAAACTGTATTTGCAAAGATAGAGTGGTTTATAAACTATGAGCAGGATGTAAAAATCTCCCTAGTGCAATTTATAAAAGCACAAGAAAGCATATAATAATGGTATCATAATGCATTTTCAAAGAGGATGACCCACAGAAGCTATAAACAGTTTTTCATATTTCACAAATTAAAAATAACACGGGAGCTGGGAAAATCTAATTGTATAATTCTTAATTTGCTTGTGTAAGATTCATGGTTAGACCCCTATTTTTACAAGATAATAAAGTAAAATTTATACTAATATTAAGTAAATATATAAGCTATAAATATAGTTAAAAGCAAAAATGTGTACAAAGAAAAATATTATGTTATAATAATGAAAAAAATTCATGACTTGTAAAAGAGGGTTTTGGAATAAGGAAAGGGAAAAGTTAAATGATATAAGTGTAATATAATCTCAAAAAATAGAATAAATAATTGTAAAATACTGATATGTGAAGATGTATTAAACATTTAAAATCACTTTACCTGGTTCTATAAGTAAAAGGAAACATACTATTGGTATTGTGGTTGTTTGAAAGAAAATGTTCCCGAAAGAAATGACACTAATAAGAGGTGTGGTCTTGTTGGAGCAGGTGTAGTCTTGTTGGAAGACATGTGTCACTGCTGTGCAGGCAGGCTTTGAGGTTCTATATATGCTCAAGATTCTGCAAAGTGGTCTAGACCACTTCTATTTGCTTGTGAGCAAAGATGGAGAACATTGGGCTACTTCTCCAGTACTGTGTCACCCTGCATACCACCATGTCACACCATGATAATGGATTAAATCTCTGAAAATATAAGCCACCGTAATAAGTGTTTTTACTTTATAAGAGTTGCTGTAGTCACCGTGCCTCTTCACAGCCCTATAACCCCTAACTAAGACAGAAGCTGGTACCAGGGACAGGATAAGACTGTTTAGCCACTTTGGAAATCAGTATGGTGGTTAGAAGAAAATTTGGAATCAATCTATCTCAAGACCCGGAAACACTACACTTGGGCATATATGCAATGGATGAGCAGTCATACCACAATGACATTTGCTCAACTTTGTTCATAGCAGCATTATTTATGGTAGCCAGAACCTGGAAACAATCTGAATTTGATTAACCAAAGAATGAATAAAGAAAAGGTGAAATATTTACACAATGGAGTATTACCCAGCAGAGAAAAAAACTTCGAAGTATTACACTTTTTCATGTTTATCATAACTTTTAGAGATTCCTTCCAATATTTTCTTGTTGAAACAGTTTCTTTGTTCAGCGGGGAGGCAGAGTCGCAGATGCCTTCAATGTCTCTCATTCTCAACTATGAGTCTGGAGTCATCCATACCACTGCAACAGGAGTTTCATTGGCCATAGTATCCATAGTTACAGGGACCACAGTCATCCCCAAGGTATCCAGAGGAATTATAGATCAAAGACCTCATCATGGCTTCCAGTGGCAGCACAGACAATGAAAATCAGCATGGATCCAGAATGGGTCATGGACATCAACATGGCCTCTACATCAACATGGTCCATAGTGGCAGTTGTGTTTTTGATGTAGACATAGCTGACCTAGAATTTGCAATATAGGCCTGGAACTAACTGAAATCTACTTTAATCTGTTTCTAGAGGTCTCAAATTATGTGTGTACAAATCATGCCCTGATTTCACTTCTTTTGATTTTTATACTTTATTCTACATAAAGTAGAAAACTCTTAATTATAAAACTCTAGAATCAGTATTTTTTGTCATATGCAAATGATTACTAAAATTATTGGAAGCTTAGTTAAAAATCCTGAGTGAAATAACTATAATAACCTCGTGTGTGTGTGTGTTAGATCTGCTTTTTATTTTGTGAAGAGACAGCATAAACATGGCAACTCTTACAAAAAATTATTTAATAGGCTTGGCTCAATTACAGTCTCAGAAGTTGAGTGCATTATCATCTTGGTGGGGAGTTGGTGTCAGGCAGGAGAACACGGTACTGAAGTAGCTCAGTATACTACATCTTGAAGGTAACAGAAAGTTGACTGTCAAAATGGGCAGTATTCTGAACACAGGGAACCATAAAGCCTGGCTACACAGTGACACACTTCCTCCAACAAGCTTTTACCCACTCCAGCATTTCAAACCTCCTCATAATGCCAATCCCTTTGAGATTATGGGTGCTAGTTGCATTCAAACTACCATAACACACACACACACACTCAAAATAACACACACATACAATATGTTCTACTTGGCAGAGACTTCAGAAATGTAATTAATGTACTTTATTTTTATTTTTATGGAACCTAAGGTCTCACAATGGAGTCCCTACATAAGACACTACTCTTACAGTCATAAGCAATTTTTGTCATACATCACTCTTATTCTGACACTGATGCGTCTGTTAAAAGAACACTATTTTTCTTGTTAAATGAAAACTTTGTAGTATGAACTACTAGGTTTAATGTTAAGGATTGCAACTCACCTTTTGTTATAGTTATATCATTGAACTATATCTCAAACTATCATCAAACCTTTCAGAACATCTTGCTTTTTGCATATATTTGTCCCTGATATTCACTCAGGAATACTCTTCTATACTTTTATTTGTGGTAACTTTTCAATACATATTTATGAAAAATATTTATTCACTTTTATAACATACATATTTTGAGCAGAAAAATAGTCAAAATTAAATAAAATGTTAATAAAATGGAATTTTTAGCCACTTAGAATATCTGATAGAAATTCCTTGTCTGGAAACTCCGCATACTTAATAGTAGACACTAAAACAGAAGAGAAAATAAATGAGAATTTAAGAATAGTTTCTTTTAATGGTTAAAAATATGCATTTATAAATTTCAACTTTATTAATTAGAAATATTACTACTATTAGTCATTCCAGTCTGAATTTCCATGGTATTTTAATAATACATTTCCATGTATACTTTAGACATAGATATTTAGTGGAAGAAATGTTTTATTTTAATAAAAAATAACAATTTTAGTAAGAGGATTTTTATTTTTCATTATTTTTACAGTTTTAGTTTCATTTTTAATTATGTATAAAAGTATGAGTTTTTCTATCTGTACATATGTGCACAAGAAAGCAGGTTCTTATAGAAGTCAGAGATGTTGTGAGCAATAGAGTTAGAGTTCGGGATGTTTCAGAGCTGTGTATTTGCTGGAAACTCAGCATAGAAGCTTAGCAATAGTGATGTGTTATCTTAATCAGTGAGTTATCTGTCCAGAGTCCAGAAACCAGGTGATATATTTTAAATAAACACAGTTACATCTTAGCAATGATTTTATTCTAATTATAAAAGGATTTGAATTTTTGTTTAGTCTATACAATAAAATACAATAAATTAATTATTTCAGAATAAAGGATTTGAATTTTTGTTTAGTCTATACAATAAAATACAATAAATTAACTATTTCAGAATAATTTCATATTAAAATTAATACTTAAGTATTTTATGTATGACTTGTGAAACCTTAATCTGCATTTTCTAAAATAACGAATTATTAAACACTAAAATACTATAATCCCTCATGATTTTAGTTCCATAAGTAAGCCTACACCATTTTTATTGATAAGATTCAATTCATTTCAACCTTAATTGCAATTCTTAAAAACTAGTAACCTCTTAAACAAGCACCCTTCACAGGATGCATGATAGAATTATCATTTTAAAAGTCATCAACGTTATTATTTTCACCAAATCACAGTATTACTTTATGATAAGTATTCTAACCAGAAAAACACATGAATAGCCACTATTATTTATTGCCATTTTTAAAGTCACATAATTAAATGTAGCCTGTAAATTATTCATTCCTATGTGGTACAAATGTTCAAAGAAATATAGCCTCAAACAGTATTTTTTGGTATCATGCATATATTTATCTCTTAATTAGGAAAAGTGTTTGAAATTCCTCATGCTAAACAGATTTCATGTAATCTACCAACACTCAGGAGGAGCATCTGCTGGAAAATGGATGATATAATTTTCTTATAACTATTAGAAAATCTGACAATGTAAATAGCCTATCCTCTTTATTTAAGCTTAATGGTTAGCTGATTTCTCTATCTGAGAAGCATTCCTAATAAATTTAAATATTGTGAGATCTCAAGGAATCTATTTGTATTTGTTACTGTACATGTAATTTTGCATTAATTGAATATATATATATATAAAATTGCAAAGGCTCGAATTAAACTGTATAGTTATGATTTACATGCACTCTTTTGTCAAAGATTTACTAATAAATCTTTGTGTACAAACTTACATGTTAAAAACAGTGTCTTAAATTTTTAAACAATGTTTTTTAAGCATAACCTAAAGTAGTCTTTATCAAGTTATCATTGTACAAACATATTAAAAACAAAATGGCTTTCCATGAGCAAACTGAAAATAAGCTTACTAGTGTTTCTGAAAAATGATTCCAACTTATGTATCTGAAAAGATCAAGGGCAGACTCTTAGATTTCATAATGAGACAAAGAATTATCTGTATATTTCATAATATAATTCACAGTTATACCAACACATTTTTCAATTTCACATATGCAGAGAAATCAAATCTATTGAATTTTTAGTGGCTTTGTCTTTCTCATCCACAGATCCTGAAGTGAAACCAGTAATGTTGAAGGGTTAGAAATGGTTATTCTCCTGCACTCACTGCGAAATGCTACTTTGATTGGCATTTCTTCTGCTACAATACTAGTTTATAGAGAAAGTTAACTACCCACATAGTGCTCATTTAAATTATTATAATATGTGCTTCTGTTCTCTGAACATTTCCATTGTTTTATGTCATCATTATTAAACTTTCACTTCTCTGTCTTGTGTTTTCTTATGTTGTGTAGATTTCACAGAAGTTTTGGCATAAACCACAGTGTGTAATGCTAAGACCAGATGACTAAGGATTTTTTATCATAGCCTTGTCATTATTCTTGTCTCGTGTAGTCTAATGATGAATGTATGGATCAAACGTCAAATATCACTTTGAAGAAAACCATTACATTAGAAAAAGACATAAAATCATTATCAAGAAAAGCAACAGATACAAAAAATGAAATTGGCAGATGAGAGCAAAAAGCAATTCTTTGAGGTAAAACACTTTATAATTATAAACAGGTTTGTTGTAACTACATGTTGTAGCTTTTATAGTGCATTTAGTAATAAAACTGAAGTTATTTTGTCATTGTTCATTTTTGAAATCATTTGAGCAATTAAAAATATTGACAACTGTGAATTATTTCAACAATATCAATAGGTAAAGGCACACTCAGAAAGGAAATGTACTAAAACTGACCTTAATATTAGGTTTAGAGCATGTGCTAAGTTTAATTGATGTTTTTATGAAGCCTTCTGAGTATTGTGAATATTTAACTTTGGTACTTGGTATTGCAGCTTAATATTTTAATATTACCAGTTTTGGAAGTATATTTTATGTTTTATCAGCTTTATGCTAATTGAGGTTCCATGAACATCTGCAATGATTTATCTCACAAGGTAATATATGTATATTAAAGGCTCATATATTTAGAATAAATGACAAATAAAGTTACTTCATGTGGCATATTATCTAAGAATATATATATACATATATATATACATATATATATGTAATTTTTAAGAGAAGGGGATACTATGCTCAATGTGACAAATTTCTGTAAAATCTTTTCTATACCACTATATCACTAAATTATTTTCACCCATTTAAAGTAAATATCAAAAAAATTTTAACTTTACACAATAATCATATTTTTTGTATAATTTTATATTTGTATACGTATTATAGTAGTTTTTGTTTGTATGTAAAATAATTTCCCCCTTTCTTTTCTTCCTTTCATCCCTTCTCATGTTGTTACCTTTCTCTACTCTCAAATCATCATCAGATTTTAATTCAAATATAAGCATATATGCTTAAATATATAAAACAATGAATTTTTGTCTTTTTTGGTAAGTTATAGCACTTTTTCTTCCTTAGGTATATTAGCAAATAATGAATAAAGAAAGAATCAATCTGTAAGTGCTGGTATTATATTTGTTTTCTCTGCTTTCAGCACTTATATTAAAGTGGATAATTTCCTTCTTTTGCATACCAAGATGAGGTTAAAGAAAGACAATTCTCCCAATACTGTGATTAGAACTTTCGTGGGCTTCCTTCTTCTAGAGTGCAGATTAGATGAGAGCTGGCAAATTATGATCACACCGCTATGCCTTTCAACCATGTTCTGTTCCTCCTTTGAACAGCGAGTGGAAATCAGTCCTTCTTTACTTAAATTGACTTTTCGTATTCTGCAGCAACTGGGAAAGTAATTAATATAGGGTTTTCTCATAAATAGTTCACAGTTTATAGCTGAACATAAATATACAAATAAATACCATAGAATTAAAAATACATTTGTTTACAGTATCTAGAAACATTTAAAGATGACACTGTATTAAGTGTGGAAAAAAATAGGTGGTTATATCAGGCCCTCTTGAAAAAAATACAGGAATAATATGAAGTGTTTGCTGTAAAATTTTGCAAGTATTCATATTCTATTTCATAAACATATTGTTCCTTATTGCTATTTTAATATCATTTAATATTATAATTTTTACATGCTTATTCATATGTTGACATTTTTCTACACTTTAAATTTTAACCTACTAATATTTCATTTTCTTTTGTAACTTGCCAAAAACAATTCCAGTTTTTATAACTTGTCAATTTACTAATGCTCATATATCTGTCTTCTCATAATTCAATAAAACATTTTCTTATTTGTATAGCTAAAATTCCCTCTACATGTGATTCTCATGTTTGTACCAATAGTTTCCATAAACAAAAGAAACTATGATATTATTTCAAATGTGTTTTCTCACCATCAAGTTAATAAATTGTGCCTCTTTTCAACAGTTTTTTATTAACATATGCTAATAATATTTAAATGCAGGTTAAATATGATATTTTTCATGTGTATCCAGTGTTTTTATCAAATCCACTTGCTATCCTCCCTTTTCCCCATACATTGCTACCCTTCTTCTTATCAACCAGCTCTCTTCTACATTTTGTGTCTTCTTAGTTTTGACAGCCTAATGAACATTCTTAGAGTTGTTTTATTGTAGCAGGGTGGCAATTTATCTATAGAAGCATGAACATTTTATTTTAATCTGTGTGTGGGTTCTTAAAACCAAAACTGGAAGCAGGAGCTGAAGCATTGTCTTGGAAAAGTGTTGCTTTCTGGCGTGCAAACATAGGCCTGCAAACTTAGCTTGCTCAGCTTTCTTTTTTATACAGCCCAGGACCAACTGCCCAGGTGTGACACCACGCACAGCAGACTGGGTCATCATTAATCAAAGTCTTGCCTACAGGCCAGACTGATGGAAGAAATTCCTCAACTGAGATTCCCTTTTCCCAAATGGCTGTAGTTTAGTCAATTTCGTTAGTTTTTGTGGTTACTTGTGAAAGGGTAGGCTCTCTATGTGACCCTCTCCCTTCCAGGAAAAAGTATCAATAGGGTCAACATTGGAGAGATCTGTTTATATAACATTAAAAGTGAAACTCCCTCATCTCCCTTCCATGACAGAGTATTGACAGGGCCAACCTTGTAGATATCTGTTGCTATGACATTAAGAGGGCAATTGCCTAATCAATGCTGGGATTCACAGTGTTAGCAATTTATTTATGTAACGAAACCAGAGTACAGCACCCAGGTTTTAAGGTACACTCAGTATAAACTACTGTTCGGTTTGTTTTGCTTAAAATGGAGCATACGGCTGAGTTGATTTCAAGGGTCTCAGTGTCCAAATTCTCACCATGAAGTCCTTTTCAACATTCTTTTGATTCTTTTCTTTTTGGGCTAGGTGAGATTAATCATGAAACTATGTCTAGGAAACATGTAACTAACAAATAATACGTACTCATTCAATACTAAGAAAACTGAAATTTCCTGTCAGCAGTTGGAGTATTTCAGGATTAAGAAAGTATGATTATTTTTACTAAAGTAAGTTTCATTAGGCAATGTCAGTGCCCATTTAGAGTTTGATGCTGCTGCACTAGCTAAGAGAATGATGGACACAGACATTAGTGTAATATTCATTTTGATGTTAAATGTTCAGCTTAAGCCGTTAAATCAAGTGAGAGAAAATTTATGCACACCCATGTTTATCTCTTCTGTCAGGCATTATCTCATCCTCCTTATTTTATTGAGCCCATGAAAGTGACTAATTAATCATGAAACGCGTTTTCTTCAGTGCTCAGGTTAACACTAATGTCTGCCCGACCTACTTGAAAGTAAAAGCATGCCAGAACTGGAAGTGAATTATGCTATTATATTGCTGGAATTTTATACATCGAGTCATTCTCTGAGAACAGTGTAGATTCCTCCAAATATATGTACATGCCTAAAATCGGCCTCTGCTTAGAAACATTTAAGTAATGTTTAACAATATTGCATTTTAATCTGTTTACGGTATGTTGTTTGTCTTTTCAGAATTAATATTTTTCTAATGGAAGAATGTTGATGATATAAATGTAATGTAGCTGATTCTTTCCAACAATTAGTTGTGTTCAACTTAGATATATGTGTCTGTGGTTATTCCATGTTCATTGCTTTAGCTGTTCAGTGGTGAAACTGAAAGTGTCTAAGTTTATTCCCCGTTAGTTCACAGGTTATAAAACAAATGTCAAGTTCTACTTTCACTCCGTTCTTGTTACTGTTTTTAACAAAAAGAGGGAAAAGTTTAAGACAAATTTTAGGCAGAATTTAGTGTTTTGTTTTCCTGTTGGAAAATTAGTGGTTTTTTTATTAATGTTTACATCCAGAAGAGTTAACTCAGAAAGTATCAAATTTGCAGCTGGACTGACAGCTCAGTTTCCAATCACTTGCTGGACTCACAGAAGAACTGCATTCCCTTCTTAGCACCCACACTATGTGTGCCACAACCTCCTCTTACTCCATCTCCAGGGACCCGATAACCCACTCTGGCCTCCGCAGGCACCAGGCGTACAGGAGCATACACAAACATGCACATACATAAAAATAAATCTTAAAAACTGAAAATCTGTAATTTTACAACTACAAGAAAAGAAATATATGCATCAGTAATATGCTCAGAAGACACATAGCAATTCTTGATAAAGTATCACGTCTTTACAACTTTATATGACTCACGTTGGAATTTCATTATTTTTGAGGATTCTATTATTTGCATAGTGATATTCCATAGACTGTTTATTATTAGTCATTTAGTATAAGTGTACACACACTCCTTGATATATTTAAAAGAGGATTTTGATAGCCATAGAATATTCCAAATAAGGCATGCTTACAATTATAATTACTTTTTCTGCCAATTTTCTATAAATTTAAAATTTCATATGTATTCCTTTACATACATTTTTATTTATAATTCATACTTTGACTTAATTTCACTTTTATTATTTCTTTATTTACTGTTTGTTAGTGCTCACAGACTTTATTACAGGACATTACCAGCAGAAGCAACCTCAGCTGACCCTCACCAACTATCCAGCCCAAAAGTGGGAACACAGAAGCTCATTTCCTAGGAGTAGGTACGCTGAAAAGGGATCAGTTAAGAAATGATGAGCATGACAGATGCCCGTAGGCCTCAAGACACAACTATATATAAGAACTGGAGTTTCTCTCTCCAGACACTTCCCGGCCAGGCACAGTATTCTGCCTTGTCATTCTTCGATATGAATGTAACAATGACTTCCTTCATGGCACTGTTTGAGATAAGTTGTTTGTGTCAGAATGTTCTGGGTCAAAGGAGCAGAGTGATTTACATGGTGCAGGTGCTCCTCAATATCTGTCTGGTAAAATTTGATACCACTGGATGTGATGCAGGGTTCCCAAAAAAGCTCAAAGATAATCTTTCCACACATCTTCTTCTGTACCTGAGAGAAGAATACTTCCAAGGCAGTCATGTATTTCTCATGTTCGTCCTCTGTGCAGGCCTTCTGGATCCCCACATAACCTACACATCATTACCCTTGTGGTACCACTGACACTCTTCTAGCTGCTCTGGCAAGTAGTAGTGAACTTGGTGAGACAGGAGTCTCTCTCTCTCTCTCTCTCTCTCTCTCTCTCTCTCTCTCTCTCTCTCTCTCTCTCTCTCTCTTCTGGAGGATTTTCATTATCCTTCCTGCTTCTCAGCCACTAAAAAGGGCACTACGAATCTCCTAAAATGAGTCTCTGTCCTTGACCAAACTATAGGCTTGCTGCAGATGGCATGGTCACATCATAACTCTCCCTCTCTACCTGACACTGCCCTGGGATGAACTGCAGACTTCTAGGCCTCCCTGGCAGTCACCAAGTGCTTGTTAAGGCATCTGTAGCTTCAGATAGTGCAGGCCCAGGTTGGTGTATTACACTGTCACAGTAGGACCTTGGTGTTGGGGGAGCCTGACATATTGCTGCTTCTGGATGCTTTCAGTCCAAGAAGAGATGGCTGCCTTGTTTCTTGAGCTCTTGAACACGTTCCCCTAGCCACCGGTACCCAGCTCCTAACTGCCATCATTTCTACCTTGCCCTTTATGGCACTTATCACATCATGGCTTAGGTTCCACACCTGATCACCCAGCTGTCACAACTTTATCAGTGATCAACCTTGGCTTACTTTTATTTTTATTTTTTTTTTACTTGAGCTATCTATG
>NC_022010.1:88907132-88909725 GCF_000317375.1 Microtus ochrogaster
TTACAATTAGTTATACTCTTATACCATTTCTGTTTTCCAGAGAATTAACCTTATTTCCATTCTGTATCTTTGGATTATATTCCATTTTAAGAATCTGGTCCTGTAGTTTACTTTTCCACAATATTTAATTCACTACAGCCATCTTTTGTGGCTATATACAAAACTCAGACATCTTTCTATCATACATTGCTCTTTGATATTACCTGAAATATTTATTACACATCCAATAAATTGTCCTTTTAAAAGTTAATTATGGTCTACATTTCCATTTTTCAAACAAAGATTATCCATAGTTGAGATGGAGAAAGGACAGAGATGAGAGCAAGGAAAGGGATACCTTGATTGAAGGAGCCATTATAAGGTTAGTAGAAATCAGGCTCTAGAGAAATTCTCAAGAATCCACAAGGATGACCCCAGCTAAGACCCTACACAATAGAGGAGATGGGGCCCGATCTTGACTTGCCCTTTAATCAGACCGATGATTATCTTAATTATCACCATAGAACCTTCATCCAGCAACTGATGGAAACAAAGGAAGAGACACACATCAGAGCAATGGACTTCCAAGGTCCAGTTGCAGAGTGGAAGGAATGAGAATATGAGCAAAAAGGTCAAGACTATGATGAGTTCATGCACTGAAACAGTTTACCTGAGCCAATAGGAGCTCATCAACTCCCGAGGGACTGGGAAGGAAAAAGCATAGGACCAAACTAGTCCCTCTGAATGTGGTTGACCGATTCATGGCTGGGGCAGTCTGAGGGTCCACTGGCAGTGGCACCAGAATTTATCCCTACTTTATATACTGGCATTTTGGGATCCTGTTCTCTTTGGATGTATACCTTGCTCAGCCTAAATATAGTAGGGAGTGCCTTGCACGTTCCCCAAAGCAATATGCCTTACCCTCTCTGAGGATTAGATGGGGGTGGGGTAGGAGGGTGTGTGGAGAGAAAGGGAGGAGGGGAAAGAGCGGGAACTTGGATTGGCATATTTTTAAAATCTAATAAATTGAAAAATAAAGCAAAGGTTACAAATAAGTTAAGTTTCATGCTTGGTAATCCACTGGTCTTAGTTTTTTTTTATTCCTGTAAGTTTGAGATGATAGCAAATAACATGTATTGCTTTTTTGTAAATGTGAATAGGGGTGTCAAATTTTCATTGTATATTTGCTTCTTGTAAAAGTAGGTATGGCATGAAATTGGATGCACAAAAGCCATATCTCTTATTGGAGAAATCCAATAAGAGGATAGTGATGTGAAAATTATTTCAGCAGTATCATCTGTAGATGAGAAGATAGAAAAACAGTCTAACAAAACAATACTATGCCTCTCGCTCACACAAACGTACATGTAACCAGTTCCCACAGAAATTCGGTACAGCTGTTGATTTCATATTTCTTTGCCATATTGTTATTTTTGTTATATAGCAGAGACTATGTTTATCATATGAATAAAAATAATTTTTTCTTGAAGTTTTTATAGAATTCTTTGTTGTTCCAAACAGTTACTAAGTCAGCTGAATAAGTCCTGATAGTGTGATAATGAGAAACTGTTTAAAAATACTTCAGAAAATATGTGCATATACCATAAACAAAATGAATACTTACTGTAACGTTGGGGCTTGCAATTATATGTATGCACATTTTATGTCACTTTTTAAAATGTGAAATTAGCAAACATTCAGTGACAAATGAGTATGGTATAACCTAGCATTTTAGTCCTCTCTTAGAACAATACAAAACCATGATACTGAAACTTTAAGTATCTTAAATTTGACATATAGAATCTAGCTCTTTTACTGCTAGTTATAAATAAGAATCAACAAAAAAAATCAAAAATTCATTTTTTTTAAATTAGTTGTTTTGTGTGTTTAGGAATTTTGTCTGTCTCTGTGTGTATACTATAGCTGTGAATATGGACCAGAGAGGTCATAATGGGGAACATATCCAATTAAATTGGGATTGCAGGAGGTTTTATCATGGTATTATGCTGGGTAGGAAATCTGGTTTCTTTCCTAAAGCCCTAAGTACTCTTAATAGCTGAACTTTCTCTCCAGCCCCAAATTCAAAGAATATTTTGCAACTCTCTTTAGAATTCTCTCCAGAACTATTTTTCTTGCAGAATTCAAACAATAGACCTTAAAAATTCTTTGGAATTTATGCTTTCTTTGAGTGAAGAGAAGGGAAGAAGGAGAAAGCAAGAGAACAAGTATGAAGTTGGGTACTAAGGGAGGCAGAAGGATATGGAAAAGGGAAAAACATGATCCAAATATGTTGTAAAAAAAAAATTCTTGCCCATTCTCTCCTTTCCCAGTGCTACTTAAAACCACTTTTCTATTACCAGTGTCTCTGATTTTGACAGCTTCAAACTTGGTAGTGGTTATAAAATACTGTGGAAATTATTCCACACACATGTATTCTCGATATTATACTTAATACAATTTCCTCACCATTAACCCCATTGTGCCCACCAAAGGGCATCTTTCCTTTTTATTGTTTGTTCTACCTCAGTTATATCATTTTCATTTGTGTCCACATTCAAGGGGTACTGAATACTTTTAGCCCTATTGCCAGAGGTCCCTTGTTCTCTTCCCAACC
>NC_022010.1:88910051-88914876 GCF_000317375.1 Microtus ochrogaster
CCCACACCACAGCCTTTCTCCTCATTTGTTATTTTCAGTTGGCTTCTTTTGCTGTTGATGATATTAGCCATCCTAGTAAGTGGAAGGAAAGATCATAATGCTTTGATTTTTTTTACTTACACAATATTCAGGAATATTATTTGAGATTTTGATTGTACATTTTTGTATATCAAAATATCTATTGAGGGGCTGGAGAGATGGCTCAGCGGTTAAGAGCATTGCCTGCTCTTCCAAAGGTCTTGAGTTCAATTCCCAGCAACCACATGGTGGGTCACAACCATCTATAATGAGGCCTGCAGAAAGAATACTGTATACACAATAAATAAATATTTAAAAAAATGTCTATTGAGAAATGACTAAATCTTTTGGGTTTTATTACTATTGAGTTTTAGGATTATATTGTATATGCAGGACAACATAATAAATAAAATGGTCTTCATTGTATCAGAGTAAAATTAGGTTAATATATCACATGAAGGGGTGGACCATTTTATAGAAAATTGATAAGATGGTTGAGATGTAGCCCCGGTTTTCAAAATCAGTATCATGCTGACATTAAGACATATTGTGCATAAGTATGTTATTAAAGTGCTTAAAATACTAAAATCTTAATTTCTTCATGGGAATTTCTTAGTCTCCTTATTTCCTCTAATTTGCAGATTTTACCATAATAATAGTATTTTTGGGATTGTGCACTTATGTTATGGGCCCAAATAAAATAATTATATTCCAAACATAGGATTTTGCATTCATTGATAGCAAAATTAATTTTGATTAACTAACACTAAATCTCATATTTTTAATTTTTTTAGAATATGTAAATGTAAATTAAATCTACTATTTTACATTTAGGGCACTATTATCTAAAACTGCAAAGAGAGAAAAAAGTAATTTCAAAAGTAAACATCCAATGCAAAAGCTAATCTCTCTTGAAAAGTGTTATTTGTGTAACTAAACTGATAATAGAGGAACTTTTATCTAAGAAAAATATCTAATTTATTGCATAAAATAATAAGAATATTGAGGAATTTTGTTGTATTCTCGAGCTTTCACAATCCAAAGATAAATATTATAGGATTCTAAAATATTTCATATAATAGCTTATATAATAAAGATTTCTGACATTAATATCTAGATAGTTATCCAAATTAAAATTTTTATTAGGCAAAAGTAATACACATTAATGAAATTTAATCATTTAATTTATCAGTTCAACTTCTGAAAATCATCGTGGAATTTGTAATGCTGTTTTCTAAGTTGCTTTCCTTGGTTAATCAATTTGATGTTTCCCCAACCACAATTTCTCTCATTCAGTTGAGTATTTACAGTTAGCCCTGGAATTTATGTGTAACTATAGGAATTCAGAGAGTGGAAAACATCAGTGATCCCATTAACACAACTGTGGGAAGCCTCAATATTCTCACGTTCATTTCCTTGAGATCTCTTCTCTAACTGGACCCTGCAGTATTTTTTTATTTTTGCACTGAACAGCAATATAGACCACTGATGAAAGAGGATTCATCCAATTACTATGAGTAAAGTAGCTTTAACTTCCTTTAGCTATCCGCTGGCAAGATATAAAATGACACTTACCGGACACATCAGTAGCACAATAGGGCCTTTATTGATTTTCATATCATGTTCTTCAGTCTGAGATGGCTCCCCAGAGAACACCACTTCCCAGCAGGAAAAAATTGCCTTTTCTATGTTTGAATTCTCAGGTCTATTAATGCATCCCTAGCTGGAGACAGTGTCATTTTCATTCTATTTCTTTGTAGTTGATGTGTCTACAACTTGCTATTGTAGTGCCTAATGGATGTTGGGGTTATAGGTCAAAGTATGAAAACAAAAAAAAAAAATGAAATTGCTTAGCCTGTGAATCAATAAAACGGACTCTTAACACTTTTTTCTAAGTATAAAATGTGCAACCAATGTAGTGTGATGAGTGCATTCCACCATGTACTAAAACTATAAATAGAATATTTCTACTTTCAACATTTATGTACTCAAAATGAAGATAAGATGTCACTATCTCTTAATATACTGTATCTAGGTCAAGGAAATTAACCAATACGCATTTGATTAAAATATCAAAATGTTTTCAAAAGTCACCTTATAATGACACTGGAGATCCTTCTATCACTTCCTTTAAAATGTCTCCTTCAAAAAAAAATTTTTAGAAACAAAGTCATATTTTAAGGTAACAAAAGTTACTTTTTAAATGGACTATTTTATAATCATATTTGATTATAGAAAATCCCAGTATTTAAAATTATCTTTATCAGTTTATACAGAGAAGAGACTTACTTAAAATGTCATAAAACACCAAAAGTAAAAACAGTATTATTTTCAAATGAAGTTTAAAGACTTTCAACTGCTATCCAAATTTATTTACTTACAGTTTTGTTAACATGTTAAAAATGTGAGATTTTAGGACTCGTTATTGAATATTTTCTTCCAATGTTATATGCTTTTATTCATTTTGTAAATACATGGCACACAGAAATGTCTCATTAATAATTATGAAGGTAAAAGTAGGCCAAAATACTTCGTACTAATCTTCAAATATTCAAGATAAATGCTTAACTAATTTCATGAAACACACACACACCTTTATATACAGGAAAATGTGGTTCAAAGATTGGATAAACACAAAGCTACAAAGCCCCAGAGTGAACAGCTGGTCAGTCTTCGTTTTAAAACACATTAATACCTACCCCCTAAATTTCCCCTCAACTACCTCTTTAATTCGTTAGCTATTTTATGATTACATGTAAGTGAGAGGGATGTGGCTGGCGAATTTTACAAGAATTGAATGGATCTTGTAAAACACATTTAAACACACTGATTATGTTTACTCATGATTTAATTTAAGTGTTACTTTACTAGAAATGAATTTCTAACATGCCACTTTAACTATACCTCTAAAGGGGAAAGGCATATAAAAATGCTTTATGGAAAAACAATTTGGTGGAGAGAATTTATTAAGTAACATAGATATCATTGTATTCATAGCCCATATTGATTTTTGTCTATGTTATATATATTATATTATATATTATATATATTATATATTTATATATTTATATATATTATATTATATTATATATATAATAACTTCATTAGTCACTGATATGTTACATGAGCAATCTGAAAGAGATGAAAAGGGAATAATCAAAGAAATACAAAGAATAATAATAAAAATCTTCAGTGAAATGTAAACATTAAAGTGAGTACTGTATTTTAAGTGTCAAAGACAAAGAAAATTGTTCAAGAACAAAATTTGATGTAGATCAAAATAAATACAGACTTTGAACAAATGTTGTTCAAACTAACACTGGCCAAAAAATTATGAAATTTAATCACCACAGTGTAAAACCATTTAACCCTGATACTATTGAATTGTCTCTTATGTTTTTTTTTGTCAAAAATAAGAAATGATCATATTTGAACATACAACCCTCCTCTAAAATAAATGGTATGGAAATACAGGTAAAATACAATGTGAATTTTATAAAAATTTAAATCTACATTTTTACTTTGTTTTCTATTCCTAAAGTACAACAAATCCCAGTATGGTACATATTCCTAGAAGAATATGGATTCACAAAACTTGAATCAGAAGAAAGATCAGAAGGATCAAGGCAGCCTGAGTTATCGAAGGTCAAAAATGATCTTGTCTACATAGAAAATCACTCTCAGTAATGAAAATACAGGCAGAAAAGCAATATATGTATCATCATGTACACATGCATCTCTACAACACTGACCAACCTTATCACTACTATTTCTTTGCCATTATTTCACTTCATTGTGAGCCAATCTTGTCGCCTTCATTGTGGCCCAATTTCATAAATATTTTTATTAACATAATGGAACCAGAAATCTATTTTGTCTCTTATATTTTATGTACAAATTGTTATCAAACTTAAAACATATATTATGTAAATATAGATGCACTTATATACATATAAACAATATATACACCTATCAAATATTTGATGTATAATTTGTTATATTTTTTTTAGATATGTTCATGCTTAAACTTGTTCTCCCCAGTAGACTAGACTTTATGAAAGCACGCAGTAAAGCATGTATGTGGCTTTTAGGGAATATGTATTATAACAAAATTATATAACAAAGCAAATAAAAAACTTATCAAAAAATAACTGATTTGATAGTAAATAAAACTTTGTTATAACTCTAGGGACAATAAGTTTCATTCCAACAAAATCTTATTTAGAACTTACAAAGAAATAAACCATCATTGTCCCAATTTATCTAAATAATATGTATTCTAGGACTGTGTATACTCCATACATATTTTTCTTGTCTTTCTGGAAAGAAGAGAAATGGTTAGTTTAGAACATCCTGAATATATGGTCCAAGGTCTTTAAAATGATATATTTTTCATAATATTGTGGCTATAATAAACATATAGATTTTACTTTGTTCAGAAGATTATTATTTAATTGTTCTTCTTAAGTTTTCAGATAATGTAATCTTGAATTTTCCCATATGATTTTTCATTAAAATCCACAATAATTATGTGCAATATGTTAAGCTTTTAGAGACAATAATCTTTTCAAGAACATATTTATTGAATACACACATACACATATATGTTTAAACACACACAAACACACTTGCACACACACATACACACACATATATAATATATAGCTGTGATATGTGTACACACACACAATCACACACACATACACACACAAATATATATGGCTGTGATATGTGTACACACACATACACACACACACACACACACACACACATATATATATGGCTGTGATATGTGTACACACACATA
>NC_022010.1:88914976-88927440 GCF_000317375.1 Microtus ochrogaster
GTGATATGTGTACACACACATACACACACACACACACACACACACACATATATATATGGCTGTGATATGTGTACACACACATACACACACACACATATATATGGCTGTGATATGTGTACACACACACACACACACATATATATGGCTGTGATATGTGTACACACACACACACATATATATATGGCTGTGATATGTGTACACACATACACACACACGCATATATATGGCTGTGATATGTGTACACACACACGTGTACACACACACACACATATATATGGCTGTGATATGTGTACACACATGCTCCCACACTTGTATGTACACAAATAAATTTACTTCCATCCCAAAGGCATGCTGTTGTTTAATCTGTATTATTTAATTTAAAAGATGAGGACATAATTCTACTGTAATATTCGAAGGTAACTGTTTTATGAAGGAGACCACAAATAGGTCTGTGCTAAATGTCATGGCTGAATGTTTATATCTTTAAAATGAAGAAACCAGAGTATAATCACAACAACAAGTGTTTCTTTTACTATGATGTTCTAGAGCTTCTCAGAACTGTGCAAACCATGATCTCCACCAAATATGACTCTGTCACCTTGGAGCTGTATCATGAACCAAATAAATTTCTGTATTTTAATATAAAATCTTCATTAATGTTACTGTAATAAAAACTGATTAAGAAATATTACCTACCACCAAATAGACACAATTCTCTCAGTACTATTGAAATTTATCTAAATGGCCGTGGATATTATAATTCATATAAAGATTAAATAAAGCTTGTCATAGTATGGAGTGATAGCTCAGTCAGTAAAGTATTTCCCTTGCATACAAACACACTAGACTTTGGCCCTCAGAACACATAGTTTTAAAAAGCTGAGGAGGCAACATTTATAACCCCCATGTCAGAGAGAACAAAGAAAGGTAGCCCCCTGCAAGCCAAAGGCCAGCACAGTGTGCTAGAGGTGATGGGGACACAAAGTCAAATGATACATCTTAGGCCTGAAATAAATTATGTTCTTTGGGAGCCTAGTCTGTTTGGATGCTCACCTTCCTAGACCTGGATGGAGGTGGGAGGACCCTGGACTTCCCAAAGGGCAAGGAACCCTGACTGCTCTTTGGACTGGAGAGGGAGGGGGAGGGGCATGGGGGGAGGGAAATGATAGGAAGGGAGGAGGTGGAAATTTTTAATAAATAAATAAATAAAGTTTTATTTTTTGATAATTTCACACATATATATTTCAGTTTTACCATTTTATTTCTTTATCCTCCCAGTTACTCCCAGGTTGCTCCTACTGCTTTTATTAACTCAGCCTCTTGTGTAATCCCATAAATTGACCTACTAAGTCCATTTAGTGTTCCGAGTATGTATATGAGTTTCAAAATTGACCACCTGGGATGAGATAACTTTTCTCAGGTCTCATCACAAAGAAAACTGATTTTCCCTCTTTCAGCAACCTGCATCTAAATAGGAGATCTTGTGATCTGTTCTCCCTTCCATGTTGGTGCATCCATTCATGTATTTTTATTATGCATAGTTTGCATAGTCTTATTGCTGAGATTTTGTGTGTATAGCATCTCCATGATTTCTAGAAGATGTCCTCTCTATGCTGGTATGCTGGTATCCTGACATCATGGCTCTTACATTTTTGTTTTGTTTTGTTTTGTTTTCTCTTCTATGATAAACCTAGAGCCTTACATGTAAATGTTGATTGTACTTTACCAGTTGGGACTGGGCTCTCAAATTTCATTTATCCTTAGCATTTTGACTAGATATGAGTTTCTATATCTGTTTGTGGGTAAGACAAGCTTCTTTGTTGTTTGAGAGCAATACTTATCTACAAGAACAAAAGTAAGTATTTATAATGCAGTTAAAAATTGTAGTGATTTGGGTGGTGGTGCACCCTTTTAATTGCAGCACTGGGGAGGCAGGTTGATATCTGTGAGTTCAAGCCCCATCTAGTCTACAGAGTGAGATGCAAGACTTCCATGGCTACACAGAAAAACTGTGTCTTAGGAAAAAGATTAATTTGATTTAGAAAAGTAATGTACTAAATCTTCTTCTAGCTTCCATGACCTCATCAGCCAACGGTATTTAGATAGGTTTGTAGTACTAGGTTTGAAGTCTGTCCTATTAAGAGAGATATAAGTCCAATCAGACAGCTTTGCTTGCTCCCAAAATAAAAGTGTCGGTATTGGATCACTGAGGATGTTTTCAGGGTCTATCCTTGTAGTTCACAGGTTTTATTGTTGACTGGAAATATTGAGTGATTTTTTTTTTTTCTTTTGGCAGTTTTCATAGCATCTTTTGATAACATGAATGTTCTGTGCTTTATTCTTTATACATTAATTTTACAATCTTAGTTTTATATTCCTTTTAATTTCCTTCAAATGGCAGTACTATCACCTAATGTGGGATTCCCCTCTATATGCTGTGAATAACAATAATCAATAAAGAAAACTGGCTTGGTCTGGTAGGGTAGAACAGAGCTAGGTAGGGAAAACTAAACTGAATGCTGGGAGGAAGAAGGCAGAGTTGAGAGAAGTCATGTAGGCCCCACTGGAGACAGACACCTGACAGAACTTTACCCAGTAAGCACAGCCACATGGTGATACACAGATTAGTAGAGATGGGTTAACCAGAAATACACTTAGGCTATTGGCCAAACAGTATTGCAAATAATATGGTTTCTGTGTGATGATTTTGGGGCTGAGCAGTCTGGAAACAAACAAGAGTCCTCCCTACAACAATCACCCTAGTTTATCCCCTTGTTTATCATTCCCTTCTAATTAATTGGATATCAATGAAAACAACCAGCATTGCCACTTATACATCTGCAGGAGGGATTTTATGTCTCAAAACTTAAGAGAAATTTACCTCTGCCCACTCATGAACATGTTATATCATTCAGTCCATTTTACTAGATATAGTTATTTTTATATTTTAAATTTTATTTTTTATTTTATATATGCGTGTATTTTATCCGCATGTATATAAATGCACCACATATATTCAGTGCCTGTGAAGGCTGGAAGAGAGCATGAGTCTCCTTGAGTGGAGTTACAGTGTAATAGTCAGAGCTCTTATCCACTGAACAATCTCTCTAGCCTCATATCAGAAATATTTAAAGCAGTAACATTTGTTCCTTTACTTATATTTTCCTTACTATGAATCATTAATTCTTTATAACCTCCAACAACAGAAATTATAGTTATAGTCTGGGCTCCAAATAAGTCTTGTATTGTAAGATAACAAGATATATATTAAACTAAATTTCAAAATTAATTCTCTTTGACTTATATGACTAACAAATTCACATGTGACATGAGTTTTACTGCTTTGAGAGTATAAAGTCACCAAGATTAACTCTAAGAAAATGAAGGAATTATGAGGGGTTACACAAAGTCTTCTGGTGCTTATGAATAAAATGTTTTAGTTTGTTTATTTTTATGTAGATTAATTTTTTTATTAACCATCCCACATCAAGGTATTCATTAAATTTACACTTGATGTTTTAAGCTTTGATGTCACTTGTCACCTCAAATATTGATCTAAACAGTAACAAGGTTGTCTTTTAAAACCCACAAATTGTTTTATTTTAGGATTTTCCCTATGCACGTAAAAGTAATTATTTTAAGTGTGAAGAATACAATAGCAAAACACGGTATGTCAATGAAGGCTTAAATCAGTGTGGCATGCTTTGTTAAACTGGTAGGATTTCCCAAGATTTCAAGGGGTAGGCCTTCTGTCTCCTGACTCTAAGGCTTAGTATCAGTCCTTGATTGTGTTTGGATGTTTCTGCAACTCGACAATTGAATTCAGTTTTAAGCAGTCACAACAGACATTTGTCATTGTGTTCACATCCAGTTTCCTGTGGCACTCTGCCCACTTAATCTTGCGAGTGGAGAAATTGCCGGCAAAGCCAGAGGGACCAAGCAAGCCGCTGTGACCTAGCAGGAGTCGTGTCACGAGTAATTACCATAATTTATAAAGATCACTCGAGGCTCTCTTGTGCTGTTGGAGCACACCATTTGGACAATGCTAGAATGTTTTAAGTAAACATTTGCACGCAACCTGAAGCTGCTGAGAGTTTCCACTGCAACTAGGGTCCCCTTCTTATGAAATATTCAGAACGTGAAATGTCTCCAGTGGTGCAGAGTGGTGTGTTTTCTCTCTGATTTGATTAGCAATGATGATTCTTTCATGAGCTGCAAGTGTCCGTCCAGATTAACATCAAAAAGGTTCGTGGATTTTGTCACGGAAGAAGGGCACTGTGGGGACTGTGGCTTCTGAACATGAGGAGAGCATGACTTTAACGATCGATGTGCTCTGGAAAGAGTCATTGTAAATTTCTTTGAGATGAATTTGGTTGTAATATATTCTATGCAAGGAATGTGCTGCAGATCATCAAGTGAATGCTAACTAGAAAATTTTAAAAAGAAAAAAAAACTAGAAATCAGATAAAATTTGCTTAGTAGAATTTCCTATCGGAAGTCGCTATGTATAAACATGATCAACAATTCCAAAGGATGAAATTTTATTTCATCAATGTTTGAGCATTGTGACTATTTGTTGGGTGTGATTTGAAAATTTGGGCTCCCTAAGAGAACTAGAAATTTGAAGAATTAACTTCATAATTTGAAATCTCAAATATTATTTAAAAAGGAAAAACTGTCATATTTATCTAGAAAGACCCGACCATATGTAGGTAGCTTGTCTTCAATGGTAAAGAAAGTAACTGCACACATAACATTAATTAAAGAGAAGTTTATTGTTCCAATGATCTCTACATTTTCATCTCTGTCCATCAAATCCCAGATAAACAAAATTGTATCTTTCAACGTTCAGAAGACTCTCATGGAGTATTTATTTTTAGCGTTTCAGTAATGTTGAATTATTTATTTAATAATTGCTTTTCATTCAGTTATTGTTTCTCATACCCAAGTCACAGGCTAGTTATTCATGTCACAAATAGGACACATAATGCCAATTTGTTTAAACACTTACAATCTTTTTATATGTGGAAGGGTTATAATCATTGAAATTATATGCTAATCACAAAGAATTTAAAAACTCTTTATTTTTGCCCATCTGTTTTTAAAGCCATTTCTTTAATCCTATCTCTCAGGAAGTTAGAAATAAAAATCAAATAGAGTTTTATATTGCTATTTAATTAAAATGCATTATTCTTTCAAAATGTTTTAAAGTTTATTAATTTTCTCTTTAATATTAGCTATAAAAACCTTTCTCAATAATGTATTCTTATATTAACATAGCATGTATTATAATAACACATCTCCATAATGATAAAAAATTCTTTATCTCATATTACTGATTTATCTATGCACAAATTCATAGAGCTACCATATAGGAACATTCTAAAATTTGTTTTAACAAAAATTTAATGGCAACTAATTAAGATAGTAATTTCTGTGAATTAATTTGTGGTTTACTAACAACAATTCGCAAAACATAACTCTGTTATTTTAAGTAGTACTTAAGAAATGCAAAATAAAAAATGAAAGACAAATAAATAGAATTTGTTTCCTCTCATTATTTTTAAATTAAATTTGTTTATAAAACAAATAAAAACATAAAATTTTACATATTAGAAGGATATCCTATGATGTTTAGATATAAATACAATGTTTAATGTAAGAATATTTATGTTTTCAAACACTTGCTAAGTCTTTATGTGGAATAGATTAAGAATTCCTCCTAGAATCTTTAACTGTACCTTCTGCAAACACAGAGCTTATCATTGCCAACTGGGGGACCAGCTGCCAGCAGGGCAGGGCTCACAGGGAATCCACAGATTAACTGCATATTATAACCTTCTTATATGAGTGGGTTAAGGAAAAGAGATACTCACAATCTCTCTTGGTGGTTTCCTTCTTTATTCTTCTGTTCTTTCATATTCTCTATTTTTCCCCTGGTGACTTCCTTCTCTCGTTCTTGAGTTTCTCTTCTAACATTATCTTTATTCTTATTGATTTCCTTCTAATTTCTTCTTACTGTCTCATTCCTGAGATTTTCCTTCTAACTCCTCCTAACTTCCTCATTCTTGATATCTTCTAACTCATTTTACCTCTGTCTTTAGTTTTTCCTTACACTGGGCAATATAAAATTACAGAGTGGATATACTGTATTTTTCTAGTGACTATTTACAATGAAACTAGAAAAAATAGCATGTTTTTCATATCCCTTACATGATTAAACATTTTACCTATCACAGGTGAAAAGCTAATTATCCTAAGATATAACATGCATTCATATCTAAGCAACTTGTTAACAGTGTGTAAGGAAGCAAGATTTTTTTATTTTTTACTGACAAGTTGTGTTTTGCCGTTACAAAGAAAGGACCAATCGCTTTATTACTTATCTTGAAAAATAATCTTATAAGGAATCTTAAAGGAATCTCAAATGAAAACTTTTATATATGAAAAAGAATCGATCAGCTCTACTTTAAACTTTTAGGGTGCATATGCACTCATAAATAGCTTTTTATTTTTACATAAGGAGATTGGGGGCAAAATGAGTTCAAGGAATTAATCATCATCTTTGGTCAACTAATCCTAGCAAGGAAAGACTATCAGCTAATAACCGGCTGTTATTATTTCCTGACCATAATGAGTTCCTCATTGAAATATGCGTCTTTCTAATATTTTAGATTATTTTCTTGGGTTTTTCACCTCAAAGCTATCTAACAGAAACATGATGCACACCTTGAAACTGTGAACAAACATTCCTCACAACATTAAAATTAAAAGAATTTAAACTAGCTGGGCTACTGTTATTTTTCTTAATCATAAACCTAAGCCACAGCCTATACAGCTCCTCAGAGGAAACTCATGTGTCCTAGCTGTGTGACATTTCCTTGTTTATAATTTTATCATCAAAACCCTAGTTAAACTAACATTATTTTTATCAATTAAACAGTATAATTTAAGAAGAACTCATCTTCATAATACACAGGTAAAAATGGCCAGTAGAACAAGATGTTTCCATGAAAAAAAACACACTACATTACAGGCAGTAGGGATCTCCCTATAGACATTCATACCATTCCAGATACCAAAGAAAGATGGTAGTGGCAAACATATAAAGGCATAGCAGAAGCAAAAGACATGCAGGAGTCTGCGGTATTTGGGACTTGCATCTCCGAGAGTCACCATCAGTTATTTTCCTCCTGGTGGGCCGACACCTGGACTTCAATTGTCACCTGGTGCTCCTCTGTCATGTCATGGCCACCATAGTTTATATATCAGGCCTCTATGGGATGATGTATACATTCAGGTTCTACTGGATTTTAGCTTAGGCATATCAAGCCATCTTTCTAAACCCTATCCTTCCACTCTACTCTCCATAACCACTCATTTCTCAATTTCCATGAAAAATCTTTAGAGATCTCTGAGATTTCACATGTGATTGAGTTTATGTAGTTTGTCTTTCAGTTCCTAGCTTCCTACCTAACAAAGAATATGAATTAATCTTTATAATCAAAAATAACAGATTTTCTTTTCTCTTTTTAAAGCCTAGCAGCATTTGGTTGTTTTTGTATCACATTGTCTTTAGACTTTTCTGAATTGTTCAATTGGTGAAGACATGGTTTATTTCCATTTCTTGGCTAATTGAATAGAACATTGACAGATAGATGGCAAGTAGTACTACTGTCACATGGACAGACTAATTTTTTGTCTTTGAGTGTATAGTCTACAAAATCAGCCCCTCAGGAAATACGGTGCTGTTTATACAGTAGAGGCATTACTGTTATGAGAGTAATAACTACTCTATTATAATTGCTATGACACAATATGTTTTTAAAAATTCTTGATATTTTACACAATACCTGCACTTATTATATATTTTCACCAATATTGTAGGATGGATTATTTTGCTGACATACTGAATTGTCCCATTTATATTTTGATTTTTATTTTTTCTTACTGAATGATAATATTGAACACAGTTGTCTCTTAGTTTACCAAAACCAAGAGGTTATGACAAGCTGTGAATTATTATTCTGAAACAATATTTTTAAAATGTAATTTTGTTAATAACAGTTTAAAGGAAGCTCCCATATTTAGCTCGTAAAAGGCTACATTTAGAAGCTATGGACAACTAAACAGGAAGTGCAGTACCTGGATGGTGTAGCTCCTCATGAGTTGCCAGGTTGACGTTCCTCTAATTTATCTTCAAAATTTTATAAAGGTAAGATACTGGCATGGGAATTATTTACTTTTAGTGTTATTTGTTTTCTCTGGAGTTATTAGTAAATTCGATAAACTTAATTACTTAACATGTTAAACTTTCAAATAAATTTGTGCACAGTGTTAAAGAAAAAAATTAAAACAATTCACACATGTTTAAATAAAAATTGGATCATGTCTAGTTGTCCTTTATTTGTATGGTCATTTAATTATGAGGAAGTTTCAATCCATGGCAGTATCCTGTCCAAAGTAGTAAAGAACATATTCTCAAGTTTGTTCTACAAAAATTATTGTGTCTATGTCATTGTTCATGCTGTTTCAATTTCCTCTCAAGTGTGCATATAAAAATCATTAACAATATTTAACACCTTTTATTGAAATCGTGAACTTATTATTCTCTGAAATATCTTTGAAAAATGATCTAAATAAAAGTTTCAAAATAAGTTAAGAAATAGTAAGAACACTTTGAACAACAAATAGTCATCTATACAAGTGAGTAATTTATTATATGCATGTGATAGGAAATTAGTTTGTTTCAGTAATTTTCTTTAAATACAGTAACTATTACATTTAAACATACAATGTCAAATTTTGAGAATAGAACACTATACTGAGAAAAGCAAGAATCTGGGTGTTTGGGATAATTCTTTGATGTACAAAAGTTAATGCGACATCTCTCTGTGTGTATTTAGCTTGCTATCAGAAAGTCATTTCAGTCTTAGGAGAATAGTTCCATTATATACTGATGCGAATTACCCAGTAATTTCAAATTATGTCTATTATCTAAACTACCTATATCTCTTCTATTAAGACCCATTCTTAGCAATTAAAATGTCTTTACTTTCCTCATATTGTCTCAGAATTCCGAATTGACTTAAACATTTCTGTGAGGTATAATTGTCAGGTCATTTGTTCCTCTGGATCTCTATACTAACTCCAGTGTATTACCTCGCTTTCTAAACCTCTGGTTCTTTGCCTATATGCATGCTGCAATAGATTCTCCTCAGCTCAAGATCATCTGCGAAAATAGTGGGTCAAAGTCAGAGCCAGTGGAGTATAGCAGGTATTACAGAAATCAACAGACCAGAAAATCCCATAGCAATACCAAGGGATTTCATTAGAAAAAATATCTATGCTTTCCGCCTTGTTTCAACATTTTTTATAGTAAGGATTTTAATGAAATCTAAACTATGAAAGTTTTTATGAAAAAAAACTAGAAATTCTTATTATCCATCATTATGACTATGGTTTCCACCTACCACACTTCTACAGGAATAGTTTAAACATTTTGAAACACCATTTACGAATTATACAACATTCATTTAGTGTGTAATTTGTTTTCACGTTTGCATACACATACATGCACACACAAACACACACACACACACACAGTCACACATGGCTTGGTTCTCATGTAGATATCAGTGCATGACTTTACCATGTTAATTTTCTACAACATGTAGAAGGTCTCAGGGATAGGACTCAGATCACCAGTCTTGACAGCAGGTGCTTTCAGACTGTCTAATGAAAAGCCAATGATTTCCATAGGATTGCAATTTTTTTGACCACTGAATGTGAGTTTTATTTCTGTGAAATACATTCAGAAGAGAAATGCAAGTTGCCTTGGATAAAGATTAAAAGAATCATAATTACAGTGGTTTGGTCAGAGAAATATTTTTAAAACTAATCAATGTACAACTATATCTTACCTGTGAAAATACTACAACATTGAAATGATAAATAGATAATAACAAGTTATTACAAAAATATTTTGAAAAGTACTGAATGAGAAAAGATAAAATGTAAAATAAAGGAGACAAACACAGAAGACAGAAATATCATATATATATATATATATATATATATATATGAATCTTGACTTAAAAACAGTTATATTAATTTTACCTTTGTAGAAACTTTGCAATGCCAAAGTTTTAAATAGAAAAACCACAAAAAATATACACATATATTTCAAAATTCCTGTAAAGATAAGGGACAATGACATGAACATTTTCAAGTTAAAATGAAACAGAAGCAAAGTAGAAGCATTTAATTACAATATACAATATAAACTAAAATAATAACAAAATGATTTTTACAAATAGTAGATCTTAAATTTTATAACAAAATCAAATACCCCATGGGAGCACATTCAAAGTGACTACACAAACCAGACTCTCTGATTGTGGCTGACAATGGGGGCTGACAGAGAAGCCATTGATAAAGGCACTAGGACTTGTTTTTAGTGCCTGTACTGGCTTTTTGGGACCTTAGTCTATTTGGATGAATAGCTTTACAGGCCTGGATGTAGGGGGGAGGGCCTTGGACTTCCCACAGAGCAGGGTTCATCAGGAGTTGGATACCCCCAACAGACTGTTCTATGCCTTTTCTGTAATGGTCTCCATTTGTGGAATAATGAAACTTCTTTGATGAGGGGTAAGAAATTCAGTATTTGTGCATATAAGCAAACATTTAGAATTAGAATAGAGTTAGAAACTATATTGCTTTAGTGAAGATGTAACATCAGCCTCTTCTCTAGTATCCCTTGCCTCAACACACAAGGGGAGAGACTTAATATATAATATAATTCATGAATTACTTCTCATTGAATAGGCCAATTTGACAGCTGGCAATCCCACTTTGTAAAACCTATTGTTGCTCCTTTTAGGACATCTTGTCATTCAATTCATTGTTGTTACTTATAGTCATCACAATTATCTAGATTTATTCTTTGACTTTTTTTTTTTTTTGGCACTTGGTAGCTTGCATAGATCCTGGAGTTGTGAGAGCTACTACTCGGGAAGGAGACTTCCAGGTCTCTTCTAGCTCCAATATAGTAAATCCTTGGTGTAAAGTTTATATTGTCTCCAGAAGTAGCTTGTTACTCTCCATTTATTTGAGGATACCAAGGACAATAGCAATAGCTTACATTATAGGGAGTTTCTTGAACTCCCCTGGCCACTAACATGAGTAAGGTTTCTCATGTGTGTGTTTGGCATTTGGATTTTTTAATAGGCTGTGGTCCACCAATTAGGTCTCTCTCTCTCTCTCTCTCTCTCTCTCTCTCTCTCTCTCTCTCTCTCTCTCTCTCTCTCTCTCCTTCTCCTTCTCCCTCTCTCTCAAATGGAATTAAGATGCTAATGCATGATTGAAACTCATTAAACCACAAAGCTTCTTTAAAGCAGATAAATTATCAGTTCAGGGAACAGGAAGCCAAAAAGCTGGAGAGAATCCTTGTCACCTATATGTCTTTTTGAGGATTTAAATCTAGAATTTATAAAAACTAAAAAAAAAAAAATTAAACTACTCAATTGAAAGGAGGGTATTGATCTGACCAGAGACTTTTCAAAAGAAAGAATCAAACTTTAGTGATAGCTCAAATCAATTCAACATTTTTACAAATCAACAGAATAGAAATTAAACTATGTTCAGATTATCAATGGGGCAATGCTTCACAACTCGTGATTTTGATTGATATCTTATCCCCCGCCAGGAAGGAATAAAGTTAAAACAACTGACAACAAATGCTGAAAACGATGTTGAAAAACGGAAACACTCAGTTGCTATTGGTGACATTGAAATATGTGTATTCACCCTGAAAATATGTGCAGATAATTCTCAAAAAACTAAGACATATGAGCCATATGACTCTGCTATACCACCCCACGGCTTAAGCTCGAGGGTCTCGACCGACATAGTCCTATTCCATATGAGCTTTCCCAGGCATGTTCATTGCTGCTTTATCCACAGTAGCTAGGAAATGACAAGAACCTAAATATGCTTCAGTGGATAAATAGATAATAAAATGCACTATTGACCTGAAACAGAAATGAGGTCATGAGATTTTTAGGTAAATGGATCCAACTTGAAATTGTTTTACTAAGTGAGGTGATCCAGTCCTAGAAATGCTGCCGCTGCTGCTTCTCTCTGACTTGATTATTCTGGCTCTGAAGCTTTAGCTGTGAGTAACCGATATTGAGTTACAGTGCAGTTTAAAGAAAGCATAGGGCAGCAGGAGAAAGATCTCTCAAAAGGTGAATAATAATGGAATACAGGTGTTACGAAACAGGTGTAGAAAAATGGAAGGGACTTAGATGAGGAGATGTGGGAGAACAATTCAGAAAGAATGAAAGAAAATGAGATAAATAACACTAAATTGTATATTAAAGAGAGAATTCGAAACATACTGAGAGAGATAATGTTAGAGAATGAAGTTCCTATAATATGCAATTGAAAAAATACTATAACAG
>NC_022010.1:88928022-88935671 GCF_000317375.1 Microtus ochrogaster
TTCATTGATTCTTGAATCAAAAATTAATGCAATAATTGTCTTTTTACAAAGCTTTGTTTAATACCGTGAAAGAAAGCAACTTAATGAAATTTTGAATATGGGATTTTATATATATTTTCTGGGAATACTTTCATTTAGTTTTCAAAATTTGAAGGTTATCAGTAGAAATCTAAAGTCTTAATGAAGTATAAATGTACATCTATTTATATTTGCAGCAACACATACTTATTGAGTTCTATAAACATATAAACAAGATGTAAAAAGACAAGATGTTTATATGTTTGTAATAAATGTTTATGTTTATAATACATAAAAACAACTTATTCAGTAATTCATGTTATTATATAACATGAAATTTTATAAACATAAATATCAAAGCATATTAAGACATAAATATAAACATAATAAAAGCAACAGTGTATCATTTAACCATGATTACATTCCAAATGAACTGCAAACCGACATCTGGTTGTACATTTAATTAGAACAGTCGATCACATAATTTCATTTGCTCATTAACTTTACCTTTTAATGCTAAACTACCCCATTTATGATCAGTGGGGGAAATTCTTGGCATAGAAAATAATTGATTAACTTTTATAAAGCTGTGAATGTTTTGGGCTGTACTGTTACACACTTGTATATTTTAACTCAATAGATGACCTATTCGTTTCCACCAAGTTACTTTTTCTTTGTTGAATCCACTCATTCTTTCATTAAGCTGGCATAAAACTGGCTCAAACTTAATTAAAAACTCTGTGCAATACCTTTACTAAAATTTCTCATAGTTTTCATACTCCACTCAATTTTGAGATAAAAAGATATTAAATTATGAAATTTCTTTCAGAGATAATTTCCACTTAGTTCTGCTAACTTTTCTTTTTCTTTCTTTTTTTTTTTAGTAAAGAATACATTTAATTGGGGCTTGCTTACAGTTTGAGGTAAAGTCCATTATTCTCTCTGGAAGGAACATGAAGGCACACAGGTACAGATAATAGCTGAGAGTTCTATATCCAGATCTGAAACCAGCAGGGAGACAGAGACACTGAGACAGGTTCTTCAGACCTCCTCATCCAGCCAACACAACTCACTTTCTCTGCTTTTTAAAAACTAATAAATAAAAATAAAAATCACACAAAATAAATTTTCAAATTTAGAAACCAAAATACACAACCAATAATCCAATAAGATGAAACTGCCTAAAGAAAGCAATATAAGATAAAAAGTCTACAAAAATACCATTGTATTTGATTTCTATGGCAACAACACCTGGGTATGGGCCCTAATCTTAAGTGTGGTTAATAAATCTAATTTACTAACTCCATTAGAGAGAACTTCCTTTTTCTTTGCTAGTAGATGTCATTGCAGATATCACCTTAGAAATGAGAGTGAACGCGTATTTTAACCTCTTAGCCTGTCTGGCTTGAACATGTGCCTGCCCTGTGCATGATTCCACAGACTCTATGAGTCCAGATGAGCATCAGTCCTGTTGCTCCTGAAAGACACTGTTTCCTTTGAATCACCTTTCCTTTCAGGCCCTGGCAATATTTCTTCTGTCTATTCTGCATATTTCCCTGTGCCTGAGAGGAGGGGTTTGATGAAGACACCCCAATTAGTCCTGAGTTCTCTGGAGCCTCTCAATCTCTGCACATTGTCCTGCCGTGGGTCTTTGCGTTAGTTTCCATATACCAAAAGTAGAAGCTTCTCTCATGATGACTGAGGGAGGCATTAGTCTATGGGTATAGCGGGATGCAATTGGGAATCATTTTATTGTGATGCTCCTTTAGTATGAACAATAATAATATTTCTTATTATAAAGAATACATATAATCATGGTATTGTTTGGTTTTTTCTTTAAAATACATTTATAGTGTCATTCATTATGCTAGCTAGAGTCACAACTAGAATGAGAATAATCCTCTGCTGCTCTTTGTAAAATCACATTAGTTTGATACCCATGCTATGTAATGCAGTTTTCATTACATCTTGATCTGATAGTGGTAGCTGCTTCATGAAGAACTTGCTCTTATAGCCGTTAGATCATGATATTTTTATTCTTTTCATGCCATCACTTCTTAACTAAGACATACCCTGAATCCCCAAGGACTTCTTTAAGCTTGTAATATGTGTCTACTGGGACTTCTCTGATATTTCTACTATTTACAATATTTTGGCAAGTGCTTCAAAGAACAAGCTGATTCATAAGTACAGTGTTATTCTGTGAGATTAATTTACCTTTTAAAAACTCATTTGATATAATATTTTCCACTCAGGATACAATGAATTTAATGTGTAGGTGGATCACTCCCTTAGATATTGGGTTCTTGTAATCATTTTTATAAAGATAAATCTATTTTACTCTAAGTTAAAAATGAGACAAAATAATAGTTCTGAAGGATAATTTTTCTGAAAAATAATCTTGATTATAACACTTTAAAACTCAATCACCATTTTGTTATCCATCTTACTTTTGCTGCTTTATTTATTCTTAAGTAAAAACCACTAATGTCTTCACAAAAATGACCCAATGTTTCTTCATTACACGTGAAATCATAACAAATCCTCAATCAATTCTACAAGATTGAGAAAATTCAAATCATAGCTGTTTCATTGTAGTTAATTTTACATTGCTGATTCATTTTGAATATCTGCCTCCCTTAAGACAGATGTAAAAGAAAACCTTTCATATTCTTCACACTTTTCTGATACAGCTTCTAAAATCTCTAAATCTAAACAATGTTTTGAATATTATTACATCTTACTGCCTAATAATTTCCTATTGATATTTAATTTCTTTTATCCAAAAAGGAACTCAGTTTAAATTCCTATCTTTGTCACTTAAAAAAATTATCCTTCTTTCATACCTACTTAAAATAATTTTTAGTAAATTTGGGTTGATAGTTTGATTCACGTTTCTAGTGATACTAGTTTTTGTCTTATAGTTTATAATGCATTTTTAAAATTTTCTAATAATTCAAATGTTAGAATACTAATGAAGTAAATGAACAAAAACGTCTCCTTTTCTCTCTTATTTATACTTTGATAGGTGGGATATTGTCTAGCATAAGTTTAGTCATTTCCTTTACCGTTGTTGTGGTATAAGGCAGGTAACTTCCCTCTACAGATGAATACTGTTTAGACATGCAGCAAGACAAGGTCACAGTGTGCTTGTACATCATGCCTGGCATTGTAAGCTGTGGGCCAGCACTGTGAACTGAATGTTCCCCAATGACTGTTTACACAAGTAAGAGAACTTGAAACAGATGAATCCCAACAAACAACATAGAACCAAGCATTGAAGAACAAGGACCTAACTATACTTTCCCTTAATGTCAGCTGAAAGTAACCAAGCCATTCTGTGAATCTGATCATTTTAATAATAGGTACCTGTTTTAGTGCACATTGTTGGGGTTCCTTATTATTAAAGAGTGAATGGTAAATTTGATTTCCTTGGTTCCCAAAAGAAATAGCACTTATTGTGTCACTTTCTAAACAAATGAAATATAAAGGTGTATTACATTTAACCCCATTTAAGACATTTTAAAATCATTTCTTCCTTTGATTAAGTCTTAATTCATAATCAGAACTCCTAAAATATGTGAGAGAAATGCTCTTATTTTTATTTTTACTTTTTGCTACTGATAATCATAAAAACATTTATATCAATATTATATGCTGAAATCTTGATCTTTAGATACTTCGATAACAATTGGAAATTAATAAATTTTATAATATGTATACTTAACTTATTTACAGATTATTTTTAAATATAATTTTATTTAAAAATCCATAAAATATATGGTGAAGCTTATATTTCTGTTCCCAAACTGCTCCCAGATCCACCCACCTCCCTTCCCCTCAACTTCATGGTCCAAAAAAAAATTACTTAGAGCACTGAATTTTATATTCTATGCTTACTAACCTTATAATGAAGTTTTGCTTTCTCTTCTAATATTGTTACAGAAAATTATCACGTTAAATGGTTTATTTGATGTGCTTAACTATGTTCATAGCACCATTATTTACAATAGCCAGAACCCGGAAGCAACCTAAATACCTCTCATTTCAAGAATGGATAATGAAAACATTGTATATTTATACAATAAAGTATTATAAATTTGTAAAAAAAATGACATCTTAAAATTTGCAGGCAAATGAATGAATGTAGAAAAAAACATATTGAGTGAGGTAACAGACCCAGGAAGAAAAATATATGTACTCATTCATACGTGACTTTTAAACATAAACCAAAGAAAAACCAGCCTACAGTCCACAATCTCAGAGAACCTAAACAACAAAGGACTTGAGAGATACATAGGAAGGAGAAAAAGACAAGATCTGAGTTAACTGAGAGCATGGGGGTCACGGGATAAGGTAGAAGGGGAGAGGGAAGGGAAGAAGAGGAGCCAATATAAACTCAATAAAGCAATATAAATAGTTTATTTGTACTCCAGGCCAACGTCATTCTTTGTAAATTTTATTTCATTCATGTGTATGAATATATGTATTGCACAGAGGTGCAGAGAGACCAGGAAAGGTTATCAGAACCCTTGTAGCTGTATTCGAACACAATGTAATTGCTGAGGTATGAACCTAGCTCATTGATGTAATAGAGTTTACAAAAGTTGTGACATCTCTTATCATAGGCCATTATTTCTAATGCATGCTCTTACTTAGATCCCTAGGATCTTAGTCTAAGTTACAAATTCCCTAAAACCACTTGCCTCTACTTATTCTAATTCTTTAGCAGTGTGTTGATTTCTACTCTTCAATCTCTTTATTAAACAGAACTCTTTACTGTAAAAGAGTCAATTTATGTTTTGTTGCTGTTCCTTTATTGCAGATACTGATATAACTATTCAAAGTAAATATTCACTATCTATTGAATGAAAATTTAAATGAAATTAAAAATACAATGATACTGGTAACTTTCATCTAACAGTTATAATAAATGTACTATAACTATGAAAATTGGAAAAAAATAATATTTATTTGAAAGAGCTCACATTACAACAGGAAAAAAAGGATTCTGAGCATAGATATAAGAAAAAATCCTGTAATTTTGTTGGAAATCATTATGGACACACACTAATTCTCAAATATATTGTTTCTTTCACTTTGCTATTTTACTCAAAATGGTTGATTAAAAAGGATTAGCACTTTTGTACTTTATCCAAATTTCCCTACTATTTATTTAAAATAAGTACATTATCAAAACCAAGAATTTGGCATTTTAATCATGTTAATTTCACGGTACACACACAGACACCCCCCCCAACACACACACACACACACACACACACACACACACACACACACACAGATACATATACGCACAAAAACCTATTCAGTCCATTTTATGTTACTTGTCTGTGTGATTTCAGGACTTTATATTGGATAACCAACTGGTGAGCTCATCCCTGGGGAAAGATATTAGCATTGTCTCTAGTGTAATGGGCATGAACATCGACAGACTTATTTTATTTTTACATTTTAGGTAATGAAATAATGAAAACAAGATTCCCCTCCTTTACTCCTTCCATACCCATTATTTTGTTCTCTTTCACCAATGAATTCTATCTCATTAAGTGAATATATCATAGTTTAATTTTGCTTGGCGATCCTTTAGATTTCTTCCATCTGTCTCTTTAAAGAAAAAACTGATATGAACATGTATATTCATAAATTCAACTCTCTACTATTTCTTATGCACATAATGTTTTTCCTACTTGAAGGCAAGTTTTCACTCTTTTCTCCACACACATAGAGGGACATGATGTAAAATAGTAAGGATAATTCTAGAATTTTAAGAAACTGTCAGTAATAGAGAGACATGATGTATAAGGGTAGGGTAAAGATATTTTTAGCATTACTCATGCATCGGAGAGCCACCTATTTACCCTGAATCACATTGTGTATTTAATAAATTGAAATGCATTTATGTATTTTTATTAGATATGCTAAGTGTTTTTAAATAAATAATATTGTGCTTTGATGGGTCATTTTATTTTTTGTTTCATGGTCAAATAGTTTTCTAATAAATCCATTTTCACATTAATTCAACATTATATTTGATCATGAAATATATATGTTATCTTAATTTTGACAAGACTGGAGGAAGTAACAAAATATACAGATTTATTCTAAATTAGCTAAATAAGAAGTACTTCAACATAAATGAATTGCTAATTTTTCATTCTTTAATAAAATGTATTTATCATCTACATTTTAGTGTATAAATTTTTAGAAAAAACTATTGTCTTGTTTCTGAGAGGTCTTTCTGTTGGTGGTTGAATTTTCTTGAATAATTATGGTGACTTCTGTCAGTAAAGTACTTTCATTCTCTACATAGAGCACGCATGAACCAGTGTTGTGACGTTTTCTGTCAGTTCAACAGCTCTTTTTCTGTGCTTTTTACTTGTTCTTTCTATCTTCTTCCTGATTAAAAGGATTCCTTTCAGTTTTTACTCTTGCCGTCTCCTTTACACATTGGAAGATTATTCTCTCACTATGTCATGTACTTACAGATTTTTTGACTGTATGTATACTTTATACTGCAGGAAAGAATACCCACTTTAATCTATATTTTACAGAAAGAAAAAAAGGAACAATATGAATATCAATCAGTATGACTTTGCAAGGATTAATTTAAAATAAAAAGAATTTCTGTCGACATGAATCATTAGCTAAGAAAACCAATATTGTGTAGAAATCTACTGACTTCTTTATATTCTTTCTAGACTATCATGTTGTTGCCTTGAGGGTGGATATTTTTCTTCTTTTTCTCCACAATAATTTTGGTAGAAGCATAAAAATTGAATTTGCATTTTTTAAATTTTATTTTTATGGATCTTGCAAGATGATTATTCTCCAACTTGACATTGTATATTATCTAATTTTGTGAAAAGTTGAATTGACGTAAACAAGAAAAATGTTATTTTCTTTTTTAAAAACAAATAGCATTTTCTTGTAAAGAATATAACCCAATATGACCTGCTCTACAATGTACTGTTATGAAATTTTCTACAAGTTAAAATACAACATAAAATTCTCTCCTTCAAAAAAGAGGATTTCAACATCATTGTTGATTCTTATGTTATTGCAAAAGAAAAATACATAACTGGCCAAATGTCAAATAAAAAATCAAATTGTTCCTTATTTTTATTTTCAGTTACTTTTGGAGGCAATCATTTCTTGAGCAGAGAGAGTCTACTTGAACTGTAATACAATTGAGGGAGGAAAAGTAAGGGAACCACTTGAGATGGTACACAGCTGCATTCTCTGTAAGAAAATCAACAGTTAGGGCTGACTGGTGATACACATTAATTTCTAGACTAATATGATCTACATCGTTAGATTTTGACCTCACCTGAAAGTGACTATCAACAGCCTTATTATTTCATCTAAAGAGACAGGGATAGGCCTAGTGAATATGGTCAGCATCAGGGTAAAATACCTGAAAATATTTTTAGCTGGCTTAAAGACATGTTCTCCTGCAAAACAAAATGTTATTTTCTTTGAGGAAGCATCTACACAAAAAATAATAAAATACCATAATTAAAATATGAGAATTAAGTAGTCCAGGTTTGAATTATTATCTTTCTTCTTAATATACTGGTGGTATTAATAAATAGTTTTTGCCCGGCAAT
>NC_022010.1:88936656-88940431 GCF_000317375.1 Microtus ochrogaster
TGAACTTTCCACAGGGCAGGGAACCCTGACTGCTCTTTGAACTGGAGAGGGAGGGGGAGAGGAGTGGGGGGAGACGGAGAAGGGTGGGAGGAGGGGGAGGGAAATGGGTGGCTGGAAACTTTTTTTTTCCTTTTGTCAATAAAAAAAAGAAAAAAAATAAATAGTTTTTGTATTTGATTAATTTCATAAGCTCAGCTGGTACTCAATATATTCTCAAGCTATCACAGCCTATTTATAGTTAAGGCCATTGATAAGTCCTAAGTCATAAGCTAAGTAGCCTTAGAAAACATGAAATACTCAGAAATAGTCATGGTTATTAATGTATAAACTTAGATTTCTAAAAAGAAACAAATAAAAATGGATTAGTTGCTTTAGACACTTACTGTTAAAGCTTCTAAGTGACTTACTTTCTTTAAATTATAAGGAAAAAATTTTTATGTAGGTATCACATTGAGAAATTTGAAAGAATTAATAAATAATCATATTACATCAACGAGGACTTTAAAGCTATTAACTGAGTAGCTACCAGAATAATAACCATGTGTATTATTGACCAGTTATGCAATGTAACCTAGAACATGATCAACAAATGAAATCAAAATGAGAAATTAGATCAATTCTTACATTTGCATATGCCTTAATATACTGTTTGTTTGAAATAAGTTTGCAATCTAATGGAACTTTCTATTCAATATTTTTTTTAATTTGCAAACTCTACACAATGAAATGAATTCAAAGTCCTCGGCTTCCTAAAATAGTGTGAAAGAACATATGAATAATTCACTCTACTAAATATGTACTTCACTCTGATAACCAAAATATCACAACTAAATGACTTCAAAGGACTTGATTATGTCAATTAATGAAAATGAAGACTTTTCCAAGATAGATTTTACTCTTAATTACTTTCTCCTGTATAAATATGCATAAGATAGGAAAACATAGAACTTATTTAATTAATTCTAAATTAAGTTACATTAATTGAACAAGTTAAGGTATAAATCAAATTTTATTTTAATATTTAAAACTATGGTCTGGAAAAATCATACATTACAAAAATGGTCTAATTAAGTTATAGAGTGTGTCTTTTCTTTGAAATTATATAGTATAAATGGTAAAAGTGATTGGATTACTTTTGTACTGAAACATTACTTTAGGTGGAGTTTCAAGTCACAGAAAAAAATGGAATTTATGAAGCTTATATATTAAGTGCAAAAAGACCCAGTTATACATAGCACTACCACTTATCAGATATAGCATGTAAGTGGAATTGAACGAGGTAATTCTGTGATTAGTTTATTTAATTTTATATAATAACTTCAAAGTCTACATGTTATCACATGCTGCAATTTTCTTTTCTTGCCAGAATAATATTCTCTCAAGTGCATTACTATTTATTTAAATCTCTTCATCAATGTATAGGCATTAGTTTCTTTACAAATCTCGTGTATTCTGAACAGATTTGCAATGAGCATAGGAAGACTCAGATATCCACACGTTCCTGATATGAATTACTTTAAGCATATATACACACAAAAGGAAATATTGGATAGAATATTAGTTCTAATTCTATTTTGTGATGACTTTTGTATTACTATTCATGCACTAGTAAAGCCATCAAGCAACCTAGTTTTGATTTCTTCTGATCACAGACACTTTTCCTCAACACATCAATTTTTCAGTGTTTATTATGAAGTTCAAATGTGGAAGTCTTTGTTATATTGTTGTTGTAGCCACCCAGTCTCAACATTAGTTCATTTTGTAAACCAGTATAACATTAATACAGATTATGTAGAGTATCTACTGATTAAGTAGAGTATCTACTGATATTTGAGTTGCTCCTGACATGGTGAAAAGGCAGCTCTCACTCTCTCAATAGTTTTCTTCCTAAGCTTCAGCCAGTAACAGGTGAGGAATTCCTCTCAATGAAAAAGAATCAACTGGGAGACATATTTGCATTTATTAGTTTCTGTACCCTGCAAGATTTGTAGTCTACGATGGAATGCTTTAAGTCGTTTTATTTTATTTTATTTGTGTGTGTGTGTGTGTGTGTGTGTGTGTGTGTGTGTGTGTGTGTGTGTGTGTGTGTGTACTGGAATTTGCTCTCTAAACCAGGAGGGCAATGAATTCACAGAAATCTACTTGTCTTTCCCTCCCAGGTTCTAGGACTAGGGGAGTGAACACTATACCTAACATATTTATTTTATCTCTATATATTTAATTTTTCCTAAGTATATGTTTTTCATTTTCCTTCGACTCTCCCAGTGTTGTCTCTAACCTTCCCCACTGAAGTTCTTGCTCGCTCTTTCTCTTTAAATAAACAACACAAATGCAAAAATAATAATAAAAAAATGTGCACACAACACAATTCCAATGCATGGAATTTGGCTTTTGTAGGCGAATGAATCTTGAACAATAGGGCTCTCCTAGAGGATGATATTCACAGTGTCACTCCACTGAAGAAAACCAATTTCTCTTTCTTTTCTAGCCACTATCAGCTGCAAATGGTTTCTTGTGAAGTTATGGGAATTTGTGCCCAATTTCTCTTCTCCATGCTGGGAATTTATCTGTCTTGAATTGTGTGTGCTCATCCATGCTCTCGTAGTTTCTGTAAATTCATATGTATACCTTTATTGTTTCTGAAAGATGTCATTTCCTTGAAGTTTTTATTCCACTTCAGACGTACTTAATCCACTTCTGACTCCTCTTTTGCAAAGATCACTGAGCCTTCGAACAGAGAGAGTGATAAGCACATTCTCTTTGTGGCTTAGTGCTCTGAAGACTCTCACTCTCTCCACATTTCCAGTTATTGGTCTCTTTGCTAATTACTATGTCATATAAGAAGAAGTTTCTTTAATGAAGACTGAGCGATACAGTGATCTACAGGTATAGAACAGCCTGTCATTAGGAGTTGTGTTGATATATCCATTTAGCAGAGTAATAGAAGAAACTTGTGTTGTAGAGCCAATGATCTATGCAGTCTCAGGTTCTTAGTTTCATTGAGAGTATGAAGTATGTGTTCAGTCTAAGGGTAGACAATGTGCCACTTAAATGTCATTTGCTAAATGAGATAAAACATACAACTACCACCAGTTTGACTTTGGAATTTAGTGACATCATGAGAAAAAATATGATATGCAGAATTAGAGGAATATAATAAATTTATCTGATGAATTTTAACATTAAACTCTAAGGAAAAACATTAAATTTTTAATAAGAGACATTTAACCAATATCTAGAAATATTTTTATCATTTATTTTGCAGGAAAAATAAAAATTATCACTTAATATTGTTATTAGATATAACCAATTTTAATATTTTATTTAAATTTGGATCTAGAAAAATATATAATCACAAAAATACATTTACAAAAAGTATCTTTTTGATGCATTATGGTATGAAGCTTATTGCTTCAGTAAACCAATTTTTTAGTACATTAGTTTAAAATTTGAAATTAAGCTTTGAAAGAATAATATGTCATTATTCAGAGCGAGAATTAGTTTGTCTATGTTCCTATTTAAATGGAAACAGTGATGCAAGGGCAAGGAAAAAAGCATCATTTTTAATAGATTTTGACTCATATAATGGGACACTTTTGCCAAAGAAAGGCAAAATGGTGAACCTGGGAAATGGACTACTTTATAAGAGGTGTTTAATATAAACTGAAAGTCAAAAAGAGAATGGGGAGCAATGAGAATGCTTGAATTACACATATGAAAAAAATAGAAAAGCAAAGAAATGTTGATTGTCTCTCTATTGTATTTACACTGGCTC
>NC_022010.1:88940630-88949815 GCF_000317375.1 Microtus ochrogaster
TTTCTCTGCCTCTCTTTGTCTCTATCTTTCCACTTCTACGTATGTGAAACTGAAACAATTTTTAAGACAACTACAAAGGAAAGTTTAATTATTAATGAGGAAAATTCAAGTAACATTTGAAGAGAGTGATTTCTCCTCTATAGTTGTCATTGTAGGATGTCAATCTCAGAAGATAACGTTTAACTTGAAATTATATTACCATAACAAAGTAAGTTTAAAAGTGACAGTGCTATGTAAGAGTGTGATGGTGCTCCATACAGAGAATGGTTTGGATTTGCAGTGCCTCACATCAAAAGGACCTGGATGCATTGAAGTAGGCCTTTTCACATTCATCTCTTGACATTGTATACCAGCACCTTGAGTTTTAGCTCTATTAGACGCAAAGTTGATTAAGATGTTATTAAGCTAAAAAGGAGGTCGATATCTAGGATTAGATCTAGTAAAATCTGGAGATTTTGAGAATTTACGATGCAAATATAAAAGTGCATGAAGGTCATATGAAGAGGAAGATAGGAAGCTGAAATTCAAAGAGAAAGTTTGTCACAGGAAATCAACAATACTGACATCTTGTTCTCAGATCAAAGCCCTAGCAAACAACTACATAGTCTAAGATTCCCATGTTTACCGTACTGAAGTATCAGTTTCTGAAGGTTCTCTTGGCAAAAAACTATCATAATATATTTGATAATGCATTTTATCTAAGAAAATGTCTTGTTAGCATGCAGCTCCCTTTTGTTCACATTAGTAGGGACAGTATGGAAACAAGAGAGATGATTTTGAAAAATAGAGAAAGAGCTGTGTATGAAATATTTAATAGTTGGCCATAAATGTCAGGTAATCATGTATTTACAGTGCTTATAGATACAATCTTTTCTAATAAAATTTTAAAAGCACATACTTGATTGCTTGCAAATTCCCACTAAGGCTTATTTTCAAAGATAAATTCATGTATTAAGCTAATTCTTCTTATATGCCTGACCCACATTGATGATGATATATTATTGTTTGTTTTGTTTAGTAGACATGCTTTCAAATTGGAAATATTAAAGGCTACTATACTGTTTTATATGTGTAAAAAATATAACTATATAGATATGTATATACACATAGACTCTTTATTTACTTTCAGAGTTTTAAAATAATGGCCCATGGAAAATATACAAATATAAGAACTGTTTGGGTAATGCTACAGTGCTAAAACAAAAGGGCAACATCACAAAATGGCTTTATCTCATGAAGAAATTCTACAAATTGTGTACGTGTGTGTGTGTGTGAGTGTGTGTGTGTGTGTGTGTGTGTGGCTGTGTGTGTGAGAGAAGAGTGAGAAAAACAGAGGTAATTTTGTCTTTCTTGTGGGAAAGAACAGATGTAATAAACTTAAAAAATGGAAAGACAATGCTGTTTTATTCAGCATTTTGGGAGTTCCCTTCCATTACTTTACTTCCTCATTGATTTGGGATATGTGTTAAGCTACAGTATGGAAAGAAGAAGTGACTGAGGCTTCCTATTGGACATTACATCAGTTAACAAAAGATCTCTGAGTAGAATTCATCTCTTAAAGGTTTTACTACACTATGGCAGCAACATTGCTAAGAAATGATTAATATATGGCCTTTTTGGACATTTATTCAAATGACAAAAGTATCTGTGAACACATACATTCCTATTCCTTAAAATAAATGTAAAACTGATGACTATGACACTATTTTGAAGACAATAAAACAAAGATTATGACAACTATTATAGATATTGAAATACTGAAGATAAACTAGTTACACAATTAACAAGTAACCCAGATAAAAATAAAAATTTTCCTTTCCAAATAAGGAGCTTATGTTTAAAGGCATGTCATTTGCATTTGATTTAATTTACCAATTTACATTAAATGGCTGTGTATAGTCACTTAACTTCATTCTTCATAGAGATAAAACATATGTTGCCAGTAGAACTTGTCTGATGAGGGTTCATTATTCAGCTCATAAATGTGACTCTGTAGTCATTAGACATCTGACAAAGAAATATAAGGATGACAGCTCTAACATGAGACAGAATTAAGGTGGGAGACAGGAGTATAAAAAAGGTATTTATAGAAACACAAAGAGAACTGAGAATGTAATTATAATCATGTTTTATTATTTGATACTCAAAATTGGTTCTTGTCCATTTAGTTAGGACAAATGAGCAATAGTCAGAACACTCAAGAGACTACTCACTAAGGCAATATTTTATAAGAACATGGTAATAACATCATGCTTCCATTCAGGAAACTGTATTTCCAGAAACTGCACAGATGATCTGCCTAGAGTAATGTCTACAAATATCTAATATATTGGAAGCAGTCTAGTTTGCTTTGTGAAGTGGAGACTGGGAAAACAGATGTTTATCATGCTGGGTAGCTTGCAAGAGGTACTCTGGAGAGAAAGGTTTGCTTCAGTATTCTTATTTCTGACACTGATACAACCAGTTCTTTTTCCCCCGATTTTCTTAATCACTGGATACAGTATCACTGAGGAAAGAACAGGCTTCAGTTGAGGCTGATGGCTGCAAGAAAGACACAGTTTGAAGAAGTTGATTGTCACAGTTTATTTATGACATATTCTAGCTAAGTTTCTCATACTTTTATGACACTGGATTTGGGTAGCCCAACACCCAGGTGACCTCCTCCTAATATCATATTTCATGGATTTAATTCTGTGTATGTTCTTGGTGTAGCTTCTAACAGCGATGTTTTCTTGGTACAAAACTTAAAAGATAGACCTCAGTAGCATAAAATTTAACACATAAGATTCATTTGATCACTTTTAATTATTTATAATTTTAATTATTTTATTTTAATTTTCTAGTCTTCAAATATCCCAATGGTACAACTAAATTGAGGGAGTTAGCTGGAAACAGAGCCAGCTGCACTGTTAGGAAATTCTCAGATGCCAATGTGTAAATATGAGCGTATAAAAGTTATAGGAGATTTAAAAGTATCGTTGAACTAAAGCTCTCATAGGAAAAGCAAGAAACCTGTCACTTCACTATGTTCTTTCCAACATAGGCTTCCAGTGATTGCATGTCCTGTCATAACTGATCCTTTCATGGCAACTGACTCTTTAGAAATATAATGGGCTGTTGGGCATGTATGGGTTAGCTCTTCCTCAGAAGGCAAGAAATCATTTGATGAGAAATACATGCTAGGGTACTATTCTCCTCCAATCTCTAATACAATTCACCTGTATCCCATTGTCTTTCTTCGTAATGACATATTTTAGGTGATAATCAATGTGTTTCTATATTTATTTAAATTAAGCTTCGAAAGATATGATTTAAAAATTCAATTTAGGTTGTCTAGGTTCTCTGGTTTATGTTTAAAAACCACAGGATAGGGAACCTGAAATGACCCTATCCTATAGCAATACTGACGAATATCTTGCATATCACCATAGAACCTTCATCTGATGATGGATGGAGATAGAGACAGAGACCCACACTGGAGCACTGGACTGAGCTCCCAAAGTCCCAATGAGGAGCAGAAGGAGGGAGAACATGAGCAAAGAAGTCAGGACCAAGAGGGGTGCACCCACCCACTGAGACAGTGGGGATGATCTATTGGGAGCTCACCAAGGCCAGCTGGACTGTGACTGAAAAAGCATGGGATAAAACCGGACTCTCTGAACATGGCAGACAATGAGGGCTGATGAGAAACCAAGGACAATGGCACGGGGTTTTGATCCTACTTCATGTTCTGGCTCTGTGGGAGCCTAGCCAGTTTGGTTGTTCACCTTCCTAGACATGGATGGAGGGGGGAGGACCTTGGACTTTCCACAGGGCAGGGAACCCTGACTGCTCTTCAGACTGGAGAGGAAGGGGGAGAGAAGTGGGAAGCTGGGAGGAGGCTGAAACTTTTTTTTTCCTTTTCTCAATAAAATAAAAAAAAAGGTGAAACAAAAACCACTTATGAGTGAGTATATGTGATATATGTCTTTCTGGGTCTGGGTTACCTCGCTCAAAATGATGTTTTCTAGCTCCATCCATTTGCCTGCAAATTCAAGATGTCTTTATTATTTTTTGTGTGTATAGTACTCCATTGTGTAAATGTACCACATTTTCCTTATCCATTCTTCAGTCGAAGGGAATTTCAATGAGGACCCTAAGAGAGACATACATAAATCTAATCTACATGGGTAGTAGAAAAAGACAAGATATCCTGAGTAAATTAGGAATTTGGGAACCTTGGTAGAGCATTGAAGGGGAGGGAAGAAGGGAGGGTAGTAGAGAAAAATGCAGAGCTCAATAAAAATCAAAAAAAGAAAAAAGAAAAATTCAATTTATCTTTAGTATCTTAATTGGTACTCATGTTCATCATCCTACACTGTCCATTTGGGAGCTTTACTTCAATGGGATTTTTGTTCTTTGACTTTGATGGATAATCTATTGTTATGACATTGAACGACAATAACAAGATGGCTGAGACACAGGTAACCATGACCTATTCAATTGGGATTCTTTAAATATATTACCATTTGTAAGGTGGAGTTTCAAAAAAGCATTAAGTCAACTTTTGTAAATTTTTTTTTTTTACATTTTTGTTTAGGATCTGTGACACAATGTAAAATAGGCTTGGACAAGTTGCAGTTTATAGACTATATTCTACTATACTGCAGGATGATCATAACTACAGTACATGTACTCAATCAGGGACTATAATACACTTTCACCCAAGTCACACATGCACATTTTCATGAGGCTTTTCTTATTTGATTGAATTCTAATGGAAGAATAATCTATTCATTTAGGTTTTTAACATCCTTATTCCTAGATATAGAGGCACCTGTTCAATTTTTTAAAACTGAAGATCATAAATCTTCATAGAAATGATTGACCTCAGGTTCCGATGTTTGATTTTTCTGCAAAATAGTTTCCACTTTATTTACTTTTTGGATTTTTGTATTGTTTAAATTCCATGAATCTGTGAGGCAGGGTTAGTTGATAGCTACTGAGACCTTGATAGTTATTAAAATTGTAATATCCTACGTATGACAGCAATTGTCATCTCATCAATTATTTCATCTTCATCATCACTCATATTTGTCTGACTGGTACCAATATCTACCTCTCTTATCCTTGGTCTTATGAAAGAAAGATAGCATTATATTACTTCAGGATATTAACCTCTCTTTCACCAACTTATTCACATACCACTAAAATGCTGCACATTCAACATATCCCTAGAGATATGAACGTCTTCTTTACTTTCCAGTGATATCTACTTTTCCAGTATGTCAACATGTCTGCGTCTTATAATTCTTTCATAGTTACTTTTTTTTCCTGGAACTATGTGGTGGTTTTAATGAGAATGGACAGCACTGGCCCATACATTTAAATCCTTGTTCCCCATTTGGTGATAATGTATGTGAAGGATTAGGAGGTGTGGTCTTTAAGGAAAAGGTGTGTCACTGGGGATGGACCATGCCATGCCATTTCATTCGCTGTCTTCATGGCTCCAATTCTCTGAAATTTAATCCCCAATCTTTTTCCTGCACAATTTTCCTTGGTCACAGTGTCTTTTCACATTAATAGAAACTACAGCAGACTAGAACTCAATTCATAATGAAGCATTGGAATGTTCTTGTGTAAATTCTGATACTGACTTTTCAAACCCTGCTTGATCTGAGGTTAACTGTACATTTCAATGATATATTATCAATTCTTTCATGATTAAAATCCCATTTTACTAATAAATAATTACTCTTGTAAAAATATACATATTAACAAAGTGATTGGAGAATCATATTTGTTAAAATACTTTGAAAAATATATGTAATAATATATAGGTAGGAATAATAATGATTGTGTGTGTGTGTGTGTGTGTAAGAGAGAGACAGAAAGACTGGAGGAAGCTTCAAAAACTAATGAGCTAATATCGATTCCAGTTTACAAATTTCAAAGACAAAAAAACTACATCTAGGATTAAGAAATTACTTTAAATTTTTTTCCAAAAATAAAAGCCTGTTTTATTATAAAAAAAATGTGTGTTATAAAAGAATGCTTACTTTTAACATGTGGTTTAAGAAAGCATTGAAAAGAAACTACTGCTATCTCTTTAGTCACCAGAATTTTTCAGCAAATACTTGTGTGCTAAAATGATGAAGTGTTTGACACATAAGACATCCATCATCTAAATACAGCTTTGATACAAGCTGGATCAGGAAAATTATTATAGCACTATGAAAAGATTACTATCCAGTGAAGCTGGGACATTGTAGCAGACTACAAATGTATAGGAGTCATCTCATGACACCTTTCTGTAAATTATGCACAAACAAAATTTAAAACCAATAGATAAACGGAGTATTATTTATAAAGCAAAAAAAAAGAAATAAAATGTTTGAATTTTAAAAAATAAAGTACATACTGATAAAATATAAAAGTTTTTCTCATGTTCCTGATCATTATTATTTTACAAGGGGATATTATTTTTAACATGGTCTCTAGAAATGGTGATTAGATATTAACATTTTAAAAGCAGGATGTGAAAACTGCTTTTACTCTCAAGAGGTCAACATAACTCTTCCAGGAAAAAAATACCATGAAAAATTTGTTATTTGTTAGTTATATTTTGTTTTATTGGTTTTCATTAGAAGTGATTTAACAAACCTCATACTCAGGCTATATATAAATCTTTGCACTTATAAATGGAAAACTTGAAAAATGAGTAAAATAATAAGTACTGGATATATTTTTAAATTATTGAAACTTACAATGTTTGATAGTTTGCAAAAGAAAAAATCTTCTAGGGTAAATATCACAGAGGTGAGTAAAACAAAATATATTCTATCACAATTTCAGTGAGTCACAGGGTAGAATCTGAGCTTAATGGGTCATCTGTGAATTGCGTCTAAATGGCAGTCTGATATGAGTTCTCTTCTGGAGCTTAGTGTCCATTTTTATCTCAGTCAGCTTATTGGTAGATTTGATTGCTTACAAGATAAGATCTAAACCCATCAACTGCAACATTCAGCCACTCTGCACAGAGGCTTTGTCTTCATCTTCCTTGGGGGCTTGACTTCAATTATTAAACATTAACTGATTCAGACAAGACTTTATGCAGAAGCATGTTTTCCAAAATAACTCAAAATCAATTGACTAAAAATCTTAAATCTATCTGATAAACCTTTTTTCGTTTAAGACAACCTAATCATAGATGCAATGTCTAATAGACAAATTCCACAGGCAAAGAAATAAGGTTGTGCATAATATGTACAGAATGGGATGGGAAATTTATAAAATATTTTTCAGTTGTGCCTGGTACAAAGTGATTATTTAAATTGGGTAACTATTCAAATAATAGATTGAATATTGGGATAATGGGACATATTCGAAAACAGAGTTCCTTCAACAAATTCAAGAAATTTAAAATGTGAACAGCTTTTAAATTTGAGGACAGATTTTTTTAAAAGGAAAAGAAAAAGGAAATACAATGGAAAGCTTTCTTAAATCCAGAGGTAAAAGGAAAAGCCCAGGAAACATGCACCGTTCTTTAGAGAAACGGGATAACAAATTTTCTTACCCACCGAGCCGTCCCTCCATCACCACCTTAAAACTAAAAGAACAAGCAATGGTACCACAGGCATTGCAAAGAGGAAAGCATGGTTCTGGAATTTGCATTGCTTTTTTGGACAAGAAAAACTTTATAAACCATATGGAATATCATCAAGGATGAGAAGGAGTGGAATTTCAAGAGGTAAAACTGGACTAAAGAAGTGATAACTTAAAACCCAGATACACACAGCATATGTGAACATTTCTATACCTTTAATCCTCTGAGAACCTGTAGGTGGATAACTTACCAATAATACTATGGCAAAACAGCTCCTGAAATATAGTATTCCAAATCTAGTTCATAGTAAAGAACTACAACTCCCACACTGTAAAAGAAAATTACTCCCAGCTAGATTTATTTTAGAAAATAGCACTTGAAGTGGCAAAATGCCCAGGACAAAAACTGCAACTTTATAACTGTGGTCCTAATTAATACTTTAATGCTAAATTAAATGAAGCTGAAGTAATTTCTTAGAAAGGAACATTTTATACTCAGAAACTTATGGTAGGCAGTGTCACTTTATAATGCATATGATTGATACCTGCCAGAATATTTTCATAAAGAAAAATATACCCACATCTTAATGAAATGAGGTTTGGGACATTCTATGAATGACCATTGTCTGTTGCAACATTGTAAAGCCAGGGCTAGTTACAACAAGGAAAGTCCAATTTGATAAGCATAAATTTATTTCATAATATTCATTTCCTTTTGCAGTTAGTGTATAACTATGCATACTGTATATTCAGACAGGGATACCTCATGGTATAGCCGATGTGATAATGGAGTTCTTGACCATTTTACTATCCATACCTCTGTTTAGATGGCTTTTATGTGATGTTACATAGCAAATGATTCTGTTCTTAAAAGCAAAGTGAGTGGTTTGAATCTTTCATTTGTTGGCAATTTGTCTAGTGAAAATGGAGTGAGAAACTGCATTAAAAATAGCAACCCTGAGTTATGGAGACTACTTTTTTGGTGAAGTATTTGCCCACAAGCATGGGGAACTGAGTTCAGAGTCCCAACACTCAAATGAAAATCTGCATGCCATGGGGTGATGTCTATAACACTACCTCTACTATAGCAGCGTGAAGCAGGTTCCTAGATTTATAGAATACTAAGTCTAGTAGAATCTTTAAGCTCCAGATCCTGGGAGAGAAATCAGTTCTACCAAATAAAGTTGGGAGCAGGTGATATGACTAAAGGCACCTGGTACCAAGTTTAAAAGCCAGAATGCAATAATAGGTAGGTTATATTCTGATTACACACTCTAGCCTATGTAAGCACACATGGATGCTATCTTAGTCAAATTTCTATTGCAATGAAGAGACACCATGATTATGGGAAGTCTTATGAGAGAATACATTTAACTGGGGAATTTTTATATTCTGAGGTTTAGTTAATTACTGTCATGGAGGGAAGCATGGTAATATGAAGGCATAATTGGTGCTAGAGATGTAACTGAGAATTGTACATCTTAGCTGGCATCAGGAAGAGAAAGAGTGACACCAAGCCTGAATTGAGCATTTAAAACCCAAAAGTCTACCCATGATATATTTATTCCCAAAAGACCACACCTGCCTTTAAAACACTGACA
>NC_022010.1:88950520-88957111 GCF_000317375.1 Microtus ochrogaster
ACAAATACAAACTGCTCAGTCTGTATAATGTCACTTGTATATATAGTTTCACAGTTGACCACTTGTGTTTGCAGAGTAAATTAGGGCTCTTTTTCTTGGGGAAGAATATATTCTCCTTTTCTCAGAATTGTTAGTTGCCTGTAGTTTTTTTGTCTGGGCTCTATAAGCAATAAATGAAATTATATCTTCTTAAATTTTATTCTAAAGAAATAAATTTGAGTTTTGGAGGACTTGTCAAAATTTCTAACCTTTCTATGATATTTTTAAAAAGTAAGTAATATCATAAGAAAAACCTACAACCATTTCTGTACTAGTCATTGGCAGAAAACTTTTGTTTAATTTTCCTACTTATTTGCTGTTTTTTTTTTCTGCAAGGAGCAGAGCAAAGACTGTGGGTATAACTCCAAACATTTTTCTGTTGTTCTATACCTAAAAAGATAAATACCTGGTATATTCTTGGGTTATCAATAATGTTTACTTAGGCAAGCAAGGCAGGAACATGGATTATGGCTGCCTCCACCAACAGTGTAATCCTCAAGAAACACTTACTTTACCAGTGCTTTGACATCTTCATGTTTATCACTGACTTCATTATATAACCGACCTTATGTGTTTTGTAGATTAATTACCAATGTTCATAAATAATTTGAACATTCTGCTAGAGATTTCTCATTAATGATAGCAGCCGCTGACTGCACTTCTTAGCACAACACTACCTTTTCCGTTTCAGTCAACCAAAGTGAGGTGAAATAAAGCACTGGTTATGAATTATATCAAGCTAAAAAGCTTCCTTGAAACTCCAAGCTATAAGTATGGCTATTAAAATGTTTTAATGATCACTTCTTCTATACAGGTTTTAGGGCAGCAATGTCTTCTACTAATCACCCATTTGCAAAACAATGCAGAAGCCAATATATATTCCCAGGAAGACACCTAAATGAGCATTAAAATATGTGCCAAGAGATAATTTCTTCACTATATATATACATATACATATATATACATATATTCATTCTATTATCATTTGGAAATATTATATTTGTCATAGAGAAGAATTAATCTCAAGTAGCATGCTTTGGAAGACATACATGTAAAAATATGATATCATTCAAAGTTTAACTTTAGAGATTAGCTATATAGTTAATCCAAAGTGCACTATGTAATTTCACTAAGCTGTTATGTGTTTATTGAAAATGCAACAACATGGTATGAAAGATATTTGTGAATACGTTGTGGAATACGATCTTACATATTAACTGTTGGAAGATGAAACATGGGGGAATAAAACAGTTTGGTTCTTTATACAGCCAAGTTTATTAATTTATTTATTTATTCATTCATTCATGTATTTATGTGGTTTATTTATTCATTCATTTATGGGGTTTTATTTATTTAATTTATAGACCAACTACAGTTTCCCCTCCCTTCTTTTCCTCCCATTCCCCCCACACCACTTCCCTTCTAGCTCCTCATCTGCTCCTTTGCTGTCCATTCAGAAGGGGTAAGGTTGCAGACACTTTCAGGGGTTGTACAAGACAGTGTTCCATGTTTAAGTACAGCCATATTTTTGATTTTTCATGTAAACATGGAACACTACCTTGAAAAACACCTTACTGCAAGCCTGTCTTTGAAGTTTAGAGTCTGAAACTGTACCCGAGTTTAGAGACAGAGTTGAGGTGAACAGCATTTTTTAATTATAATCATGCAGGCTAACACTACTATTTGATGCAAACAGGGACAATTTGGTAAATTCTAGTACTTAATTCCTTAATCTTCTCATAGTGACCTATAACAGCAGGTGCTGTTTCCATACATAGTTAGCTGCCAAATAGACAGTATTTTAGCAACAGTTTAATAAGAATTGCTTCAGTAAGCTATATAATGTCTCTATATCTAAAGGAGCTATCAAAATTGGGAGGGTCAATGAGGAGAAAGCATGTTTTTCAACTAAGTATAACAAGATTGTAACTAGGGAGAGAATACCATGAGAGAGATTGGAATTGGATAGAAATTTACAATAGTGCAAACTTCCTGGAATCTATGAGAGTGACTCTACTGAAGATGGCCAGTAATGAGCAATTACAGGACCTAAACTGGCCGAATTCTATAACAAAGTAAAGTTGCCAGCAGTGGGACTGGAGCAGTAACCCAGGCACAAGACCTTGGAACAACAAACGGTCCTATCTCCAAAGTGTTCTGAACCTGTGTGAGTGGTCAACCAATGACTGCTCTAACTTGAGTTTAACACCACAAGAGGGAGGCCATGCCAAGCCCTGCCTGTGTTATTGGGAACCACAGGTAGGACAACCCAAAGACCCAGAATAGAATAAAGCAAGAGAGGAAAAAAAAATCAGTGAATGATTACTGATTCTCATAGATAAGTGCTTAGTCCAATTGTCAAAAAAGTATCATACTCAACTAATAGTAGCAGATACATAGACCAATAGCCAAAAACAATACAGAACCAGAAGAGGAACCTGTAAGAAATGAGAGGAATGATTATAGGAGTCAGAGGGATCGAGAACACAGCCCACAGAATCAACTAAACAGGCTGCAGCAACAATTATGTAATCTGTATGGTGTTGAGTTTGGTTCTCTGCATATACATTATGATTGTGTAACTTGCTGAGAGTTGGGGGTGTCTTTGACTCTTTTACCTGCTCTTGGGGCCCTTTTCCTCCTACTGGCTTGCCTTTTCCAGTCATGATGTAAGGGTTTGTGCCTAGAGTCATTATATCTTGCTATGTTGTGTTCACCTGACATGTTTGGAAGACCTGCTCTTTTTGAAGGGAAATACAGGAAGAGTGGATGTGAAGGAGAGAGCAAGTGGGTGGAGGGAAACTTTGAGGAAATGGAGTGAGGAGAAACTGTGTTCAAGATTTAATATATGAGAAATGAATAAAAAGAAAAAATGGAACGACACAGTGACACCCTGGCAACAAGAATGTGAGTTAAGGTATTTTAAATGTCTATGTGAATTTAAAAATGTGGTAAGATCAAAACACTATCATAGGTCTAGAAATAGTTACCAATTTATCTATTTATTAGAAAATTAATCAAAAACTTTATTGTAAGGACATCTGGTGTCATCAAATTCTCAATTTCAAGGCAATTTATTTTTCTTAAATTTACTGTACTTCTCAAGTCACACAGCATTATTCTTTTTACTGGCATGATTTTAAATAATGTTTCTTAGAAAACAATTTACTCTGGTTTTCTATATTTAAACATACTAATAGATTTCAAAGACTCACCATTTCCAGTAGTGTGGTAAGTAAGTTTATAGCTTTTGTATGCTCCTTTATGAGCAATATTTTTAACAAATTAAAGTTTGGTGCAAATAACTAATATACAAATTTAGTGTTTGTTGCTGAGTGCTGAAATGTTATTGAACATTTGAAATCAAACTGCCACTCTAAACTGGAGTTATTGTCTTACCTCTTTATTTGATCCTTATTTGTACAGAGTCAATAATCTTTTAGTTCTAATATCTTACTTTTAACAATTTACATGATAATATTTCAATCCAGTTATCTTTAATATCTATTTCATAGTCTTTCAGCCTTATGAATTCATACAAAATTCGAAAAAAAAAAAATCTGAGAGCAACCGATGTATAACCACACCCCTCAGTCTTCTGAGGGATGAGGTCCCTACTTCAAAAGCATTCCATAAAGTTCACTGTGAACAACACCAAGGTGCTTTTGTTTGCAGTAGTTATTTCAACATCCTTTAGCTCATTTTCTGTGGAAGAGAATTATTTCTAACACGATTCATTTCCGTAGAGGTCATTACTCTTCATAAAAGACAATAGCAATATAATATACAGAGAAGGATTGCAAAGTAGATAGTCTTTTACAACAGAAGTTTTATGATAGAATTGGATGAGGAATGAGCTGCTTGAGCATTCATTTAAAGTCTGTGGACTCCCTTAATTCCCAAAATAGAATGGGAGTCACTTACACAATGGTTTATAAACAGGATGAAGTCATTTTTCAAAACCAGGTAGATTTATGAATACTTTCTTTTTAAATCTGCTGTTTAAAAATTCAACTTTATGGTGTTCACCTCCTTTCCCACCTAACAAATTAGATTGTAATAAAGACTGATTAAATGCTCCAAATGACTTAAAAACAGAGACTAATTTCGACTTTTTGGTTATCTTCAAGAAACTTTACAGTTGAATATATTATATCTGGGAACAGTGTGTCAAGTAAGTAGGTAGGAATTAATCTTATTTTTTGAAAGAATACATAATTTTTCATGAAATATATAAGAAGATATCACAATTCTTAACCAGTAAACACAAAAGAGTTGCTCTATTTTGTTTATTTTTCATTGTTATGAATAGAAAAATTATCTTGGCTAATGTTTCTCAGCTTCAATAAAGATTTAATATTAGCAGGAGTTGATGACTCTTTAAAACAAGCTAAGAAAACTTGATTCAATTCATTTCATATTAGTTATAATTCTACAAATATATACTATATACTTCAATAAAAACCTTTATAAATTTTTGAAGTACATTAATTTAAAGTGCTGTTGAAACCACATTGATAAAAGAAATTATTTCCATTGTTTGTAATTTTCATCATTTATGAAACATGAAATATTTGCAGGATTCTTCAGTGAGTGGATGCTTATATAAATATATTTCTCAGTAATGAAAAGCCTTTCAAATCCTATCAGGATTCAAGCTTAAGCCCATGAAGTGTCTTAGATTTTAGAGCAGAGGAAAAATGCAGTCATGATCTGGAAGTCAGTCCTTTTGTCACACTGTCTTCTACATAAGAAGCATGGCACACCGTTCGCCAGAAGTTAGAACACTGAATTCTGATGAAGCCTGAGCAGTTGCAGCCGGCCTGTGGAGTCCTAACTCTCCATGCCTCCTCTAATTTGCTGCATAGAGTTTTGCTGGTATGAGTGCTTGCTGACAAATCTGAGGATATATGTTAATTATCACAATTCTCTTATATATGTAGCTGTCCATGTACAATAAAGCAGACACACGTCCCTGAAACTGTGTCCGGATTGGTTTAATCTACGTTCCCTTTACCTACACATGGGCATTACTATCCTTTTTGGGGGGGAGCAAGAGATGCCTTCCTAACAATGGTATTAGGGTAGTTATAGATCCCTCTGTATGTGCGTGATACTTCACCTGATGTGTCATTTTAAATATGCAGAAATTAAACGTTTAAGAGCTGAGATATCCAAATGTTCTTTATGGTATTCATTAGAAGTTGCTGAAGTGTGTCTTTTGCATGTGAACTTTCAAAATAGGAAGGCTGTCTTAACAATTTTAGCACAGAAACTGAACAATTTTACATTATTTACTCAGGTAATGAGTAAATACCTACTCCCTTGGGTAGGACTGGATTTGCTTCTTAGCCATTTTCTTCTTAAATCTTAAAATGTATCAGATGTCAAACTTTATGAGCTTCTAATATATCCATAAATGAAAGCTCCAGCTCAGCCTCTCTTGACAGCATAGAAGCAGTTATAACATTTTGTAAATTCTCCCTCTGAAATCACAGAGAAACTCCATAGACTCGCCAATGACCCTTGTCAAATAGCAGCTCTCTAGGATGCTCTTCGCCTTCACAGCCTCTCCAGAGGTTACTAACTCTAATGGGAAGGCAATGTACCATTGGCTATTATTCTCACCAACGGCGAACTTTGAGGGAAGATGCATCCATTAATTCTGTGTCCTCGTTGTCTGGTAGAGATCCCAGTGGAGTGATCATTATATTCTTGTGAAATTAATTGTAGATTTTAGAATGCATTTATATAAGAGGCTGGGATTGTGACATGTAGACCTTTAATAAAACTGAAAATAACAGTGGAAATGATGTAATTTCACAATTCTTTTGATATGCTTTTTATGAGAAGTGAGATGTATTCTACTTTTCCTGCAAAGAAATAGTATTTTGTATATTTCTCTGGAATCACTATTTATAATAAAATGTTTATTACTGTGTCAAGAGTGAAGACGAGTTTTATAAAATGTTTTGGTGATTTCAAATGCATTAACTCAGAAAGAGCTTTAGTTTAAACCCTTTACAATGATTATTCCATGTATTCCGTTACTTATATTGACCCATAATGGACTGGTCTTTATTTAAAGGAACAAATTGAAAATGCAGTTTCAATATTAAGACGGAAATTAGAGCAGAATTAGATAAGCAACTAGATGTGTCTTCCAAAAAAGGACTAAAATGGATTTTATATATAGATCGGTAGAGATGAAATTGAAATACTTGGATTACCTGTTTCAAAAAAATACAAGAAAAAAAAGTCTGTTGGTTATATGAACACATGTATCAAGTCATGGAAGTTACAAAATGTCTTCCTTCACTTGGCAGCTTGCATAGTATTTTCTTGCACTACAGAAGCTAGACCTCATGAAAGAGGGATCCACTTTCATGGATCCCTAAAGTAATCATTCCTGCATCCTGAGAATGCTGTATTTAACATTACGGGCTTACCTTCAATTTTAAGAGGTATGAAAGGGCACAAAAATACCCTATATTGTTTGGAAAGTCATTATATTACTCTGACAAACCACTCAAAAAATTTTGTGTGTGTGTG
>NC_022010.1:88957401-88963139 GCF_000317375.1 Microtus ochrogaster
CACACACATGAAGTTTTCTTCCTAGTTATGAATGCCTGGTTATAGCTTGACTTGTTTCTTGCCTGCTTTCCTTCATTTAATTTATCACATCACTTTTTAGCCTCGAGGCTTTTATCTCTCTCTATTCCTGTATACCTTTTCTTTCCTTCTTACTCATGTCTGACTGTGTAACTGGGTGTCTCAGCGATTGGTCCCTAAAGGCCCCCTCCTTCCTTTCTTGTTCCCAGATTCTTTCTCCCCCCAGATTTCACCTCACATTTATCCTCTCTGCCTGTTAGCCCTGCCTATTTCTCTCCTCTGCCTTGCTATTGGTCATTCATCTCTTTGCTAGACCGCCATGTGCTTTAGACAGGCTCAGTAACATAGTTTCACATGATTAAACAAGTGCAACATAAACAAAAGTAATAAAACTTGAAATAATATTCCCCAGCATGTGTGTATTATAATTTTAAGCAAATATAAATAATATCTTGAATGTTCATCAAACAGTCTTGGAGTTATTTCATGTGTGTTGCTCTCTCTTATCTTTGCCCACCTCTTTATTTTGTGTGTGTTGATCTTTCTTATCAATGCCATTTGGAGCCTCCATCCCCATTCAACTATTTCTTTCCTGATTTTCAATATTAACTGCTTTCTGGTATTCCCATCCCTGCTCAACTCTTAACACTATCACTTTATACCTTCATGGTTTCTATAGCTACTGTATGTTGTATATTTACATATGAATATTTGGAGTTAAGAATCTAAACATAATAAAGGGAATTTACAGAAATCTTATAGCTAGCATCAATTTAAATGGGGAGAAAAACAAAGTAATTTCACTAAAATGAGGAACAAGAAAATGCTGGTCACTCTTTATATATCTATTCACTATAGTAAGTAAAGTTCTAGCTTTATCAGTAAGATGACTGATGGAGATCAAGTGGATCTTTATTTGCAGATAATATGAGAGTATACTCCAGAAATTCTTCCAGGGAACTCACACAGCTGATATGCCCCTTTAGTGAAGTGGCTAAATACAAGATTGATTCAAAAAATCAGTAGCCATCATGTAAACAAATGACAGACTAAGAAAGAAATCAGTGAAATGGCACCCTTCACAACATCCATAAATAATAAAAATAAAATATGTTTGGGAAACTTTAACTAAGCAAGCAAAAGACCTATATGATAATAACATAAAGTCTTTGAAGAAAGTAATTGGAAATGATATAAGAATAGAAAGGTCTCTCATGCTCATAGATTGGAAGGATTAACATATTAAAAATGGCTGTCTTCAAAAGTAATCTACATATTTAACATACCCTCCATCAAAATTTTAACACAATTCTTACATACCTTCAAACGACAATACTCAACTTCATATGGCCAAATAAAGCAAAGCAATGCGAAACAAAACAACCCAAAAAACCTAGGATACCTAAAATAATCCTGAATAATAAAAGAAAATCCAGAGGTATAACCATCCTTTAAGCTCCACTACAAAGCTATAATACTATGAACCGCATGTTATTAGTAAAAAAAAAAAAAAAAAAAAAAAGTTCAATAATGGAATCAATTCTAAGACCCAATGTAAATGCACATACCTATGAATACCTCATGCATCTTTAACAAATGGTGCTGTTTTAGCTAGATGTTATCATGCAGAGGAATACAAATTGATCCATATCTGTCACCCTGCAGAAAATTCAAGTCCAAGTTCGAGTTGAGTCCATAGACCTCAAGAAAAACACAGATAAGCTGCTGAACTTAACAGAAGAGAAAGTAGGAACTAGACTTGAATATATTAGTGAAGGAGACACATTCCTGGGCAGAACACGGATAATACAGTTAATTAATTAACAACAGTTAATTAATGGAACCTCATGAAACTGAAAAGCTGCTGTAAGGCAAAGGACACTGTTAATAGGACAAAATGGCAGTCTACAGAATGCAAAACGATTTTTCATCAACCCCATATATGACAGAAGGTTAATATTAAATATATTTAAAGAATGCATGAAACTACACCTCAACAGATTACAAAATCCAAATAAAAATTGGGTACAGGCCAAGTGGTAGTGACACAGGCATTTAATCCCAGCACTCGTAAGACAGAGACTAGTGTGAATTCAATGGTAACCTGGCCTACAGAGAGAGTTCCATGACATTACAGGCTATACTGAGAAAATCTGTCTCAAAAAAAAAAAAAAAAAAACAAACAAATGAAAAGTAGGATATAGATCTAGCCAGAGATATCTCAGCAGAAAAATTAAGGTGGTCTATGTTGGGGACACAAAGATCCTAGTGTTCCCAGAGAACTACTAAGAGAACCAGGAATGTCAATCATACACGGGTGTCTCCTCAATGGAGGAGATAAAATCAAATACCTACAATCCTTTCAGTTAGCTGAAAATGGAGGCTATCCTTTTGGCTATCTAAAGGGACAGATCTCACCATAATTTCCCAGAATGATTACACCAGACTCTTCTCTCCCTAAACCATTATCCATCTTTAGAGAAGAAATTAAAAGTACTTTATGGAATGCTGACCTCTAGGTTTTCTGTCAGTGAATAACCTATATTCTAGGTCTTTAACAATAACCCACATGTCCTTTGTAAATGAGTCACTAGGTCATCACACCTAAGCTTTATTTGACTAATCGAATTTATTGTTATCTGGAAACCTTTTCCCAAATTTTACAGTGTTTTAAATATGCTGACAGTAAATTGTCTGGGATTATTTTCCTCAAAGTCTGATCCAGGTCGATGAAGTCTATCTGCACCAGATTTTCATTGTTATCATTTTGTGGGGTTCATTTTCCTGTATGAAACTTGCTAGGACCTTTTCAGGCCCAGAACCACTTAAGAAAATATTCAACATCCTCAGCCATCAGGGAAATCCAAACAAAAACTACTTTGAGATTCCATCTTCTGCTTTTATGAATGACTAAATTCAAAATCACAATTGACAGATAATTTTGCAGAGGATGTGGAATAAGATGAACTCTTCTCCATTGCTGGTCGGAATGATTTGTATAGCCACCTTGGAAATCAACAGGGAAGTTTCTCAGAAAATTTGGAATCTACCTACTTTAAGACCAGCTTTATGATTCTTGAGTCTATACCCAAGACACTTTCTCAACCATGTTCATTGCAGTTTTTTCATAATTGACAAGAACTGAGAACAACCTAGATATCCATAAATGGAAGAAAGGATTTTAAAAATGTATACTCAGTATTACTCAGCTGTTAAAAAATGATATTATGAAATGTACAGTAACATAGATAGAATTAAGATCATCCTGATTGAGGTAACCCAGACCCAGGAAAATAATGATGGTATGTAGTTTCTTATAAATGGTTATTAGTTGTTAAGGATAACCATGGTACAATCCACAAACCCAGCAAGGCTAAGTAACAAGAAAGTCTCAGAGAAGGATGCATGAATATCCCTGTTATTAAAAATAAAATAAATTTTACAGATGGAGTAGGGACACGTGGGGATGAAAACAGAAGGGGTGAAGTGTGGGAGGTGAGAAAGGGATATCGTAGTGGGAGAGACAACAGGAATGGGAGAGTTTTGGGAGGATGATGTAAAAATCTAAAGCTGTGGAATATTTCTTGAATCTACAAAAGTGACCCTAGTTAAGTCTTCTGGTAATGAGAGAAAGTGGAGTCTGAACTGGCCATGTTCTATAACCAGGCAAGGCTTCTAGCAGCATTACTGGGACATCAACCAAATCACAAAAACTTTGACCTACCATCTGTTCTATCGGAAAGATGTACTGGGGCAATGGGGGCTGCGAATTCATGGGAGTTGCCAACAAAAGACTGTTCCAACTTGACGCCCATGACAAAAGAGGGAACTCATGCTTGATATTACTTGAATGGGCAGTAAATAGAGGCGAGACAATTCAGAGATCCAGAGAGAATCAAAGACTGACAAAAATTAGTCAATAAAATAGTTTTTAATGATATTCTCCTATACTCATATATCAGTGCCTAGACAATAGATAGGTGCCTAGATGAATTTTCATCAGAGGAACATCATCCAGAAACTAATGTGAGCAGATGCAGAGGCCCACAGCTGATGTGGGATTTTCTTTTGTATGCTGTGATCACAACTAATAAATACAGAAACTGCTTTGGACCTATAGCAGGGCAGAACTTAGGCAGTGAGGACTGAACTGAATGATGGGATAAAGAAAGGTGAAGTCAAAGAAAAGCCATGGAGCCACTGCAGGAGACAGGTGTGCTGGAACTCTGCTGGTAGGCCACGCCCTCATGGTGACGCACAGACTAATGGAGGTGGGATAAATTCAGATGCAAGGTTTAGCTGATAAGTTGGAGCTGATAGGCCAAGCAGTGATTTAATTAATACAGTTTCTGTGTGATTATTTCGGGGCTGAGCAGCCAGGAACCAACAAGTTGCCCCTCCTTCTACACACAGCCAAACATAGGCAAATCCAGGAGAAATCTGCAGAAGAGGGAAAGAAAGGATCAGAGGAGCCAGAGAGGAAGAAGAAACCACAGGAACATGACTTAGAGGATCAATTAAGTGGAGCTCATACTCATAGCGGTTCATAGAGACTGGAGGGATAGTCACAGAGCCTGTATGGGTTTGAGGTTGGTTCTCTGCATATACCTTGTTAGGTAGCTTATTGCTCTTGTGGGATTCTCAATAGTAGGAGAGGATGGTGTCTGTAACACTTTTGCCTAATCTTGGAACCCTTGCCTCCTGCTATATTGCCCTATCAAGCCTTAACATTAGGGTCCGTGCCTCATATTACTAGAATGTATTAGGACTTGTTAGATGGATATTCCTGGGAAGTCTGTTCTCTTCTTGTTGTTTTTTGAAGGGAAAACAAGGAGGGGTAATCTGGGAAAGGGGCTTGTGGATAATGGGAGAAGTGGGGGGAGAGGAAATACGGTCAATATGTAATGTATAAGAGAGGAATATGAGAAATAAATAAAGTAAAGTAAGCAAAATAACAGTCATCTGATATTTGACAGAGGTCAAAACATACATTGGAGAAAAGGTAGCATCTTAAAGAAATATTTCTGGTGAAACTGGGTACCCTTTAAGAATAATTAAATTAGGCCCATGTAAATCACCTTGAACAAAAGATATCTCAAAGTAAAAACATCACTTTGGAGTCCAAAATAATAAAACTGTTAGATAAAAAGATAGCCAATAACATAAAAGTTGTAAGAGTTGGAAAGAATTTTCTGAATTGAAGAATTCTATTGGTCCAAGATTTAAAGCAAATATTTGATAAGTGTGACATCAAAAAACTAAAAAGACTCGTGACACTAATGGAACACTCAGTCATGTGAAGAAGAAACATGAAGTGGGAGATAATTTTGCTAGGTATATATATATATAATGGAGAATTAACCTCCAGAATGTAAAAATGACTCAAAAAAACAGAGAGGCAGGGAAACAGATATCACATTTAAAACAAAGGAGTTATGTAATTAAATAGAAAATTTTCAAAAGGAGAAAAAAATAACTAATATGTTCTCAAAAAATTGCCCATCATCCTTAGCAATTAAGGAAATACAAACTCACACAACTCTTAGATTTCATCTCACCAAGTGAGAAAGGCTAAGTTACACAAAACAAATGAAAATAGATATTGGCAAGAGGAAAGGACGAGTTATTATAACCAGCTCCACACATTCAGCAACAGACTCTTAGTAACATGTTGGCTATATTCTATTAAACTAAACATTCACTGGTTTTATTTTTTTGCA
>NC_022010.1:88964344-88967303 GCF_000317375.1 Microtus ochrogaster
GAAAAACATATAGGCATCCTCCTGAATATTAACCTTCACTGGTTTTATGACTTTCTGCCTTCCAAAAAGTGTTATGTCATTGCCCACTTCCTGATCATGTAAAGACATTCTCATAAATCATTTCTATTGCCTGTAGACTTTGCTTGTTCTACTCTTAAATGGAACCGGGTTTACACAATTTTGTTTTGTTATTACCCCAATTAGAGAGCAATGACAAAAGCAAGGACACCAACCAATGAGTTTATCTTTTCTTTTTTTTAACTACAGGAGCCAATTGACTTGAAGCCAATTGCATCACAGAATGTCCACCCCATTGTTTCTTATGTTAGCTCATGAAAGATAGATGCTTATTTGACAGGAGGAAACCTTTCTTCTTTTCTTCAATCCTGTTATACAATCGTATGGAGCAAAAGATCTTATGCATTAGCTAAGTTTTAGGACTTCCTGAGATTTGTAAGTTATTTATTACCTGAATCATAAGGAATATTCATTCAGAACCTACTGATCCATAACAAGTTTCTCCTGAAGTGGAATGTCTCAACTGCTACAAATTAGTCAAGAAAAACTATGTCCTAAAATGACTTAGTTTAAGGTATATTCTTTTTTTTTTTTAACTGGGTTGTGCCACTTACATCCTAAAATAAGGAAAGATAATCATAGTCTTTATTAGAAGGGTAATTTTAATTTATTTACATCATGTTCTTAATTTATGATAATTTTCACTGACATCTTGACTAGTTTTAGAGTCATGGAGAATTCATACCTCTGGGAATACCTATGGGGACGTTTGAAGAAAAATTTTGCTGTGAAGGGCAAATTGAACTTGAACATGGGTGATATCACAGTGACAGAGGGCAAAGTCTGAGGCAAATAGGAATCAGTGTAAGAGTTCCCTCCAGTCTGCCTCCCACAGTGGCAACAACGCCATCACTTGCCTCACACAACGGCCATCATGTTTACAGTCAATTGCATTTCTCTTCAACTCTTTTGTTTTGCATTGAAAAGTGATTTTTCATAGAATAGTTCCTGCTCACAGTTTCCTAGCCCCCAACTCCTCCCAGAGCCTTTGGTCATTTTGACAGCTACACCTTACCCACAGTGATGGGCTGTATCCTTAAATCATGAATCCCAAAATAAACTTTCCTTTCTTTGCTGAGTTACTTTTTGCAGACAGTTTATCATAACAGCAAGAAAAGTAAGTAAGAGTTGTTTAAAAGCAGTTGGGCCGACAAATACCATCATACTGTTATGCATAACGTGGAAAAGAAAGGTTTGTAGCTAAGATGAGTGTTATTTATTATTATTGTGCATCTATATTCAAAGTTATGTTTATGTTTACTGTGCTTCCTCAGAATTTATATGTTCTCACTAAGAGTGATTTATGCACTGGCATATCCAATACAGGGGAAGATTCTTTTTATTTTCTCATGCATTGAATATACAGCAAGTATTAAAATTCTTCTGAAAATACTTTAAAAACAATTTGTATTTTAAACATCATTAATAATGCCTTTGCATTGAGCTAGAACTTATATCTCTCATTTAATAATTTTATAAACATTTTATATTGTATGAATATATAATGAAACATTCCAATTTTCCTCCTTTTTATAGGTGTTCCTAAAGTTAATTATCATTTGAAAAGCACCTAAAATTTATATTATTATATTTCAGACCTCATTTTCCTGAGACATTTTTGTGTGAATATATTAAGAACTTCCATAGTCTGATTGTGGATTTAGAAATAGTTAAATGGTGCTTTAAAGGTGTATGCTAATGCCTAGTTATAAGACCTTTAAAATCTATTAATTTTTCATGGATTTTGATCTGGCAGTTGTGGATATTCATATGTACTTCTTTCAAAGAAAGGTGGAATGATTATAACAGTTTACATAAAATATTTTGCTCACTTACTCATGTACAATTTAAACAACATTAATATTTAAACTTATATATACTAGTTACTGTAATGGAGAGATAGAAAATGTTAGTCTAACACAAAATTAAATTTTACACATAAAACAAACAAATAAAAATCAAGAAGACTTCATTAGGTGAGGATTTAAACTAGATATCTATTAATTATATACTTAAACTCATGCAATATTTATCAACAATCCAAGATAGTGTCCCTTTGGGTCATTTTGTTTATAACTTTTACTTGATTCTTCATTTATTATGTTATGTAGCTCACTGAATTCTAACTTTTAAAGACTATGCATTTGTGAATTTAATAGTATATTTCATGCATCTAATAGAATACCAGTGGTGATGCAGAATAATAATGATATACACATTAGGCACACAGGAAGCCTAAGGATTGAAAATAACTGTAGATACATGGTTGAGGAAAATAGAAATTTTGGGAGAAATTTTTGTGTATGGGAAAAATCACACTTAAAGTATATAAGCTATATTTATGCCATGTTTATACCATATGCATGACATATCTTAACCCAGAGAGTTCATTCTTTGACTCAAATAATCCATCAAATATTTAATGATAGTATAAAACCTTTTTCTTATTGTACATAAAAGCTGATTTATCTTTGTAAAATAAATATTAGAGTAAATGCATTTTACCACACATTGACACAAAATGTAATCTTTTAATAAACTTATGTAACAACATGAATTACTCACATTAACTATAAAGTGTGTGTGCAGTACTTGCGCAGACAAATTCCTAGGCACACACAGACACACACACACACACACACACACACACACGAGAGAGAGAGAGAAAGAGAGGGAGGGGGGAGAGGGAGGGAGAGATGCATATTATTAACCTTCATTCATACTTTTTATGAAAACTTGTTAGCAAGCCCATCTAAATCATTAGCCAAATATATATTACCACTGTTACAGTATTTGAACAAAAATTGTAACTTTTCCAGTTGGTAAATTGCTTTGGTTTTGTTGTCTTGGATCTTTCTCCATTTGACTATTTTGCAATGGT
>NC_022010.1:88968168-88976737 GCF_000317375.1 Microtus ochrogaster
TGATTTGAGAAGAATCCTCGTCTGGTGGCTGTTCCTTCCTGCTGGTCAGAAAGTTCGCCGCAATATATGTTTTATATATAATGCAATAATTCTGTAAATAGTATCTTATAGTATTATTATATATACTCATAAAAATCTTATAATTTTGGGGGAAGATTTAGGTTATCCAAGACTGTTGTTTGACATAAAACTACTGGAAGGATCTTATATCCATAATTTCAAATAATACTTTAGAGCTGTAGTAATAACAACATCTTGGTTCTGAAATGAAAGCAGACATATGGGACAATGGAGTAGAACTGGGAACTCAGGTATAATCCCTTTTTCTTACAACCACTTGACTTTTGACACAAATGCCAAATTGATGCATTTGATGAAGAAGAGACAGAATCTTCAAAAAGTAGTTCCGAACAAAATAAAAAATAGTGTATAGAGGATTAAATTTAGATCCTTCTCTTACTCTGCACAAACTCATATCCATGTGGATCAGGGACCTCATTGTAAACACAGGTAACCTACATATGATAAAGGAGAAACTAGAAAATACTCTTAAACCCAAAGGAACATCAAAGAACTTTCTGAATTGACCAGACAACACAGGCATTAAAACCAATTATTAAGAGAAGGGAATTAACAATACTCAAAAGTCTTAAAAGGGGAGGATACTATCATCTGAGTGAAGAAGCAGCTTACACGGTATAAAATATTTACCAACTATTTTCTGGTATAGAATTAATATTTAGTAAAAATTTAAAAACTATAAAAATAATGAAAAACTAAGACACCGAGAAAGAAAATAACGCAGAAGCACAACATAGTGCAGTTAAGCCTGTGAATCTAGTCTTAATGGCAACCTTTCTCCCATTCAGTGAGCTATTTATTCTACCACTGTCTTGACTTCTTTGCTAAACAGTTTTTTTTAGTTGATATACCACTTGTCTCATTTTGTTATCTGTGTTTTGAAAATTTTATGCAATAGAACCGCCTTTTTATTTTTGTCACATTTATAAAATTTCATGCTTTATCCCTAAGTCTTTAAGTGGTTTGTATATTTGATATTCATATGTTATAAGAGAAAATATGTTTCTAATCTCCTACATAATAATATAAAATAGTTATTTATTATTAACATTATAAAATATATAAATTGTTTTTCAACCAAAATCTTAATTTCATATTTAGTACATTTTGCAAGTCAGCATTATATTTCCATTTCTTAAAATGTTCATGTTTGCTCCCAGTTTCAGATCAGAGAGATATATAAGGAAACAGAGCTTGCTCTTGCTCTGCTCCTGCTGACTTTCCGGTAATACTGATTCAGTAGCTTAATTTTAAATAATACAACCTCTCAACTCTTTATTATTTTTATATAAACAGTCTTTAATATTATCAAGAAAGTTAATGTATCTTTAAAATATATTTTCTAACATATGAACAGACTAAGAATTAAATAGAATATATTAGATTTAGAGTTTACATGGAGAGAGCACCTGAAAAAAGCAAAGCTGTCTTACAAATATATTGATTTCCTAATGAAGAAAAAGGCTTTATAAGATTTGTTATCTTCCACTGGTAAAGACATTTTGACAAAATCAAACTGACAACAATCTTTTTTATTCTGAAACGTCTATGATAGAATACATGCCTTGGATTTTTTTTTACATGATTTTCAAATATTGCAAACCAATCTTTGATATTAGATATACTCTGTTCATTGACAAAACCCAGCAGAGAAGAACAGATTTGTCATTTAAATATGTATCTAAATTTGTTTCCTAAAACACCCAGGGAAAAATAATAGTATACAAATAATATACAAATCAATAGTATTCATATATTATGAGTGTTGGTAAATGTGGGAGCATTTTAAGAAAATGTTCTTAAAATTCTGTTTGGCTATTATGTCCTTTAGTGTCCCAGTAATTTAGAACACAGGGAAAAATCAGAGCCATCAAAAGTATCAAGAGGAAATGAGTTTTAATAGAAAAGCAAGTGTATATGACATTGTAGCATCTGTGCCAGTCTCCTTTACTAGATAAGAAAAGGGAGTGGTGGTCCTTGTTGAACATGGAGAGGTTATGAAATGACAAAGATATCAGATTCTTTGAGCTAATGTCATTAAACCAAATGGTGGAATGACAAGTTCCTATGTGCATTTTATGATTATCTGAAAATTGAAAAACTTCAGTAATGGTAATAGTAGTGTGTATGTCAATTTCTTTGAAATATTTTACTGAATTATCCAGGTGTCCTCAAACAATTCAGAGATAGTCTTAGTAAGGACATATGGTAAAAGCGCTTAGAAACAGCCAATAATTCTTTCAATGAAGGGTAAGATAGGTTATAGTTAGAGCCTTTTCAAGTAGTATAATGGGAAAAAGAATGTACTAATAAAGAAAGGTGATTTGCAAAGTACAGAAAATTAAGTATTATGCACTTTATATGAATTGGCATTGCTCTATAATTTCAATATATTTTGCATGTACTAATAGTGTCTGTAAAACTATATCAGTGGTTATGAAACAAAATCTCAAGCCAGATGCCAGGAACTTAGTGCTTTAATACTGATTATGTGACATTGGAATAGTAACTTAAACACTCTAGGCCAAATTTATCAAGCTTATGTATAAAAAGGCATTTATCATGTTAAATGTTCATAGCGCATCTGCTACACATGGATACATAATAAATATTAAATGGGATATATTTGTAATAGAGTAGAGAAGGAATTTATATGACATCATAGCCAACTTTTGTAAGAGCATGTTATAAATAAGTATTGAATTACTGGCAAAATTTGGGGGTTTTAATAAAATAGAATAACCATAAAATACCTATAAGATAAAAATGTATTATCCATCTGATACTATGAGACAAAATCTAATGAAATCTCAAAGAAACTTGTATCAAAATAATAAAATTAAAATGGTAGTTAGATCCATTGTTTCAGTACTACAGAATAAAAATAACAAACCAATACCAACAAAATTTTCTCCAGGGCGATGTCCCCAGTTAGTTCCTGGGGCAGCTGAGGATAGGGAACCTGAAATGACCCTATCCTATAGCAATACTGACGAATATCTTGCATATCACCATAGAACCTTCATCTGGCGATGGACAGAGATAGACACAGAGACCCACACTGGAGCACTGGACTGAGCTCCCAATGTTCCAATGAGGAGCAGAAGGAGGGAGAACATGAACAAAGAAGTCAGGACCAAGAGGGGTGCACCTACCCACTGAGACAGTGGGGCTGATCTATTGGGAGCTCACCAAGGCCAGCTGGACTGTGACTGAAAAAGCATGGGATAAAACCGGACTCTCTGAACATGGCGAACAATGAGGGCTGATGAGAAGCCAAGGACAATGGCACTGGGTTTTGATCCCACTTCATGTTCTGGCTTTGTGGGAGCCTAGCCAGTTTGGATGTTCACCTTCCTAGACATGGACGGAGTGAGGAGGACCCTGGACTTTCCACAGGGCTAAGAACCCTGACTGCTCTTTGGACTGGAGAGGGAGGGGGAGAGGAGTGGGGGGAGGGAAAGAAGAGTGGGAGGAGGGGGAGGGAAATGGGAGGCAGGGAGGAGGCGGAAATTTAGTTTTCAATAAAAAAAAAGAGAGAAAACAATAGTATGAAAAAGTGCATTCTTTTAAATTTAAAAAAAATGGTAGAATTTGAGAGTTGAAAGCAAATATAAATTCAAGTTTCAAAGACTTAATTAAAAAAAAAAAACTGCACCTCAACCACCAGGAAGTCGATTTTTTTTTTAAAGAGATCAAAGCATGTTCGGTCTACCAGGGACCACATTCCAAAGAAACCTGAACTTCATCCATTAGCAGCTCTCAACTGACACTCCAGTGGCAACCCCACACACTTTTTCTCCCTGGATAACTGGAAATGTTATTTTCTTAGACTGTGAGCAGTTCATGTGTAATCTGTGTTCCTCTTACCTTGTTTTCTAGAAATTGATGTGGGAGTCCCCTCTGTGGGTTGTGATTACCCTGGTCCTCTAACAAGGCAGAATTGGGGAGGCAGGGAAAGCTAGGCTGAATGCTCGGAAGAAAGAAGGGCAGAATCAGAGAGAACCCATGGAGCCACCATCAGAGTCAGACACCCCAAAACTTTGCCAGTAAACCACTGCCACATGACGACACACAGGTCAATAGAAATGGGTTAAATTAATATATAAATGATGACAACTTATGCTGGAGAGGTTGTGGGGGTAAAGGGAACTCTTCTGAATTGCTGGTAGGAACACAAGCTAATACAACCCCTTTAAATATCAGTGTGGCAATTTCTCAGAAAATAAGAAAACAACCTTCCACAAAACCCAGCAATATCACTTTTGGGTATATATCCAAAGGATGCTCAATTGTGCCACAAGGCCATGTGTTTAACTATGTTCATAGCAGCATTGTTTGTCATAGCTAAAACCTGGAAACAACCTAAATGCCCCTCGACCGAAGAATGGATAAGGAAAATGTGGTATATTTACACAATGGAGTACTACACAGCAGAAAAAACAATATAATGACAGCTTGAATTTTGTACAGAAATGGATGGATGTAGAAAACTATTTTGAGTGAGGTAACCCAGACACAGAAAGACAAGTATCACATGTACTCACTCATAGGTGGCTTTTAAACATAAAGAAAGAAAAACAGCCCACAAATTACAATCTCAGAGAACTTAGACAATAACGAAGACACTAAGAGAGACATACATAGATCTAATCTACACAGGAAGTAGAAAAAGACAAGATCTCCTGAGTAAATTGGAAGCATGGGGACTATGGGGGAGAGCTGAAGAGGAGGGGAGAGGCAGGAAGGGGAGCAAAGTAAAATGTAGAGCTCAATAAAAAATAAAACAAAAAGAGTTAGCCAATAAGAAGCTAGAGCTAATGGGTCAAGCAGTGATTTAATTAATATAGTTTTGTGTGATTATTTTGGGTCTTAGATAGCTGGGAACCAACAAGTGGCCACCTCCTTCAAGAAGAAATGTTAGCATAGAACTTTGAACTATATTCTGTTTTCTAAATTAATGTCTTTCAACTCATCAGACTTGCACTGTGTTTCAACATGCACCCTGCTCAATCGTACCTGCTTTCCTATGCTGAGAAACTCAATTCTGTTTGGAATCACAATTAAAGAAGTGTTCTACTTTAATAAAATAAATAAAGAAACACTGCCTTCCCGTGCCAACATTTGTTCATATTTTGCTCACATTTCTTCAACAAGCTTTTCCCCTTCACCATGGAAAAGCTAAAGCTGCTTCATAAAACTGTTTTACAAACTTGTGATGTCTTCCTGAATCATTCTGCAATTGTTTTTTATTGCATAATGTGACAGTTCTTCCTCTGTGACTGAATTCTTCAGTACCACAGGCAGTCAAAGATGATATTTGGGTGTGGGGGCTTATATATGTCATCCCAGTCTTCAAAAGGTTGAGGAGGGAAGATTCTTTTAAATGAGTTCATAGCCTTGGCTACCTAGTGAGATAATACCCCCATGAGCTATTCAAAGATACTCTGGCTCTCCTAAGAATAGTAGCAAATTACCGTTTGTACATGTTTATTATATAATGGAATAAACTTCATTGAGATTTCTTCACATACACTCCCTATTCTACTACTATCATTGTCCCCTTGCCTCCATTTTAACTTCATACATGTCCTGATTTACTCATTTTAACATTTATGACATGTGTCTTCTTTTTTCTCATATGAGAGAAGTCATGTATCTCTAATTATATAAGTACAGTAATCACAACTTGAGTTGTCTTTGAATACTTAGAGTCAAAAAAAAACCTTATATTTCTTTTACTTATTCGTGAAATAATTCCTATAAATCCCCAAACTGCAGTTATATTAGGCATCGCCAAAGAGTTATGAGTAGCAGGTCTTCTATGAATCTTCTGTCTGAAAGGTATCAAAACCACAGAATGCACAGAAGTGGAAAAATAGTATTGAGAAGGACAGGACTGTGCTTTGTAAAAATGAGGAGTTGTGCTTTTTCTAGTTCTATTTCTGTTGCTATGATAAAATATTCTCACAAAGGTAATTTCAAAGTAGAATTGATATTCTTTAGTTCCATTTAGTTACAGTCCTCATAGCAGGGAAGTCAAGGATGCAGAAACATGGGTCAGTCCATTCATACCCAGGCCCAAGAATTAGAAATGGTTGCACACATGCTTACAACTGAGCTGACTTTCACCAGTTTTATAGGTATAGGACCCAAACTCAGGGGACAGTGCAACTACTCAATTATAGTTCTACATAGACTTTTTATGGCCACCCTGATCTAATGTAACCCCTCACTGAGACTCCCTTCCTGAAGAATTCTATACTGTGTGAATTTGACAATTAAAGCTAATCGTTTTTGTGCTATTAGAGAACAATGATGGGGAAATCAATTATGTGCAATAAACCTATTTCAATTGATATTTTTAATTGGTCACTATAAAGAATACATGCAAAATTCTCACAGTCTAAATATTAAAAGTGCCTGTCATAGAGCCTCACCTTATTAAACCTAGTATTTAAGTTCCAGAAACAGTATATTTTATATAAATTTGGGGTCAATATGAGTTATGTACTGAGTTTCAGGCCCACTTAAGCTACAAACTGAGTACTTGTATTCCCAAAATATGAAAAATGACTATAATTGAGAGAGGCTCTAATATAAGACTATGTAATATAAAATTCATTTACACAAAGTTGAAAAATAAGTAAAATTAATTGTAATGATGGATTTGGAAGACTTTTATTCTTGAATAACAGAATATTAATATAATAAACAGGAAGCCTTAGCATAGTTTGTTTTCCATTTCTACCTGTCAGAACTAATTATGACAATATTTTCTGTGATCCAACTGCAGCAAGGTTTGGGTCCTAAGACTTGGATGGATGTAGGTGTGAAGAAGTCTCTTATCACTAATGGCTGGCTCCAATTTGCTTAAGTCATCTTTATTTATACTTAAAAAAAAACAAACTTGTTGGGCTGGAGAGATGGCTCTGCATTTAAGAGTACTGGATCCTCTTCCAAAGGACCTGGGTTTAATTCCCAGCACCCACTTGGCAGCTCACAACAGTCTAACTCCAATTTCAGGGATCTGATACCCTCATACATTCATGAACCCTCATACAAAACATGAACACACATTAAAATAAAACTAAATAAATTATTTTTACAAAAGCTTGTTTTCCACACCTTCCAAGATTAATGTCAGGGAAAAAAAAACAAATATGGGTTTTTTCCAACTTTTGCATCAAAGCAAATTGAAAATCAAAAACAATGCTTAGCAATTTTTTAGGCTGACTAAATATTAGGTCAGGCACATCCTGTCCTTACAAAGCTAGACAAGATACACACAGACAAACATTCTCAAGAACAATATCAATTACACCTTATCAAAGCATATTTAGAGAAATAGGGATGATTTACCATAAACTGGCTGCATACAGTTAACTTGTGTTTCTCCAATTGTTCCCTTGTCCTACAAAATGGTCCTGCACACCTAAGCCTCTCTATAAAGGGTGAGCTTTTGATGACGAACTCTTTTTTTTTTTATTACTGACTTTTTCTAGGATTGGGGATGTAGTTAATAACCCTGTGTTGATGCTTTTGTATGTATACACATTAGCTTTTATTGCCTCTGATCCTGCCAGTACTGAATCAGAATAACTATTGGTGTTTCCAGATAAGAGACCCAGAGGCATCAGTTCTCAAAGAATTTTAACAGGAAATATTTGTGGAAAAAAAAAATGGGATATCTGGGAATGATTGCATTTGTCCCATGTGTCAGTGACACAACTAAAATCTGCCAAGAGAATCATCAACCTTATGGGAGAGAAAAGAACATGCAAATTGAAGGGACCCAACAGTATTCAATACTCTCTGGATGGCTGGTATTTTCTTCCAAGTGAGAGACTGTCTTCATAGGTCTTGCCTGGTGGAGACCCATTGGACAAGCATTTATATGATAGTCTCAAATTAGGCCACATGGCTTCAGCGAATACTTACTATTGGGTCTCTTCATGAGTTTCCTCTTGTGGAGTAAGCCTTAAGTCAAGTCAGTCATTAGCTGGTTTTTTCCACAAGTATACATACTGAATATGCCAACTTAACTGCACTTTTTTTGTATTATATAGCCATTAGTAACTTATTAGTCATTTAAGCATTCATTTATCTCTGGGCTACGACATGAGAGATAATAGAAATATTTTTGTTTGTTTAGAATCTGAAAGATCTTAGAATCTGAACATGTTCAGTTTATATTCTAGTTGGTACCTACAAGTAAAAATCTATGAAGAATTTTGCATATAGTCTTTTAAATGACCACAAGTAATCAAGAGACATGGAATTTGCAGAGAAAATGTATGATTTTCAATTACATAATATTAGAAAGCTTGATAGTAACAATGACCTTAAAAATGCATGGACTAGAAAATGATGCTAGACTAGACACTGTCTATATGCTGTGTTGCTAGACAAGACACCGCCTGCATGTTGTGGTGCAAAAGGCAAATCCAGAATAATAAGTAGAAGATTTGATTCTAAAGAGAGAAAG
>NC_022010.1:88977138-88981939 GCF_000317375.1 Microtus ochrogaster
AAACCAAAAGGCATAAAGAGAACATCCACACTCAATATTTGGAAATACATTCACTCAAATATGATACCCATTTATGAATAAATTAAATTTTAAAAACATTGATTCATTTAGGAGAACTACTTGCTCTCTTTTTCTTTGCATACTATATAATAATTGAATTGGCCATTGAAATAGTGATAATTAATTTCTATTTAAGCAATATATTTGCTTTATTGAAAAATGACATCAAAATATCATGATTTACTTTTCACCAGGGAAGTCACTTTATGGAATGTTTAACATGAAAAAAAATTTTGCTTCTTAACACTGTTTGATACTTTAAAATAATAAAATCCAGTGACTGGCTATAGTTTAAAATAATTTCATCATCAAAATATTCATTCGTTATGTAAATTGGATGGGGCAGTAGAAACGTAGCAGTAGTGTCACACCTAATCCAATACCCAGTATCCGTAACTAGTTCAAGTTTTACTGAGGATTTTGTAAATTGTCTACTAATCTCAATAATAAGATACCTAATGATCCTTGAGCATGTGGTATCCTAGGGAATTTCATTTTAGTTTTATTTTTCCCAGTGTGTACTTAAATTATGTTAGCTGATTTTTGTAATTCAAGCATTTTATTAAACTCTTAAGAATGAAAGTTTATGAGCACAATTTTTCTTTAAGTATTATGTTCATCTTTTTTTATAGAATGGTCATACTAACATTAAAACTCAATTGATGATCTGATTGCATATAAATATATGAATACATTTGATAGGAAATTTAGTATCGATGGACATGCAATCAAAACTGTACTAATTCTAAGGGCCCTGAAGAAATCCAAGCTGTTTTGATCATTTGCAGATGATTTTATAGTCGGACATTTCAACAAGGCCAATTATTAAGTTTCTAAATTTAAATAACAGAAATAGTTACATAAATATTTATTTAAATAAAGTTCCTGTTTTTCTTCTATTTTTTATAAATGTGCCAATCAGTTTCTTTATAAAATGACACAAATTAGAGGGATTTTCAAAAATGGAAACTCAGTGAACAAATGACCCCTAACAGACTGGCCTGTAGTCAAGGCTGTGATGCATTTTCCCAGTTAATGATTGACTTGGGAGGTCATAGCTCACTGTGGTCAGTCCCAACCACAGGATTTCATTCTGAGTGCCATAAGAAAGCAGCATAGGTAAGCAATGAAGGACAAGCTAGTAAGGAAAACTAGCCGGTGGCTTCTGCATCAGTTTCTGCCTCCAGTTTCCTCCCTTGCCTGAGTTCTTGTCCTGACTTCCTCCATAATGGTCTGTGAAGTGCTGATAGATCTAATCTACGTGGGAGGTGGAAAGTAGAAAAAAAACAAGATCTCCTGAGTAAATTGGGAGCATGGAGACCTTGGGGGAGGGTTGAAGGGGGAGGGAAGAGGCAGGGAGGGCTGCTCTGAAAACACAAAGGTTAAAGATGGTACATGAAATTCTCTGTATGTGTCATAGAGGATAATTACACCTGTTTATTTGTATTATGTGGCAGTGTCAGGCAATGCAAGTAACAACAAAGTAGTGATGACGTTATATTTGCACATGAATAATCCATCAGCCTACACTAATTATTACTGCATAAAATAATTAGTTTCCATATTACTCACAAGTCCCATCGGTCTGGTGAATCTGCCCTCCTCTCCAAAAGTTTCTTCTTCTCATCCTGTCCTCCTAGGGAGCCTTGATCCTATTCTTTGCCAGGACAGAGGAGTCTGTCTGGATCCTCAAAAGTCTACTTCTACTCAAGAAGCATATCTTATGTGCCTGCCCGTCCCCTCCATTACTCAAACCTTATTCTATCATTTCAAGGTATAAGAATCCTGCAGGTCTTTCTAAATGCATTAGTCACTGAAAATATGAAATATTTTTTATTGTTATTTTAGTCAAAGTACTGAAACTGACATCATAATATCAAAAATTATAACATATTATCAGTGTGATGTTGCGGGAGGTCCTTCCGCTCCTCCAGCCAATAGCCGCTGAGATACCACCCCATTGGGGTGTGGTCTCGCTTTAAAAAAGCAGTGTCTTCCCTTCTTGCTCTCTCTTACTTCCTGCTCAACTTCCGGTTCCTTCCTGATTGTGCAGAGGGCTGTAGTCTGGCGGTGATCTGTAAGTTTTTTCCCCTTTAAATAAATACCACCTTATTAATCATAATTCCAAACTGCTGTGAGATTGTGACTTACGCCTTCAGTGTGACTGTATTTATATTACTGATGCACACTGAACTTGAACATGAGTTATTTAAAATAGTAACATGACAAGTATAACACATGATTGAGATTTGCACAGTTATGAAATATACACATTCCTTACTTGTATAATTATAAAATTATTCATTATTGTTTTATAATTGTCTTATGAAATTGCTAAGACAGTTGTAGTTGTAAAGTTTCTGTGTGAGGCCCTCTTTGCATGCTGATCCTGCACTGATAAGGGTAATTAAAGGAAACAAAGGAAGCTTCAGGCTCAGGGTTTGAGAAGGTAGTTTGAGACAACAAAACAACAATAGAACAGAAAATTTTTAATTAATTCTAATAAATTAGTACTTTTGAAAAAACAAATATTATATCCATCCTGCTATGTTTAAGAAATGGTTTCCTTCGCTGGAGTTCAGTTTGAGGCATGCAGTTATACATGTTGAAGTCATTCAATGAAAGGAAGGATGAAAAGTAACAATTCAAATAATGTAAATTTTTAATAAATAAACTCTTTTACTCATTTATTTGTGTTCCAATTAATATGAGAATGTATCTGCATAAGTAAACTCAGAATCTGTTTCCTACACTTACAATTCCTGATAGAACACTCATTTTGGGGGTGAACTTTGAGTGATTTCCATTAGAAATGGCAATACTTGACTCTATCAATTTCATCACATGATGTCAGTGCTTAGATTTTCATATGGTTTAAGTGTGATTTGTTTTTCTCTAAGTACTTGTTGATATTTGTTTTGCAAAATTGCAATAGTTGGGGTTAAAGACCTAAGATCTTAAGAGCTGATGACATTTTGGATTTTTTGCCCATGGAACGAACTGGATTATTGATTCAGGAGTGGGTTGCCAAGTCTCATATTGTGGCATCTGTTCTGCCCTTTGATGTTGCACTCTCCACCATGAACACAAGAAATACGTTCTCTCAAATAGGCAGATTTGAGTATAAAATTTTAGAACTTTTAAGAGACAGATATAAGCATTAAAAAATAGTTTTTTTTAACAATTTATTGAAATTTCATACAAGGTATTTGATCAGATCTATGCCCCGCTCTTCCCCCGATATCCTCCTGGATACACCCTCCTTCTTATACCTACCCACATTTTCTTTCCTTTTTCTTTGTTTTGGATTTTTTCCCATTTTGTTTAAGACATTATTTTGTAGCAGATGTCCTGGTTCTCTGGCTTTTAGAATCTTTTGCTCTCCCTCTTCTACAGTGTTTTCTGACCTATGATGTATGGGTTTTGTTATAGATTTATAAACTTGGAACTGCCACTTGGGTGTTCTTTATGTTTAGACCAATTTGGTTTTCAATAATGATGGGCAATAGCAAAGGGAAACAGTAACACTGAAATCTTGTCAAAATGCATTAAGATCCCTCAGGAATTGTTAATATGTAAATGAAAGCTCTTTACTCTTCTGTTTTGTACTGTAAAGGGCTATTAAATGAATGTATATACAAGGCAGGATCAACTGAAGAACTTATTCAGATGATGGAATCTACAAATGTAAGCTTAATTAATCTTAACTAATTCCCACAATTGAAAATAAAATGGGTAGAATTATTACTTGATATGATAAATAAAAAGGAAACCATGCTATTAACAGATAAAGAGCTGATATAATATATGATTTCCATTGAAGGCTTCTTTTACTTAAATAGAGTAGCAGAATTACATCCTAATTAGACTGTTCAAAATATGTTAATTTCCCAAGGTATGGAATGAAAAAAACAACAGGACAAGTATTCTTTTATCTGTGTCAACTTTTCTAATAACATTAAAAAAATGATGATGTGTGTTGAAATGATAAATAAAAGTAGCATATATTTTCTTTGGTAGGATACAAAATGGATAAAAAGATATTTTCAAGAGTATTATTGTATCTGATATCTACAAATTCCTGCCATCTCAGTATTTCTTTTTTTTTAGAATAAATTTTATTTTATTATTTTTTTCCGCCTCCTCCCCGTTTCCCATTTCCCTCGCCCTCCTCGCACACATCGTCCTCCCCTCCCTCTACTCCCCTCCCCCTCTTCCCCTCCCCCCACACTCCATTCCCCCTCCCTCTCGAGAATGAAGAGCAGTCCAGATTCCTTTTTCTAAAGCGTACAGGCTTGTCCATCTTCAGCTTTCAGCTGCAGATCTGTTGCTCTTTACAACACAGCACAGACAGCTACCCTAACCCACAGAAGGATGAAAATGTAATGCGGTCAGAATTTCTAATCTCCCAGCAATCACAAGCTTGCCTTGAAGCTCTTCCAGGAAGTGTTTCCTCTGAGAACAATGTCCGCACTTTTCATTATAGAACTGAAATCCGCTTAAACGCAGTATCTCAGATGTCCATGTTCCCAGGAAACTCCTAAGAGCAGTACCAAATTCATGTGGGTATCTGAGTCTCTCAACAAAATTACAAACAGGTTTCTGTCCTGGAAATTAAATACCCTGTGGAAAGGCATCATTAGACTGGGTATCCACTTTGATTTTGCAATTGCATGTCTTCTGGGATGCTATCTTTTGTGGCACGTTGTGAATAAGAAAGTAAGATGCAGGGATAGAAGGC
>NC_022010.1:88982119-88986025 GCF_000317375.1 Microtus ochrogaster
ATTAGAATTGAGATGTATGGTGTATTACCCATTTCAAGTTTACTCTTACTAAACTCTGAAAATAACTCAGCTAGAGTTTAGCTTATTTCAGCTGCCTCAGAAAAATTCCTAAGTGGAATTTGAGGAAGGTCCTAAAAAGAACTTCTTTTTAAGATTAAATAAAATTAAGCATGATTTTATATATAAACATTTCCACAAAAAAACACAATTATATAGGCAGTTTGTTTCCCATGTGCCATAGGGAGGGGAAGTTAAGAAAATGTCAGCACATTTTTTTTTTTAGAAAAGAACAACTGGGAAGTAATTTTAGATAAATTTCTACCTTCCACCTAAGCAAATTTCCCATTGTATCATGAAAGGCAGCTGATTATGCGTTGATGAAACTTTATTTCAAAAGTAGAAATTATTTGTATTCTAGGACATTAGTGCCTGTGCTAAGGAATCAGAGATATATTTTATCATAGTAATTCTATAAATGTTCAGGCCCCAAATCTGAGGACTTCACAGGAGGAACAACAAATCTATACTCATAACAAGTGCATTAATATTGAATTATATTAGAGTAGAAATAAGTCAAATTTAAGAACATCACTTTTATATTCACTGAAAAAATATATTGCTCTTTAAAGATTAAAGAGACAGCTATGAAGTATATACTTTTAGGATATCTAATGCCATACGTTACCAAGTTCCCCATAACTGTAAATTTTCAACTCTAACTATGATTTCTGCATACTTTGGGTGAATACAGGATTAAGAAAGATGATGACTGGCTATTAAGTGAACAGCTGAGACCTCAGCTGTGTTACTCGTTTCCTTCTGAGTGACCACAAGAATACCTAATGATTTTATAACTACAAATGTGCTTAAGTGAATTCTATCCACTGATAGCAAGTCTGCTTTCTGGTTCTAACCCTAAACATAGCTTTTAGTGAACTTGGTTCTGTCACTACAACATACTCCAAAATAATGTGTGTGACACTTTAAAAGAATGATTAAGCATCAACAGATTATAACAGCAATTCATAATCATGGGGAAATACGAAGATAGAGTTGGTTGGACATGAAACAAGTTCTGGCAGAGCCCTTCAATTAAAGTTTAAAGCTACTAAGGACAAAAGGCAGAGATAGAAGGAGCATTACCTGTTCAAATACTTCACATGAAAACATAATGAAAAATATCAGCAAATTAAATTTAAGGCAACTCTCTTAAAACTGAATACTTTTTTGAAGTTATTTCAGATTTCATTTGATCCATCTTATGTATAAGTTTAACTCTTAAAGTTCAGAAACAAGGGATCCAGAAATACAGAAAGGATAATGGGGCTCCAACTTATAAATAAAAAATCTTTAAAATGTCAATTTATAAATCAAAGTGTTTGTGTTTTCAATTATTATTATGGGATAGTCTGGGATAGGGAACTTTAAAAAATTATAGCTTGTATTATTTGGTAAATGTTTAGACAAATTATGTTAGGAGATATTAATTCCTGATGATACATTAGCAGATTTTAGATACTGTTAAATGCAAAGTTGAAGATGACACATGTGTGTGCCTGTGTGTGTGTGTGTGTGTGTGTGTGTGTATTTGTTTGTACTGGCATGCATTTGCACATTATGTAACACCTAAAATTACTACTCCATGCAAATGATTCACAAAGAATTTTATTTTCATGTTCAAATTAGTTTCTCACCATAATATTTTTTGGAGTATAATAAAGGTTTATTTATTTGATGATCAACTTACAGTAAGGGTAGAAATCCACAGCGCTATACATGCACTGAGAACTGGAACTGAACCCTTAAGAAAAAGAGTACATACATGCTTTTCTTCTGTACTTATAGTACATGAAACCGTGTCCATAATGGGCTAGTATCTTTTTCATTTTTTTATTTGTTTTTCTTTTCTTTTTTTAAATAATATTGTTTTTTTTTTAACTAAAAGCAAACTATCATTTTTCTCCCATTTGTTCCACTTTCCCCTCCACCACATCCCCATCCAGTCCTCACAGAGGGTAAGACACACTTTTTTGGGGAAGGTCCAAGGCCCTCCCTACTATATCTAGGCTGAGCAAGGTGTCCATCCAAAGAGAATGGATTCCCAAAAGCCAGTACAAGCTGTAGGGATAAATTCTGGTGCCTCTGCCAGCGGCATTTCAGTCTGTCCCAGCCATACAACTGTCACCCCTATTCAGAAGGTTTAGTTCTGTCCTGTGCTCTTTTCTTACCTGTCTGCCTGGAGTTGGTGAGCTCCCATTAGTTCAGGTAAACTGTTTCCGTGGGTGTCCCTTTCTGGGTCTTGACCTCTTTGCTCCTATTCTCACTCCTCCCACTTTTCAATGGACTTTGGGAACTCAGCCCAGTGCTCCACTTATGGTCTATGCCTCTATTTCCATCAATTGGTGGATGAAGATTCTATAGTGACATTTAAGATATTGCTATGTGGCAGTGGCTTACTGGCAGGGATTCAGCATGTTTGACTCTGGCAATTCCATGGCTTCTCACTGACTCCACCTTCTTCCTCCCAATATTCAGTTCCATCTTCCCCACCCACCTAAGTTCTGCCCTATCAACAGGCCAAGACAGTTTCTTTATTCATTAATGGTAATCACAGCCCAGAGGGACTCCAACATCACCTCCCTTTTCTGTTTAAATAAAAAGGAAGGTTTTAACTTTAACATTGGAAAATTACATATAACAAAGCAGGTATCAAGCAAGAACTACAGTTACAACATTTTTATTTACTTTATTTTTTATTATAACTAAGGAAAGCTATAACTATAATAATCTATTCTTCAACTCCATCAAAGGCTCCAAAATGATATAAATTACTTAAGTAAATGGGAAGTGCATTGTAAGCAACTTCCAAAGCTCTAGAATTGGCAGAGACATTTGTTGCCTGGAGAGTCACCCAAATTTCTTTTGTACCATTTGGGCATCCATCTTTAGCCTACAGGCCCATAGTATCCAGTAAACATTTTCATGAACATTTCAAAGACTGTTCAGTCACTTTCTTCTGTAACCTGCAGAATGTCTCAGAAACTCTTTAATGAAGCAGGAACCCAGAAGGATAATCTCATCTTTAGGCAAGTTCAACAGTTGTTTCTCTGCAGGTCCTGTAGCTTGTTCATTCCCAGCTTCCTGGATAGCTTAGCCCTAAAATAACCACACAGAAACTTTATTAATTATATCATTGCTTGGCCTATTAGCTGTAGCTTCTTATTGGCTAACACTTACATCTTAATTTAACCAATTTCTGTTAATTTGCATATCACCACGAGGTTGTGGCCTACCAGCAAAGTCCAGCACATCTGTCTCTGGCAGCTCCACGGCTTCCATTTTCTTTATGTAGGCACTTAGTGCTGTGAACTTTAATCTTAGCATTGCTTTCACAGTGTCCCATATGTTAGGGTACACTGTGCTTTCACTTTTGTTGAATTTTAGAAAGTCTTTAATTTCTCTCTTTATTTCTTCCTTGACACAGAGGTTTTCAATTTCCATGAGTTTGTAGGTTTTCCACAATTAGTGTTGTTAAATTCTAACTTTAAACTATGGTAATCTGCTAAGATACAGAAAGTTATTTTTAGTTTTTGTAGCTGTTTTGAGGCTTGCTTTATTGCTGAGTATGTGGTCAATTTTAGAGAAGATTCCATGAGGTGGTGAGAAGGTATATTCTTATGTGTATGATGGAATGTTCTGTAGATATCTGTTAGGTCCATTTGAGTCATAACATCTATAAGTTCTCCTATTTCTCTGTTAAGTTTCTGTCTACTTGACCTTTCCATTGTGAAGAATGGGGTGTTAAAATCTCCAATTACTAGTGTGTGAGGTTTAAAATATGATTTAAGCTTTAGTAATGTTTCTTTTACATATATGGGTGCTCTTCTATTTGGGGCATAGATAATC
>NC_022010.1:88987390-88987897 GCF_000317375.1 Microtus ochrogaster
GGGGGGGGGATTTCCTAGAGATATTTATTGATTTCTTCCCATGTCTTGTTTGTCTTTTCCTCCACTTCTTTAAGGGAATTTTTCATTTTCTCTTTAAATGTCTCCATAATTCTTATAAAATTACATATCATTATTTTATTTGAATAGTTTGCTCCATTAAATTAGTATAAAGGAATTTGTTTTAATTCACTCATTTCCATTAATCTGTATATATTGCCATGTGGTAGTGGCTTACTGAGCATCTATCTCAGGCAGATCCATAATGTCTCTCCCTGACTCTGCATTCTTTTCCCAACATGCCATTTACTTTTCTCCTCCTACCTAAGTTCAGCCCTATCAACAGGCCAAGGCAGTTTCTTTATTCATTAACAAATGAAAATAACACATTAACAGAAGGACCTCACACATCTTTTCCCCTTTTCTGTTTAAACAAAAAGGAAGGCTTTAGCATAGTGAAATTACATATAATAAAACAGTTATCAAACAAGAATTACAGTTACAATATTT
>NC_022010.1:88988262-89008699 GCF_000317375.1 Microtus ochrogaster
GCCTCTTTGATGCCCATCTTCATCTTGAAGTAATTGGTGCTGACAAGAACAGATGTGTCTCACCCCCTTGAAAAGTCCTAAGTTGTTAAAACATTTTAAATGCCATATTCTGAAAGGCTCTCAAAGATTTGAAGAATACCTATCTAACTGAAATATATCTCTATATATCTAGAAAATCTAACTAGTAAATAGGCCAAAATGAAACATACTTTTTGGAGATGTATAAGTTCAAACCACAGTGAAGAGTTGATCACACGTTCACATAGCATCAATATACTGTCCTGAATGTATGCAAATGTCCTGAGTGTTTGCAAACCACTCATACAATGTATCGTTGGTAAACTAAGAAAGGGCATAAACCCAACCTTTAGGTTAAATCTGAAAGGAGTTTAACTAAAGCATGTGTGTATTTTCTATATAAGGTGCATTATAACATTTCACATTACAAGGAAAAAATTTAATGAAATTATAAAAAGAAAATGGAACGAAGTGAAATTAACAGCAAAAAAATGTGGTTTAGAAAAAAAATATCCCAAACAAACAAACAAACAAAAAAAACCTTTTATGCTACCTTAGTAAAAGAGTTAAGCAAATAATTTCTCTTTTTATTCTCAAACAAAAAAGTACATATTAGGACATTACAGTCAGTTCTTAAACTATCTGTGGCAAGGATAAATTTACTGAGTTTACAGTTTGAATTCTGAAAGTTGAAACATCATGGTTCAGACTATGATGAGAAGTCAGATTCCCCATGTCATTTCATAGCAGATGACCTTCCTCTGGAGACTCATGACATTTAATATTTGACATGGTGGCATTAAAAACTAAGTGTGATCAGCTGGAAACTCATTAAACTTTGTTTGCTAAGCTTTTCTGAAGTGTAATTTTTGGTGTATCTTTTCCAGGATGCGTTTTGGCTGGAATAGATTTCCAATCTTGCAAAATTCTGATAAGTTGATTTTCATACTGTTAAAATATCATGATGCTTCTTTGGACCCTTAAGGGCACTTATTTCACTGAAAACAAATTTTAAAGAGTTTCAAAGTATGTTGAAAAGAACATAAGACAAAACTATTATGAAAACATTAACATTCAGACTTTTAAAATATCCTCAGTATTGTTAGTTTTAAGTGCTATTAATTCCCAATTTCAAACTCATATCTTCAAGACTTCTTTTTGAAATATTAAGCTAATTTATAAATGATTCTAAATTTATCTTCAAGTCAATGTCCATGCACCACTAATGCTAAGCCTTATGTTTGTAGAGTGGAGTATGTTCAGATTCCAAATATCATTATCTCTCATAAGTGTATAGTTTCTTAAAGACTCTCATTTGTACTTAGAACCCCTTAAAAACATCTATTGGGCCATTTTTATTTCTTGGTTCCAATTTTAAAACTTTTTAAAATTTGCCATTCATTACACCAAAAATTGAAATTAAGTAAAATCACATGAAGATTATGGTACAGAATGAAAAGTCTGTCTCATTCTTTCTAATTCTGTTATTTCATTAAATTACTTATCAATTTAAATAACAATTATATGTAATTATTTCTAGTACTTTACTCTGAACTTAGAAAATAAGTATAAAACAAAAATTTTCAAGAAAAGAATCTCAAGGTCTCCTAATATAAATTCAAAAGGATACAAAATATTCAAACACATATGGGTATATGAAAGGGCTGAGTTATGGTAGCATATAACTTAAATCCCAGCACTTTGGAGAAAGAAGTAGGTGGATATATGTGAATTCGCGGTCAGCCTGGTCTACAGAGAGTTCCAGAACAGGGTCCAAAAATACACAGAAAAACCATGTTTTGGAAAAAAACAAAGCAAAACAAACAACAGAGCAGTCAAAAAAAAAACCAAACAATGATGTATGAAACTATAATTTTCTAAAATATGTAATTAAATTTTCCTGTGTAGAGCACATAGGCATAAAGATTAATAATATCCATCATGATGTAGTCCATTCTCTATTATACAATTCTAAGGTTCAGTAATGAAATCACATTTGTTCCAGAAAGACAATGAAGTATGTATATTTGTCTCAATGCAACAATTGAACTGATTACAAATTCAATTTAACCCAGTGGTGGCCCTAATGAATGAAAAAATGAAAAACATATTTCAATAAATACTTACACTAAAAAAATAAATATTCATATTTCCTTACAAAAATAGATGGTCATTTTCACAGACAATAGTAGTTGATAAAACATAGCTTCAAGGTGGTTAAATCAAATTGTTTGTCATTAACTACATTTATCACAAAGAGAGGGCCCAGCAGCGGATGGTTTAAAATACCATCCACTTGGGCTTTATTTATGAAAAGACCAATGCATTACATTAGCTGTGTAATTTGGATAGGAAGAGGCTTTTCTTTCTATGGTTTATCAGAAATCCAAAGATTACCTCATCAAATGTGATTTTATTTATAAATGCATCACTGTAAACTAAAATTACTATCTTTAAGAAAATATATCAAAAATTATACACTTATTTTGTATTATCTATGTGGAGTGTGTTTTATGTGATATTAGGTAACAATATATTTTATAACTATGGAACTGTGGTGCTCTTTCATCATTTCTAACTTCTCCACCCTGAATTGCTGTTGTTAAATTAAAAATAACCAATAATTATTGAAAATTATCAAGTGCCAGTTATTTTGTTTTTCTTTCACGTTAGTTAATTTAATAGTTGTCCTATCTGCAGCTGTTTAATCTCCAGAGGTAAAAATTACAAAAGAAATATTTGGGCATGAATTTGAATGATTCATTTTCTTTGTAGAGCTTTTAACCAGTATTTCCTAAGACATCCGCATTCATACTTACCCTTCTACTTTCACAGTATTATTTCCAATACAATCAGCATGTAGAAGTTACAAAGTATGGAATTATTTGCAGAATATTTGAAGTGTAGGTGGAGAAAATGTGATCATGAGTATATAACTGATAGCTAATGATTTTCAAAATATGAATGATTTACCTTTATAGATATCGAAGTATTGAAGGTAATTTTTTTCTGAGAAGTTACTAACTTATATTAGCTAGAAACAGCATTGTCATTCCAAACAAACACATACAACAGACACGGAAATAGAAACTGCTTTATGAAATAATGAGTTTTCCTTACACTTCAGAGCGAGAAGGTCACAGGAAGCAATCTGTCCTGGAGTTTTCCTTACACTTCAGAGCGAGAAGTCACAGGAAGCAATCTATCCTGGAGCTGAGATAAGGGCAGATCCAGTTAAGGTGATATTGGGTACGGGAACTTGTTCATCTAGGCAGGGCACTGGAGAACAGGATGCCAGATGCAATCCCCAGTATCAAGGCATAGAGTCAAAGACCCTGTATACAATATAAATCTGTAGAAAGCACTGTTTTCTTCTCTAATGAAGCCAGAGAGAACCAGTGAAGAGCCAGAAACAGTCTGACTTTGGGATCAAGACAGAAAAATGAAGATAGGTCTCTGTGGAGAAGAGGTATGCAGCTTGTGGTAATATGATAGAATCAGCTAAAAATCTTCATTTAATAGTCCCCACAATAAACCAAGCAGATCTGAATCAAAGATTACACTGCTTATATCTGTAAACACAACCAAATAATACAATACATATGTAAATGTGGTTTGAATGGATATGTATATGCGTGTGTTGTGTGCCAATAAGTACTTATATATTTTTTGAAAATTAGTAGAATAAAAACACTAACTCCAGTTACATGTACAAAGACAAAAGAATTTCATTTTAATTTAATTTAATTCATGTCAAGAAGGTAAATGATTTACTGGTTAAAAATTAAAAAACTTAATTCACATAGAAAAAGAAAAAAAATCCATGTTTTAAAGATGCAATAAAGTTCTCAAACAAAATTCAGTGTTTACCCACAATAAATACCATAATATTTCAAAATACTTTGTGTGGAGGAATCAACCTACCACCCAGGGATAAAAAGACAGACATAAGAATTAGTATTTCAAGGACAGTCAATTCTGTCTAAGGAGACCTTCTCTAGATAACAGCAACAACAAAAAGAATTTATCTAAACAAAACAAAAATGAAAAAATGCTTAACCTGATTAACAGCAAAAAAGAACAAAAATCAAAATTTTAGAAACTAAATTTAGCATGAAAACTAATAGTAAAAGACTTCTATATTATTTTGTTTGCTGCAATAAAATACTGTGACAAACGCAGGTTATATGGAGAGGGTTTTATGATCAAAGTTAGTTAAATAGTTTCATTTAGAATGATTTATTAATCTATTTCTATGTTTGCTACAGCTACCTCATGATAGGCAGAAAGAAAGGTATGGACTTGGGTGAGTGAGGAGATTAAGAGGATCTTGGAGGGGTTGGGGAAGACTCAGCCATAATGAGAATATAATGTAAGGAAAAATATTTTTCTTTTCTTTTTTTAATTTTTAAATTTTTTTTGCTAGTGTGTTTTTTTTTTTTTGAGACAGGGTTTCTATGTGTAGCACTAGCTATCCTGAAATGTACTAACTAGACCAGGTTTACCTGGAAATTAGAACACTGCCTCCCTCTGCCTTCAGGATTCTGGGATTATTATGTGCCTCACCACTGCCTAGAATGAAATAAATATGTTTAAAAAAATGTAATATGATATCATTCATTTCGCCTTTAACAGATTTGAATTATAATTTTAATTTTGTGAAAAGGGTCTTTTATATAATGAATACTAAGCATTACCCCAAATAGATTAATAAATCATTCTAAATGAAACCATTTAACTAACTTTGATCTGGTATTCCTTTGTTAAATTTTAACGATACAACCAATAAATTATTTAATAACTAAATGAAAGCATCAACCAAATATCTTTCATATGACTTTGTCAAAATATAGGGCTTCAAAGTATCTGAAAGGAAAATATGAAGTTATTTACTAGATTATTTCGTTTTGCAGTGATTGGTGACAGGTTGAACTGATCTGTTTATGCATATCAAATTTAACTTTCCAATACTGACTATTTCATGAGTAATGTAAGTTGATGTGAAAAATGTGGAAAGATCTCAGTAAATGCTACATAATTCCTTGCCAAGTAAAATCAGATTAATTTAGTGCCATGATAAGCTGGTGGAACAGTGCACTGTAAAAACATTTACGGTGTGAAGTAGAAGCCGGTGGCTTTGATGAGGGTGATGGATGCACATGGCATGAAAATGGAAGGCAAGGCTTTGAGAGAAAGAAGAGAAGTAGCAAACTGTGATGACTGTTAGGGATAACATTGGAGCAGGATGCTGAAGAGAAAGAACATATGATGACATGTCTATATGAAAATTCCATAACGACCCCATCATTTTATAAGCCAACTAAAGAAAGAATATAATTACATATTAATAAAGAAACAAATTGAAAAATGTCTTATATTTTTATCCATGAATATAACAATGTATAAATTAAATCTTTTTTTTTACTTTTTAAAATTTATTTATTAAAAATTTCCACCCTCACCCCCTCCTTCCATTTCCCTTACACTCCCCATCCCCCTCCTCCTCAAGTCCCAAGAGAAGTCAGGGTTCCCTGCCCTGTGGGAAGTCAAAAGTCCTCCCCACCTCCATCCAAGTCTAGCAAGGTGTGACTCCAAACAGACTAGGCTCCCACAAAGCCAATACATGCAGTAGAATCAAAACCCAGTCCCTTTGTCCTTGGCTTCTCAGTCAGCCCTCATTGTCAGCCACATTCAGAGAGCGCGGTTTGATCACATGCTCGTTCAGTCTCAGTCCAGCTGGCCTTGGTGAGCTCCCATTAGATCAGTCCCACCATCTCAGTGGGTGGACGCACCCCTCTCAGTCCTGACTTCCTTGCTCATGTTCTCTCCCTTTCTGTTCCTCATTTGGACCTTGGGAGCTCAGTCCAGTGCTCCAGTGTGGGTTTCTGTCTCTATCTCCATCCATCGTCAGATGCAGGTTCTGTGGTGATATGCAAGATATTCATCAGTGTGGCTATGGGATAAGGCCAGTTCAGGCACCCTCCCCTCTGCTGCCCAAGGAACAAGCTGGGAACATCTCCTTGGACACCTAGGAATCCCTCCAGAGACAAGTCTCTTGCCAACCCTAAAATGGCTCCGTTAATTAAGATATATACTTCCCTGCTCCAATATCCACCCTTTTCCCATCTCAACATCCCATTCCCCAAAGCTCTCCCCAATCTTCCCCTTCTCCCTTCTCTCTCCCCATCTCCCCTTACGCCCACCCCACCCTCACCCCCATGCTCCCAATTCCCAATCATAATATTTATTTAACTATGTTCATAGCAGCACTATTTGTAATAGTCAAAACCTGGAAATAACCTTGGTGCCCCTCAATAGAAGAATGGATACAGAATGTTTGGCACATATACACTATAGAGTTTTACTCAGAGGTAAAAAAAACAATGACATCTTGAATTTTGCATGCAAATGGATGGAAATAGAAAATACTTTACTGAGTGAGATAGCCCAGACCCAAAAAGATGAATATAGTATGTACTCACTCATAAGTGGATTCTAGCCATAAATAAAGGACATTGAACCTATAATTCATGATCCTAGAGAAGCTAAATAAGAAGGTGATCCCAAAGAAGAACATATAGTTACCCTCCTGGATATGGGAAGTAGATAAGTCTTCTATCTTCCTAAACTTAAGGAGCAGTATGAATATCATTTGAACGTTTATTCCAATAAAAAATCCCAAAACCAGTGAACTAGTTCCTAAATTAATAAACATACCAAAATTTTATCAAAATGACCATTAGAAACATAAAACTTGGATGAACTATTTTGATATACTTCATATTTTTGTTTTTTTTATTCCTTAAAGCTTCTATATCCCTGAATATTTTATATTAATGTGACTTCATGTCCTTGATATGGTACTTGGAATGAACCCAGAGTCTTAACTATACTAGGAAAGCACTCTACAACTGAGTTACCCTGCCTCAATTTTGTTATAAATAAAAAACATGAACATTAGTTAATTCAGCAATATGCTTTTATATGCATGAGTTGCAAAAGCAATACACAAAGCATGACCTAATTGGAAAACTACAATATTTGACATAAATATTATGTAACACAACCTTGAGATTTTATATAATTGCATAAGTTTAATTAACTTTCATGAAATGGCAATATTAATTTTCAGCTAGAAAATATTACTAAAATGCAATTAACAATTTTGAAGAAAACAATTTCTTTGTCTCTATTACTCAATTCAAAACCTTGTTATTTCAAAACTAGATAATGTTTTTAAGTAAGGACTATAGTAACATGTAGTTAAATTATATAGTAAGGAAATAACAATAGATTCAGAAGGTAAGAAAATATTTAAAAGTCTTCAGAAATCTCAAAGCAGGGAAAAGTTTGTAGGACTTTTCCTGTTAAATGAAATCAATCTCTAATTGATCCATCCATTTGTGAACCATTTATACAAACAACCAGATTTACAGGGCTTTTTAAATGGTAAATGTGTCTCTTATTTATTCTGAATAAATCTGTCGACCTCCTACATAGTTTTGACTATAACTTCTACTATATTTTTGCTCTGTTGTTTACTTGCATGCAGTCTTCATATAGAAGAAATAAAAATAGTAATATAATAATGATGATGATTATCATACCTTGTGTTTATGAATTGCTTGCTATCTATTGTGTCAATTTTGTAGGAAATTATAAGCTCTATATTTAAGGAAAGAAGATATAAACATGATAATGAAGTAATGTAAAATAAATTTCAGACTTATGCTGGGTGTGTGATACATGCCTGAACACCCTACAGGGCAAAAAGGAAGGATCCTCAATGATCTTTATGAATTTAAGGTAAAAATGGCCCTATGAGGATAAGAGTTCTCCAATATTAATAAAATAAGAAAAGAAAGAAAACCTTTGCTTGAACAGAAAAATATGATACAAAATAGACATTCTAACATAGGTGGTGGAAAAAGGGTAGGAAGCCTGAGTCCTAAGTACAGTATTATAGGCAACGAAAGAATGTGGATAGAGGAGTAAATTTTCTTCATTGAGGAAGAACATACCAGATAGCCTGGAAAATGTATACATACAATAGCATTATATTGACTGGTACATACAATAAAAGTATATGAACTGAGCAGGTTGTATTTATGAACTTATAAATAAAAACACATTTTTTTTACCACAATTAGTGAAAAGGGGGTCATGAAATTGAAAGAGAACAGAAAGTTATATGAGAGAGTTTGTAGGGATAAAGAGGAATGGAAAATTGTATAGTTCCAATATATTCTCTTTTTTTTTTTTTTTGGTTTTTTTGAGACAGGTTTTCTCTGTGGTTTTGGAACCTATCCTGGAACTAGCTCTTGTAGACCAGGCTGGTCTCAAACTCACAGAGATCCACCTGCCTCTGCCTCCCGAGTGCTGGGATTAAAGACGTGCGCCACCACCGCCCGGCCCAATATATTCTCAAAGCATAAAACAAATAATTAAAAATAACCTCCAACACAGGAAATTGGGTTCTACTGTTTTAATCAGAATCATTTGATTTATAGTTAGAGCTTTCTAACACTTTGAAACTATTATATCTATGAACTATAGATATGTTATTACCTATTTGTCCCTTTAACAACCACCAAATCGCACTTTCACAAGGTTATTCTGACTTTGTGTTTATATATGATATTTTTACAGCCATTTCAAATAAGCACATTGTTCAAGATAAAACCTGAAGAAATATATGAGCTGCAAATCAAATGGATATATTTATTAAAATGGCTACTCTTATGGAGGTTTTCTTGGGTTTGTATATCACGTCATTAAACTAATATTCTAATTTTGAATTAAGTAATTAAGAATAAAATATAACCAGTACTGTTCCATACATTCAATTTCAATTAACATTTTAGACAAACTAAGTACTTGGCATTTACTGAAGTCTTTGCTTAATGCCTTTGTGATGATGAATAAATTGGTACTGTAAGTTTACTAGGGGAATATAATGATCATCTTGTGGTTACTGGGTGAAATACACTGAAGGCTGCAATGTGCACCATTGCATTTGTGAATCAAATAGGTACACTTACCTTGAATAAATTGTTCTATTCAATAACTATGAACTTCATCCATAACTGCTCAGACAATATTTGGTTTTCTTTTTCTGTATCTTATAATATTGTGTCATGTGTATGCCCACAAGGATGTGGCTGCTATTTTTGGAAAGGTCTTGTTCAGGTATGACTTCTGCAGGATATCATTGTGATTTTATTACCACAGTGTATATGTAACCTAAAGACTGTAGGATTTATTGTCAGTACAGACCTAGAGCCAACAGTAAGAATGATAGTAAAAGACAAGTATGTACTTTGTTTTATTTATGAGAGCAAAAATATTTTTAAAATGTTCAAAGAATGTAGATCTTATGAAATGTTTTGGCTACCCAACACTCCAATAAAGACATGGGACATGTTAGAGACTTCTTTTAGTGTGACAATGTCTTGATTTGGAGTGGATTATCCAAATTCCCCAATTTTTCATATTAATTATGTTTATTTTAGCAATTATATCTCAACATAGAACCTTTGTTGTTGCTGTTTCTGAAATAAATATAAAGACTAGAGAGATCATTACATACACATTCCTTTTCAAGAGGTCTTAAACTCAGTTCCCAGATCTCATATATGGTAACACACAGCAGCCTGAATATCTTTACCTTAGAGACCCAACTTTTCTGATTTCTTCATTTACTTGCTTGCTTTATAGCCCTAAGAAACATGAAATTTGTTATGTAGATTAGGCTGGCCTGAAATTCACAGAGATAATCCTTCTTCTTCCTCTAATGAAATGGAATGAAAGGTGTGTACTATCAAATTCAGCCATGATTTTTAGAATTTCCTATATGTTCCTACAATAAAGTTGACATAAATTTTTATTATATAAATATATTTTCTAAATTAATATGTATCAATTCACTTTAACGGTGTCTTATGTCATAGAGCTCTTATTAGTAAACAAAGACACATTTACATTTTTAATAAATTCTACTGAAAACATTGCATTCAATTTCTACCAATTATAAGTATAAAATTGGACAACTTTTGACAAATACCTACGTTTTATTCCCAGTATAAAAAGTGTGAAGAAGATAGTATTACCAGGTAAAATTCTTCTTGGTCCTATTACAATATTCTGTCCTCATTTCTGAGTTCAGATTCAAATTGATGTACTAAATTATAGTATTAATTTGTCTAGATTCTCATTTTCCTTACATCCATCCTCTTTTCCAATCCCCTCAAGATCCACTCTTCATTTCATCCCAACACAACTTTGTATTTTCATTTTTTTTTAAAACCCATTGAGTCTCATTAGAGATTTCTCTGCTTTCTTAGGCACATGGATATTCTCTGAAACATGGTCAACTTTCCAGGAGTCACATCCTTAAATAGCTACTATCCCACCTTCCAGATTCTATGAATTAAGAACATTGACTAACTTAGAGTTGGGACTATATGTCTACTTCTCATGTTCAGGAAGGATTTTGTATTGCTTGAGCTTAATTAGTTTCTGTGCATGTGGTAGCTATTGATTTAAATGTATAACTACTTTTTAGTGTCCAAGAAAGAGTTAATATGTAGTTATCTACCATGTCTGGATCTTGCAGTCTTTTTACTACTGCAATGATCTATGAGCCATTGAAATAGGAAATGTAATATAGATGTTCCATTTAAAGGTAATTTCTCTGAAGTAACTTAATCTCTTACCTTGACCATTAGGGACTCTCTGTGCTAATCTCCATCCACTACAAATAAATTAATGGTGTGGGATTCTCCTCTGTATGCTGTGGATATCATTGGTTAATAAAGAAACTGTTTTGGGCCTATAGCAGAGCTATAGGGGAACAGAGTTAGACAGGGAACACTAAACTGCATGCTGGGAGAAAGGAGGCAGAGTCAGAGAGAAGCCATGTAGCCCCACCGGAGACAGATGCAGGAACTTTAGCCAGTAAGGCACAGCCACACGGCAATGCATAGACTGATAGAAATGGATTAAATTAATATGTAAGAGTTAGTCAATAAAAAGCTAGAGCTAATGGGTCAAGCAGTGATTTAAATAATAATTTAAATATCATTTCTGTGTGATTATTTTAGGGCTAAGCAACTTGGAACTAAGTAGCAGACCCTTCCAACAAACAAATAAACAAACAAATAAAGTTCCTTAAGATGTTTAAGAAATGTACTAATATATGAGTATAAGGAGAAACAATTAGCAGCCAATTTACTACTATTTCAATTAGCATAGTAAATACTAATTCCCTATGGCCTGCAACTTATCTATCCACAGTTATGCTTTCACACCAGTGAGAACATCCCAGCTTGCCATTATGGCAGCTTGTAGGTTTCTCACAGTTGGATAAAATTGATGACCACTTCACTCTTCCAATATATGAATAGTACCTTCTACTACTACGAAAGCTAACCAATAGGAATGTAGTTTTCTGGTCAATACCATCTTGATCTTTCCATGTTTTATGACTTAAATGTATGATATTTTCAGTGATTGATCTTACCAACAAGTTTTTTTTGCAGTAACAAAGAGTAATTGCAACACCCTGTAATGTATATGAGTTTATAGACCCTCATTGGCTAGCAACTCTGATAAAGTTAATCTGTTTATGGTCTGGACTTTTTGTTTGTTAGTCCATGCTATCCAGAAGGGGTTCATTGAAAATTATATTTGTATATATTTATGTTCTTTTTATATTTGTATATATTTATGTTTGGGAAATGTTATCATTTATGTTCTTTTTATATTTGTATATATTTATGTTTGGGAAATGTTATCAGCAGCTGTTTTCATGTCATTTGTTGTTAGCTATCCCTCCATGTATTTCCTCCTTGACCTTATCATCCCATTTTCTACTACATTTAACCTATCCTATACCATAATTACTCTTTCTTCATTTATATCATTTGGCTCTACCTCCTTTCCATTGAAAATTCCTACTTACCATGGCTCTTAATTTCTATGTCTCAGTTGGTTTTCCAAATGAAACACTCATATCTAAAGATTAAATCTTATCAGACACAAATGACTGGAAACACAAGACTGTGTTTCTATACCTGGTCTTTTTCACTCAAAATTAATACCACATTTTATAATTAGAAATAAGAATGTAAAATTAAGTTTCGAAATTTTATAAATTAAGTTTAAATGAATTCATTTCTTAATTTACTTCTGCTATATACACTGGAAATATTTATTTAAAGCAGAATATTAGTTAATAAACCTCTAAATAAAGTTTTCTATTTTATTCAAGAGTTTTATATAATATGAAACATTGAACTATATTTTTCTAAATCTAATATATTCTAGCCTCAGAAAACTATATTCACAAACTGTATTCAGGAACTCTTTTCTACTGTGATTTTGAAGGAAATACAGCTTGAGCTATCCTGTTAACCTTGAAAATGAAAATGATTCATTATATTATTTCCTTTGTAAATTCAATTATAGAAATAAGTCCTTTACCAGACATATATTTTGTTTTTATAATTTTTTTGCTTTGAGTTTGAATACCATATATTATTTCTTTATAGATTAAGAAATTTAGTAACTAAAACATTAGGCTGAGATTGGGGAATCCTGCTGATGAGAAGGAATAAATGGGCCAATGGTTAGGACATCACAAGAAAACCCACAGAAACAACTAAGGTGGGCTCATAAGAGCTCACAGAGACTGGGGTGACCACCAGTGAGCTTGAATGGGACTGACCTAGGTCTTCTACATTTATGTAATAGTTATGTAGCTTCGTCTACTTGTGTGACTCCCAACAATGGCAGCAAGGCCTGTTAATGCTTTGGCTGACTTTTGGAAATCTATTCATCCTACTGGGTTACCTTGCTCAGCCTTAATACAAGTGGAGGTGCTTATTTTTACAGCAATTTGGTATGCCATGCCTGGAACAGAAGAAACCTAGAAGAAGTAGATGAGGGTAAAGGGAAGTGGGGGAGAAATAAGAGGAAAAGAGTGTGGAACTGTAATCAATACATTTAGTGTAAAAAATTAGTAAATAACTGTTTATTTACATAATAACTTCTAAGACTTTTGTATATGAAAGTATTTGCTTACTTTATTATGTTAGACCAGATTAATGTCATGTCGAAATTCTCAATATCCCTTTAAGAACTTTGTTTTGCTTTATTCATTTCATTGCGATAAAATATCTGAAGAAAACAAATGATGTTGCAATTTATTTGCAACCTTTTTCTCTTTTGTCTTTTTAATGACACTGTAATATTATTTCTTTATGTCTGTGATTTTGACTAATAATTCTCTTTCCTTAATATTACACTGACTTATCTTTCATGCAGTTTTATCTTATAAAGTCTATATACATAATTTTTGCCACCTTAAAAGTCATTTATTTAATAGGATTATTAAATTGTTGTAATTACTTATATTATCCTTGTTTGAATTTTTGAATTTCTTCCACATTTCATTTTATATTATAGCATCTTAATGTTTTTTATTCATAATACTACTGAGATAACTTATCTTATCTCATGCATGGAGTCTAATGATTTGCCAATTTGTTCATAGACTATTATGCTGAAGGATTATAATATACTGAATAAAGAAGAAAACTGAGTTTCTCTACTAAAAAAAAAATAGAAACTCCTTGACTCACTGTAGGGAAGGACAAGGTTGAGTGCCAGAGAAAAATGAGTATGTATATTATTAAAGGCTTTGGATCTCTTGTCTTTTCCATTAAGTTTTCAGCTATACTATTAATTCAATTATAATCTTTGACATCAACTTAACTGTCTTCTAAGATTTCCAAAGGAGGCATATGTAGTGAGATGGATCAGAGAGTAGGGATAAGAAGATAGTGGAGAGAAGAATAGTGTTCTAGTTAGGGTTATTCTTGTTGGGAGGTAATTCTGTGACCACAGCAATTTGGGGAGGAAAACCTATTTAGATGATGCTTCCAAATCACTGTTCATCATTGAAGGAAGTCAAGACAGGAACACAAATAGGGCAGGAGAGCCTGGAAACAGCAACTGATGCAGGGACCATAGTGGTGTGCTGATTTTTGTATTGGTCTACCTATCTTACTCATCCTACTTTCTAATATAACCCAGGACCACCATCCCTGGCATTGCACTATCCAGAAAGAACTGGGCCATGTTTGGTTAATCAGTATTTAAGAACATTCCTTAGAAGTTTGCTTACAACACAATCTTATAGAGGCATTTTCTTTATGAAAGTTCTCATTTCATTCAGTGCACATAGCTAAAATTAATGTTGATTGAATAATCCACATTGAAACCTACCCTTTATAAGGTATTGTTGTAGTAGGACTCGGCTTGTTTGTTTCCCAGCCACCCAGCAGCTCAGACCCATAAATAATCACAGAAACTATATTAATTAAATCACTGCTTAGCCCATTAGTTCTAGCTTCTTATTGGCTAACTCTTTTATATTAATTTAACCCATTGCCATCATTTTATATTTTACCACATGCTTCCTCTTCATGGTTATGGTATGTCTGTCTCAGGTGGTGGCTACATGGCTTCTCTTCGGACTCCACCTCCTTTCTCCGATCATTCAATTTAGTTTTCCCCACCTATCTCTACCCTGCCCTATCAACAGACCAGGGCAGTTTCTTTATTAACCAATGGGATTCACAGCATACAGAGAGGAATCCCACTTCATTTTGTGGTGGTTTTGATGAAAATTCTTTCCATGGGCTCAGGTGTTTGCATCCTAGGCTCCCAGTAGGTGGAACTGTTTGGATAGGCTTTGAAGGGATGGCTTTGTTGGAGGAAGTGTGTCACTGTGCACCATACTTGGAGTTTCAAAATCCTTGTTGTATCATAGTACACTCTCTGATTCCTATTAGCAGCTCATGAAGCAGCTCCTTTGCAGTTACCATGTTTGTTGTTTGCAGCCTCACTGTGCCATCTTTCTAGACTCGTATCACCCTGAAAGCCAAATGAGACCTTCTTTCCATATATTGTCTTTGTTATGGTGCTGTATGACAGCAATAGAAAATAGCTAGTCGTTTCACACGTGACCATAAGTTGAGTTAGACCTACCCTGTGCTGTGGGAACTCCTTCAGTCAATAACCTTTAAGATACCAGTCAACTTGGTTTAATTTGCCTTTAAGAAAATGGCATAATCTATGTTACTAGGCAATACACATTCCATGAAATTAGCTTTTACAACTTAAGCTAAACATATAGCTTTAATCATGAACTATATATTTTTCTTTATGAATTTTGGGGGTGGAGAATGAGGGATGGATATGTATGCTGTGGTAACGTTTTGCTGAAATCAGCCAATAGATTGAAAGGAACCTTAAGCAGAACAAAAATCCATCATAAATGTTGGAAACATAAATGGATACAGGTTGATAATCTCTTCAAGGTTTTGAGTGTTATTTTGTGTCTTTTGGGTCAATAAAGTAACATCTTTCTGCAGAAAAGAATTTCTCACCCCTTTTCCATACATTTCTCTTGTACTGTTCTATAAAGACAGTATATAACATGAAATAATTCCTAATTCTAAAACCTATTCCTTTGAATTTAGCAGAAAATCAGTTGGGTTAGCAAAGACATGAAGCAAATAAACTGTGAAAAAATAAATGGATTCCCTGCTTTGGGCCCTTACTGACTTTAGGGTTTTACATGTTTCATTAAATTGAAATTTCATACACTTAGAATAACTCTGATAGCTTCCTAATCCCATGCTTTTCCGATAATGTCCTTTTTGGAACAGAAAAAAAAAAAGAGAAGTTAATTGCTTACACTATGAAAAATGCTTTTCTTTGAATTCAATGAAGCAAAAAGATAAATAGTGTATTACTAAAGGGAATTTAGCTCTATTTACGACTGCTTGTAGTGTGAAATTGGTTGTTTGTGATCTCTAAAGGCTTCCTTTCTTTTCAAAACATAGCATGCCAGCTCTGACTACAGAGAAACATTGGAATGCAAAGCTAAATTTGAATTAAGGGACGTGTCTTCATTTTAACATTTTTTTTAACATGGTTGTGTTTTTTTTCCCTTTTCTGTTTTGTTTGAATGTGTTGAAATTTATTTAAAATTTTAGGTCTTAAATAATGTGCTATTGAATTTTTCACTCTGTCTTTTTTTCTGAATGATGGGTCTGTTGTTATGTTTTCCCTCCATAATAATCACTTTGTGTAATAACCATTCAGTACAATATAAATTATTTTATTTTGTTTTCCTATGTGCATTATTGAGATTTTCAACCAAGAATCAAACAGGTCTTTGAAATCAGTATTTGGATTTCTTATAATACTCTATTCTTAAAATAATTCTTTACAATTTGAAATATGCAATATATTATAATATTTTATAGCTACTTCAAAACACAGTCACTGAATAAAGAACTCAAAATTGCCATGAGTGCTTACACTGGGAATGCACAGGAATGGGTCTATCAGCAGGCATCGCTGGAGAGCAGTGCTCTGTGTTTCCCTGCTACTGGGAAAAGGGTAATAGTTGTGTGCACATTGTTGGGTGAATGTGATTCCCCTTTCTCTCATAACTTTTCTCTCCTGTGCTCTTTTTTCCTATTATTCATCCTTCCTCATTTTCTCTTTTGCTTGCAGAGGTATCATTTTAGGTACTTTTGTTTTGTGACTGCATACCCTTCACTTGAGCAATGTATTACTAGTTATGTCACAGATTAGACTATACTCTTTAAACAGGGAGACATGAAAAGACACCTTTTTGACGTTTTTTTTCCTTAAAATACATGAATGATTACATTTTTTGTCCCAATTTAAGAATAATTTTCTTTAAAGAGCTGAAAATTATGTTATTGAGCCCAATGACTTAATTCTTCTGGAAATTTGTTCTTTTAACTTATTTCTGAGGGCTAAGTTAAAAAAATTTACAAATGTTTCCTTCTAAATCATGGCTATGTATGATTTATGGTGGTCACAACACAGTTAATATGCTGAAATCAAGTACTGAGTGAAGAGAAAGAAATTAAGTCATCTGACTGAACATTCACAATACTTATTGGTAAGCAATGTGTATAAACATACATCTATTTACCAATTTGATACTGATGTGACAAAAATAACACTCATGGTTGAAATTATACAGAAAAAAAATAAACCCGGAAGCTCTGATCCAATGAAAATATCCTTTAAACTTAAATCATACACTTTCAGGAAAAGAAAATGTAAGAAACTATTATATCCTATGTGTCAAATTCTGCTATCTATTTATCTTTCCATATTATGTCTATAACTCATTCTGATTAGCCACAGTACTGATAGGAACAAGGAGATGGGAACTGTTGATGACCAGCATGTCTCTCTTGGTGAAAGAAGGAAAATAATCTTAATTGTTTGGCATTTTGGATATAAAAACCGTGATATTTTAATATTTTTATTACGTTTACTTTTGTATTTTTATTTATATGTTCATCATGTGGTGATAGAAGTACATGTGATGGAATAGTTCTCGAAGTCAGAGGACAACTTAAAGTAATCAATTTGTTCCTTCTGCTGTGTGCTTCCACAGGATCAAACTCAGCTACTCTGGTTTTACTACCAACTCTTTTCACTAGCAAAGATATATCCTTGACAAATAAGATAATTTTTGTGGAAATCTTGGTTTCAGAACAATATGAAGAAGATGGTATCGAATTTCTCTTATATCCTGAAATATGCATAGATTGTGTCACTATCAATATCACCCATCAGAGCATCTGTTAACATTAGACTAGCCTACAATGATACATTTTTATCCAGAGACTCTCAATATAATTGCATTAGCATTCACTCTCAATGTGCTGCATTTTGTGACTTCAAATATCTAAGGGAATACATCTACCATAGTATCACACATATAGCTCTTTTGTGTGAACTATTTAGAGATAGTTTTATCTATTCATAGACTATCCAAACTATGGCACCCCACCACTTCACAATTCATGCTTATGTGGCAAGCCTTAGACCATATCCCTAGTCCATTATTATGCCTTCAATGGAATCTGTAAATAGTGACTGTAGTTCTAAGATAAAGAATGAGGCTAATGATGCTCTTTAGGGGATTATTCTAGAATATTCAACAGTATACAGTCTATGTTTTTTAAATTGTATTTTAAAATGTTCTCTTTTTTTTGTTTGTTTTTTTGTTTTTTTGGAGCCAGGGTTTCTCTGTGGCTTTGGAGCCTGTCCTGGAACTAGCTCTGTAGACCAGGCTGGTCTCGAACTCACAGAGATCCGCCTGCCTTTGCCTCCCAAGTGCTGGGATTAAAGGCGTGTGCCACCATCGCCCGGCTAAAATGTTCTTAATAGTCTTTATTTCCATATCACAGTTATGGAGAACTGGAGTCCCCAGATCTAAGCATCAGAAATTAAAATTGCGAACTAACCTCAAGGCAAGCATTCCTGGTCATGAGGATATGAGGAACATACTGTAACAAAAAAAGTCTAAAAAAAAATCTCATAAATTTAATTCCTAAACATTGTGTTATATTGCAGAGACAAATCATACTGAGAAGCAGAAACAGGTATTTTTCCATAACCTGCCTATATAAACTTTGTGTATATATGTGTATATAATTATATATATGCATATGTATGTATATATATATGTATGCATACACACATATGTGTTGCAAGGAATGGTACTTGTTTGTTCCTGGTCACCTGGCTATCTTAGCCCAGAAATAACCACATGGAAACCATATTATTTATATCACTGTTTGGCCCATTAGCTCTAGCTTCTTATTGGCTAACTCTTACATATTAATTTCACCCACCTCTATTAAAATGTGTATCGTTACATGGCAGTGCTTAGTGGCAAAATTTCAACATGTCTGATTTTGGTGGTGGCTCCATGTCATGTCTCTCCTGTGACTTTCTTCTCCCAGCATTCAGCTTAGCTTTCCCTGCCTAGTTCTGTTCTTCCCTGCCTATGGCTCAAAAGAGTTCTTTATTCATTAACCAATAAAAGCAACACATAAACAGAAGGACCTCCCACACCACATACATGTACAAATACATATATAAGTAAGTGTGTGTGCACATGAGTGTGTTTGTAAAAGAGAGTGAATGAAATAATTGGTTCATTGTAGTTTGAAATGATATTGCCATTGTGGGATGTGATCAACACCACTGTGGAAGACGCTGATAATGGAGTCATTGCCATGTTAACATCATGAAGGAAGAACTGCACCAGTGTGTCATGTGACTGTTCCTGGAGTTACTGAAGTACAGTTGACTCAATTGTTATCCAACCATTATCTGCAGGTAAGAATTATTATATAGTAAAAAACAGAGAAAAGAAAGGAAGAAATGACAAATCAGTCAATTCATCATAAACCATTGGTGGGTTACTGTATGACATTACTCCTGGGGAACTGTGAACAAATATCTACTCATTCCACGTGAGGAGCTGACATCACCAAAGGAAGTATATCACCAAAGTTGAACTTTGAGAACCTGTGATTTTACCAGGCTCATTTGTAAGAATATGGGTTAAGGTTTGGTAACTGGAAAACAAATAACTCAAAGACAGTTGCATCACCAAAGTCCAATGGATTATGGATGACAACCCATGAAAGCTGGAAACAAGGATCACATTGTACAACCAACAAGGATCTGAACAGATTAGAGTGAATGTTTATCAAGTGGCTTATCATGTCTCTGCTTCCTCCAGGAGGCTTGCCTGACTGCTTCCTATTCTAGGCATCTTGACTATTGTAGGAAACTCAACTAGACAAAATTCCCAAAGTAATTTTTCTATAAGAAGTACTTACTGCATATGTGCTTGAAGAGGAACTGGCCTGGTGATTCTGGTAAGGTCCCGAAACTTCCATTGGTTGGCTGACCTGCTGATCTCACTGGCCTTCTCTGTGTCCTCTCACATCTCCCTTAACTTCCTGCATCACAATGAGCTTCTCTCCAAGTGAAGGATTTTAATTCCTGGAAAATCTGCTAACTGTGAGATATGGATATTCTGATTACTTCGATTTCTATTTCTACATTACATCCTGGGGAAGGTTTTTATTCTTATAATAGAGGAGATAGGATACTCAATACTATAGAATTTAAGTTCAAAATCTCAATTCAGGGACCTGCTCAGGAAATAGAGGTGCTGCCTGTTTAAGTCTGATGACTTGAATAATTTCTGGGACCAAACACTGGCCTAATGTTCTGACTTGCATCAATAATCCATGAAATCCTCCACGGTGATGGTAGGCAAAGAAAAAATAATCACCTGGAAATTCCTGGATCATCTAGTAAGGAGTACATAATTTGAAGCTATAGTAAGACATCATGTCTCAACAAGGGAGAACCATGGAATCCACTTACAAAAGTTGTCTGACTTCTAAATGATGAGTCTTACACACACACACACACACACACACACACACACACACACAAACACACACCATTTACACACAAGCTGGAA
>NC_022010.1:89009144-89025571 GCF_000317375.1 Microtus ochrogaster
CCAATCACCTTCTCTTAGAACAATTCCCTCATTCTGTTCTTTTCTTTTTTTAATTTATTTATTTTGGTGTTTGGAGACAGGGTTTCTCTGTAGCTTTGGAGCCTGTCCTGTAACTAGCTCTTAAACTAGGCTGTCCCCAAACTCACAGAGATCAGCCTGCCTCTGCCTCCCAAGTGCTGGAATTAAAGACATGTGCAACCTTTTGTTTTTGAACAATGAAACAAGCAATTTCTGTTGACTCAATGTTCTCAAATACCTTGAAGAAAAACCTGAGGATTGGAACACAAGGAATGATCAAATGCTAACCTTAACTTCAGAGTATGGCCTTAGGACAAATGTTGTAATGCTAAACGGTTCAAACCAGTATGATAGGATTCCAACAAGTGTGGTTATATAAGAAATACTCTAAATACTCTAAACTTCAGCCACTTTTTGTTTTGTTTTGGTTGGTTGGTTTTTGTTAATAGATAACTATGTGAAAAAGGCATAGGTTAGAATCCCTGTAAACAGACTATAATGTCGATAATGAGCATATAGAAAACACATATTATTTCCAACTATGTTCTCATTTGAAAATGTGCCTTAAAGAATCATGAATTCTATTATTACAGTTATAAACATATATTGAAGCTAGTACTATCAAAGAAGTAAACCTGTCACCAATATGTCCTCTTAAGATTAAAACTTCCATCTTCCCTACTCTCCTTCTCTGCAACATGTCTGTGAAATATTCCACTTAAGTTAGATTTCCACACATGTTCAACATGTGAGGTACAGTAATTTATTTTCCAAATGACTGAATCTTCCTTTTAGGCAAACAATGTAGTTTGAACTGCAAAATGTTCACAGAATTCTTGCCTGAGCTGAATTGATGACATTGTAAAAGATTCATACTTTTCAGAGTCTGAGCTGCTTTCTTTGTTTATATGTAATAATTCATTACACATTTATTTTATAATATGTTGAAAACGTAACAAAAATAACTGAAAAATTAAAATATATGTCAATGCATAGATGGCATGGGATTCTGCAGAATAGAATTGCTCTTTATTCCGTTTTACACAGCAAAGCTAGGAGAGTTAGACAGTTTTAGTTTCACTGGTATAAGTACAGTCTATGAAACGAGATAATTGGGGCGATAGATGAACAGATGGCATAAATTAGATATTGTATTCAGTGTGCTGTGCGATGATTTTCTTATCCATAGCTCTACTTAAACTGAAATTGAGAAAATTCATTTTTCAATCTACATGGAACTCTAACATTAAACGAAGAAAAATCACAACCACTTACCCATCATTGCCATAACTTTTCATTTCGTATTAAAAACATCTCAGCAAATCTTATCAAAAATGTGAACTATGCTATCATGGTACCTGAAATTTTTATTTTTAATTTCCTGACAGGAGGCTCATAACCCCCTTCTATTGTTGGTCATACCATGCCTATTATTTTAAATGCCAGACTAAGTTTCAATGAACCACAACAAAACAAAATGGCAGTAGTATGAATTTTGACCCCGAGGAAATGCCCTTAAAATGTGAGCTGAGGAGCAAACCCTCATTAGTCTAATGAGCACGCCAGTACTTTGTCTCAGTTGACTCTTTTCATAATTAACTCTTGCCCAGATAATCTCTTCTCCTGAACTACCTTCTATTAATTCCAGCCAGTCAGTAGTCTTAACTCCTTTGTATTAGGTAATTATTGTGCACCACAGAGTTTAGCCAGTCAAGCAGGAATCCATTTCCATGAGTCACTAATTTCAATCCAAGCATATGAGAAATAATAACTTTGATTTTTATACAATTTATGAGGCAACAAAAGAACCCAATTTAATATTTTGATCCTTATATTTCCTTTTAACATATGGCTAAAGTGTATCTTTAATTTTACTCTTTGATAACATTCAGGAGTATATATGCAGAAATTTCTATAAGTCAACAAGAGACTGTATTCTCTAAAATGTCATTTGCTGTAACTCTTATGAAAAAACACACCTTTTATTTTATCATGTCTAAAACCTTAACAAAAAGTGTTGAAAAGGTCAAATTTTCATATAATGCAAATATTGTCAAGAGAATAAAATTTCTTGGCATCAATTTTGAGAAATTAGACTCTTGAATGCATTGGTAGCTTTCTGGAACATTTTTAACCTGATCAATACAATTGGAAATAGTGTTTTCTGTCTCTTTATTTTACAGAAACAGCATGTACACCTATGCATGGTATTGAACAGCAGGTCATTTACATAGACATGTGAGGATGAAATAGATAACAATAAGCTTGTTGGCCATAGGCAGACTGCAAGTTTGGAGGCTACAAAAAAGAAATGTGCATTCACTTAGACACTAGGATCAGGAGATAAGAGATTGATACGTGTTAGAGTAGTGAGCTGGTGATCCATCATCAGAATTAGATGCTTTTCTTAAGTGATTACAGTGGCTAGTGGATTGAATTGATTTGGTCAACTGTAGAGCAATGTGTAATCATTTAAAAGAACATTTAATACTGCTGTGTTCTAGTTTGATTTTATGTTATTGTGATAAAACACTCTGAATAAAAGCAGCAAAGTGGAGGAAAAGGGTTTATTTGGTTTGCAGTAGTATTATTTAGGAAAGTCAGAGGAGGGAGTGAAACAGAAGCCTTGGAGTGACACTGCTGACTGAATCATTTTCTAGATCACTTGTTGACTAATTCTCTTCTACTACTTACCTTATGCCCCACAGGTTTATAAACCTGGGGATAATGACACCTCTAGTGGTCTGGTGCCTCTCATATCAATCATTAATAAAGACAATCTCTTAAAGACATGGCCAAATTCCAATATGAACTGGAAAATCCCTCAGTGGAGATTTCCTCCTATGACTCTGTCGCATGTTGACAGTTGAAGCAAACCAGGACAAGTTCTGCTTCCTACAATAAAAACCGTATTATTTTAGGAGCAGCTGTTCTACTCACTGGCTGGTAGGTTTGGCAAAGCTAGAGTGATCCTTGAACTTGATAGAAGGATTAGGGATTTTGAGGACACTGAAGGCACAGAAGCAACAATCACTGCTGAAAGACTGCCTGCGGTACCATGAAAAGGAAATGGTGACTCTGCACTGGAGTTGTTACACTAGGAGTAGATGTGAAGGGGCCTAACTAACTACAGGTTCAGTCATGTTTCATGTAGAAAGAAGGCAGTCACAAGAATCACTCATCGACATTATTGCAAAGAATCATCAGCAGTTCACGCTGCTGAGTTGTTTGATTCACTAAGAGTTATGTTAAATTTCTGTTAAGAACAGGAAAGCGCAGCACCTTAAAGTTTATTCAAATAAAAAATACTGGACAAAAATTAGAGATTCAGACAGACAAAATATGTACCTTTTATGATTCCATATTTTAAAATTATTGGAATAAGTGTATCATCTAATAATGACATTAAATGATAATAATGATAATAAATGCACAGACTCAAGATATGAATTCAGTGTTGGTATATTCTTTTGTAATTTTCATATAATAATAAGTATAACTGATTTAGGTAGAAAATTTTCAGTGTGTCTATATACAAATTTAAATGTGTTTTGTTGCTATTGTTCCATGTGAATTTTTGGTAAATGGCATCTGACAAACATGTGATTCTTCTGCTCTTCTGTTGACTTTTGTATTGTTCTCACGAATTTACTCATCCGTAGTATATTGTGTTCTTCTTTTCTTTTCTTTTCTTTTCTTTTCTTTTCTTTTCTTTTCTTTTCTTTTCTTTTGTTTTACACATACTAATACACCAGAACTACAGAAACTCACTAAACCATAAATGAAGATCAGCAAAAGTAATACGAGCTACTAAGTTCGAAAATGATAGAAATCAATTGTGACATTAGGTATTAATATATTTATGTAGAGAAAAATGGGACATTACAGACCAAACTCAGAAAAGAAGATGTAGCTAACATTAACCAAGTTTAATATGGAAAAAATAGAAAAAAAATTGCAATGACTGTGTGTCAAAATGACAGGTATGACAGGCACATATCAGCCGTGGAGATATTTACCGTGATGTATTACAGCTGTAGGCAACATTGTGAAGCATGCCAGGTTTGTTTTCAGTGCCCTCTCACCTCTTTTGCAGCATCCCTGGACCATTCTTGAAGCACTTGCTGTCCTCATACTGACCCCCTGACCCTGTCTGGGCTCCTTACTAGTCAGCAACTCTCCATCAGCAGCTCACAGCTGAAAGAGTCAAAGCATCTATCTGACCTGCATTACATTCATCCAGCCTCCAACACCTCAGGAGCAACTAACTCCGGAAAGACATGTATTGTTTCCAGTGAGCAGATGCATTAGCAACCCACACGTCATACCTATATTTTTGTTCACATGTAATTTAAGTAACTCAGTTTCATTTGCATTGCAAATCTAGAGGAAAGATAATTGGTCTTTTAAAAGGTTAATTAAAACAGGAAATGGGACCATGGGGTCAGAGTGCCACTCTAGCAGAGGTGATTATTTGTACCATGCTGAGTCTTTACGAATAAAAATTTCCCAAGTGGCTGTATAAGTTTGCACTCCCACCGGCAATGGAGGTGTACCCCCTTCATTCCGCACCCTCTCTAGCATAAACCGCCATTTGTGTTTTTTGTTCTTAACCATTCTGATAGGTAAAAGGGAATCTTAGTTATTTTGATTTGTATTCCCCTGATGGTTAAGGATGTTGAACATTTCTTTAAGTGGTTCAATACTGCCCTTTCTCAGAAAATTAGGAATCACTCTACTACAAAATGCAGTGATACCACTTTTGTGAATTGTTGGCAGAAGACCAGCAGGGGAGGGAGCTGTGCTGAGAGGGTGCAATCTGCGTAGAGGGGAAAGGCCTCCGGCAAGGGGGTCCCCCCCCCAAGAAAAGGGGGAAATACAAAGCCAGAGTTCCCGTGAAGCACAGGAAAAACAAAGAGAGAAAACAAGCGCACATTGATAGTTTTATAGGCTATTTGGGGCCCCGGAGGAACACACCCCACAAACAAGGTGATTGGTTGAGATTCCCCATTAGTGCATATATCCAAAGGATGCTCAATCAGACTACAAGGTCACTTGCGCAACTATGTTCCTAACAGCTTTATTTGTAATAGTCAGAACCAGGAAACAATCCATATGTCCCTCAGCTGAAGAAAGCATAAAGAAAAATATGGTACAGTTTTAAAATGGACTATTACTCAGCTGTTAAAAATGACATAGGGAAGATTGAAGGCAAATGGTTAAGAACTAGAAAAAAATAATCCCGTATGAGGTAAGCCAGACCCAGAAAGAAAAACATGATATATACTCACTCTTAAGTGGGTATTAGCTATAAAATAAAGGATAATCATACAGCAATCTACAGATTCAAATAGGTAAAGTAACAATGAGGTACCTGGTGGTGGGTATGGATCTGGGAAGGGAAAGTAGGAGAACTCTTCTGGGTAGATTGGGGGCTGATAGGGATGGGAATTTAAGGGATGAGATTGTGCGGTGGATGGAGAGGGAGAGGACTGAAAAAAATGACTTTAACTGAGGAGGACACATTTACCAATCAGCTAGAAACCTGATGCATAGAAAAATTCTACCAACCTACAAGAATGAACTAGCAATAGTGGACACATCCTATGAAAAAACTATAAATACAAGCAGTATGCATATTAAAAAATTGCTGCCCTTCACCAGTGGGAGGACCTGAGGGTGGGAAAGAAAATGAAGTTTTCAGATAATTGACACCCTGTCTGAAAACTCAAATAGTAATTGTCATTACTCACACATGCATGATTGTGTTTTGTTGACTGTGGTAAACTATCGCGAAGTAAATTCTTCATGAATAAAATTATGGGATATGGTCTACCAATCAAGCACCTTACTTTTCACTGTCATTGTTGTCTTTATTGAAAATATTTTTTATACAACATATTAGGTAATGATTTACCCTCATTTTTCTCTTCCCAAATCCTTTCTACATCACCACCCTTCCAACTCCATGCCCCCCCTCTTTAATTTTTTTATTTATTTTATTTCATGTGCAATGGCTGCAAGTATGTATGTACGAGGGTGTCTGATCCCCTGGAACTGGAGTTACAGACAGTTGTGAACAACCATGTGGGTGCTAGGAACTGAACTTGGGTCCTCTGAAAAAGCAGCCAGGGCTCTTAGCCACAAAGCCATCTCCCTAAGCCCCTCCTTGAGGAAACAGGCAAATAAATAAACAAACAAGAATAAAACAAAAATGAGTAAATCAATAAATACACAAAAAGAAACACACTTGCTCACATACTCACACGCATGCACGTGCGCATGCATGCACACACACACGTTGCATACCCTGCTGAAGAGAATGGGCTTCCCTGAGGAGAAGGGGGACTTGTTTTCTATTAAGTGTATGTGAAAAGCTGCACTTCCCTGCTAGAACCTCTAAACAAGCTCCCACTTACATTGTTAAATGATTCATTGGCACATTGAGTAGAAAATAAAAACTTCTTAGCAAACAGATTAAACACTCTGTTTCAAAAAATCTATTTTCTTTAGCTCAGAGCATCAACGGCTAACATCAATTATGAGCACTATAAATGTTCCATATTTTCAGCAAAGATTTTCAGCAACTTAGTAATGACATTTACCTAATACCACTTTTAGTCAAATGGTGTGGCCTCAAAACAGCTAGGATATTCCAGGAGAATGGAAATGGTGTTGTTTGTGTCTTGCCTTTTAACTTTTGTTTGTTTGGTTTTGTTTTCTTACATATGTGATGTGCATGCATATGTATATGTTCATATATATGTAGATTTGAGTGTGTGTACAGTACACATGCATATGAGTGAGTATGCCTGCACAGGCTCATGTTGAGGGTCTTCTACTGTTCCTACACTATTCATTGAGAAAGGTTTAATCATCTGAAACCAGAGCTAACTATTCTGGTTAATAAATTAGTAAACTTAATCTAGAGTCTCCTGTCTCTGAGCTTTCCAATGTGAGAATTAGAAGCAGACTGCTATGCCCAACTATATTTACATGGTTGCTGGGAATCCCAACCTTCACACTTGCCTACAGATTGCTTTAACTGCCAATCTACCTCCTTAGATCCTGTTTATGTTTTAAACCTGTGACTTCGGAACTGAGTGGTGAGTTCTGCGCTCAGTAAACTGTAGTATGCTGCTAAATGTTTAATTTTGTGTCTAGGAGAAACAGGAACACCATGGCTTGTCTGAGCTTATCCTCTTGATTTTCTGGTAAATAGATCACTAACTATTCCCACCTCATTCATAATATCTCAGTCACGTCCATGTAGCCTGTCATACGAGCATAAATGTGAATGAAACATGTATTCCTTCCCTGTGGAGCTTGTCACTTGCTCCTGCCTATCTAACTCTGAAATATAATGAGTGGCTTAGAATATCTTGAATATTTGACTACATCACTCATTTACAAAGATGTTTGAAATTACCTTGATATCAAGTAACTACATTTAAAGCCTGAAAATATTAAATCCCAGGAAATAAATAAAAACACCCAATTTTTAAGAGGCATCAGTATATAAACAAAACACTTTCTTCAGCTACACACTTGGGCATTTCCTTGAAAAAAATAAATCTTCTAAAATATAAAAAATAAATAAATAATTTAACCACACTCTTAAAATGCATTCTACCTATAATCCAATGTAGTTCTGAAGAAAACAAATATAATTTAAATAAATATATTTACATTTGGCCAAAGATTCTATTTCAGATACTATTTATGACTCTGTTCATTTTATGCAAGCCCTATTCATCTTTATGGAAATAATACACAAAATTAGTAGCCACTTTTTCAAACATGAACTTCAGTGATTCTTGATAACAAAAACATTTAGTCAAAAGAATAATTTACCTCTGAGCAGGGAGAGGAGAGGAAGAACTGTAGTTGTTAAAAAAAATGAATAAATGTTTAAAATAAAAAAAGACATCATACTATGGAAAAATAGTTTACCAAGACAAATTCTGCTGGTGTATTTTCAAAAAGTATTAAAAAAAAACTTTGAAAGGAAAAGAAAAACAAGACAGTTACTCAGGTGCAAAGTTGACCCATAGTGACACAATTTTCTAAAAATATCTCTTCTGTAAGGACACCGAACTTTTCCCCAGACCCCTTGGCCAAGTTAATAACGAGCCCTGAGAGCATCCATGACTAGGTATTTAGTGTACTAAAGTACTGTGTTCTCAGCATGTTCAAGATTAACCTGCCTTTCAGAGAACAATATAGCCAACTTACTATGTCTTAGATTTTCATTAAATCAGTTTTTACAATCTAATCTAAATGGATAGCTTTAATCTTGTTATATACTTTTCCATTTCCTAGACCCAGAACAGTGAGTGTGTATGTGTGTGTGTGTGCGTGTGTATGTGTGGTGTTAACTGTTTTGATAACCAACATATTGAAAGAAAACTTAAATAACAAAACAACATGTTGAAAGCAACATGTAGCTAACAGCTGTTAGCATTTTTTACACTTTCATTTAAGTAAAATAATCAAATAAAGAAGAATTCCCTTGTAAAACCTGGGTTAAATGCTTCTATAAAAAAATTCCCTGTTCCTCTTCCAAACAATCTTGTGTGTGTTTGTCAATAAATACAGAGCAAAGACTTTTGTTAGTGACAGGTATGAAAGATAATATTAGAATCATACACACCTATCAGCACATAAATTCACAGTCTCTCTCTCTCTCTCTCTCTCTCTCTCTCTCTCTCTCTCTCTCTCTCACACACACACACACACACACACACACACACACATGGGGCAACAATCCCAGACAGAGGAGGATAACATGTAGAAACAGACAGATATGAAACACAAGAGACAGGGCAGTTGGATTTCATATGGAAGATACAGAGAATTTAGATTTGGGCTTACTCTTGATTGAACTTATCAGAGAAAGTTGTATTGACTTCATTTCATAATAAAACAATGATGAATTTGTCTGTAATTATTAAGAAGAAATATTATTGTTTAAATAACAAATAAAGAAATGGTTATATTCTTCCCATTATTTTTGTATGCCTAAAATGAACTATGTGCTCTCCTTGCTAAAATATGAGCTAGTCCTACAATTTATCACATGACTGATTCTTCTCTAATGCTCCTATTATAAAAATTACAGCTCATATTTTTAAATAGATAGAATATTTATATCTATGAAAAGTTTGGGCAATAATTTTGTTGGAGTAGACTGAAGTTTATGTTATAAAATAACATTCACAATAGCTACAAATAACAAAATATTTCGGGGTAATACTAACCAAAGATGTGAAAGACCTGTTTGACAAGAACTTCAAGTCTTTGGGGAAAGAAACTGAAGAAGATATAGAAAACTGTTATTGACATAAAATTAGACAAGTTGACCATGGAAATGAATCAAAGACATGGATATTAATTCACACACCTATGAACACCTGATTTTTGACAAAGAAGCTAAAATTATACAATGAAACTTTTAAAACTTATTTTTAAAACTACCTTTTCTCATTCTACATAACAAATCCAGTTCCTATAATTTCAACATTTTTCCTTTTATTTTCATCTGTCCAAACCATCTCATATATCCCTACATTTTTTTTTTCTATTTCACATTTATGGACTCATTTTCATTAATTGTTATTTTATACATACATGTATATATGTATGTATTGTGTGTATAACTAAATATTACATGTTCAGTTTATATAATATTACTTGTATATATGTTTTTAGGGCTGACCGTAAGGTACTGGACAACCAATTGGTATGCTTTCTTCCTCACTCCCAGCTTTCTTCACTTGCCTATATTTCTTTTTTATTTTTTTATTTATTTTTTTTTTTTGTTTTGTTTTTTGAGACAGGGTTTCTCTGTGGCTTTGGAGCCTGTCCTGGAACTAGCTCTTGTAGACCAGGCTGGTCTCGAACTCACAGAGATCCACCTGCCTCTGCCTCCCAAGTGCTGGGATTAAAGGCGTGCGCCACCATCGCCCGGCTTGCCTATATTTCTTTATTTAGAGTTGAGGGCTTCTAGTTTTTCTCACTCACTTCGGCAAATTCATTGGTTTCATCCTTGTTCAGTTCAAGTTTGAATGTTCCTATAATTTTGATTTTATAGGTGTACCTTCTGATATTCTTATGAGATCCATTCTCAAAGAATACTTTCTTGTCCTCTGGCTTTCACAACCTTTCCATCCCTCTTCTATAATGCTGAGCCTTATATGCTAGTTTTCAGCTAGCTTCAAATCTTCAAATATGTGTATATACTCTATATTAATTCCAGAAACAAGGGTGTTGCCAGAATAGGGAGTTGGTGCTAATGAAACAATGAAACTGGAAGGAGAGGGAGGTCCATTAGGAGGGGGAAAGGTAAACACAAAGAAAGTGAATAGAAGATAAAGGAGAAAAGCAGGAAAGTAGTGATTTAATAGTTAAAGTGGAAAAAGGGGGGGAGGGTTCAACATAGTAACATAGTGGAGTTATTGAAGTCCAGATTGTTTGCAGGTCTTGTCTTAACTACAAACCTTGACTCAGATGTGGCCTGTGACTTTGATTAAAAAAGCTGGGGTCAGGAGATAGAGCATCAAATGAATTTCCTCTGAAGCAAAATAAGCTCAAAGTTCAGTGAAAAGGGAAAAACTCGGGTAAGAGCATAAAATACACCATTTTCAGGGTGTATGTGAGAAAGAAATCACAAACTTAGGACAAAGATGCTGTTTTCTGAAGTTTAGTTTGCAGTTCTAGTTTGAGTAGCTTGTTAAACAGCATATAATCAACGAGAGAAAATAATTTTTTTCATTCTTGAAGTGAACCCCGAATTTTCTCTGTCTATCATTATCCTCGCTTCCAGGTCTTTATGATGTTCATGACTGTGTTAGTCATGGCAGTGGGAGAGGACGCCATGACAAAAACAGAAAAGTGGTAGATAAAATATATACGGTTGTTTAAAAAAGCCACAATGAATAGTTTATGTTTTATTAACCACCCAAACTATAGTACACATAATTCCAAGAATAGATAATTTTACGAAACTTTTCTTATCTGGGCTGATAATACTCCCCTCAAAAACCATTGGCCTCACATCAAAAATCCCATAACCAGGAAGGAGAAACTCTCTTGAGTTGTTGACAGTGTTGTTCAAGAGATTTCAAAAACATACAGTCTATTGATATTTCCCTTGGTTATCGAACAGCAATGGAAGGTAAGTCACTCTATTTAAAAAGACACCATGCAATTCGGTAACAGGGTCTAGAGATCCCCGAACGTGAATTTACCTAAATACCTCCTTACTCAGTCTTAACATTCATTGCACTAGAACGTACCATTTAAACTTCCAAAGGAAAGAAATAAACAGCAGTTCTACCGTGCTATGAACCTTATGAATCACATCAACAACCAACATGGCATGATAATTCTATAAGTGTCAATAGTGGTGCACATAACTTTTAGGAAACCAACAGTTCTCTGTACGTAAGACCCACTAAACCACAGGTAAACTATGCCTGATACTGAAAAATTAGCTAACTACTCATTGCTAGTAAAGTCATGGATATTAGAGGAGGGTCTGAAGTCATTAATTTATTAAACCAGCATGTTTCCTAATAACAATCTATACATAAGTGCCCTTAAACAGATTAGTGTAGTCTTAACTCCTCTCAAAGAAAATTTTACTTCAACAGATGAACACTACTCCAGAAAATCTCAACCAAACAAAATTCAGTGTTTTGTACTACTGGATATATCCACAATCCTCCTTCTCATTTTCTTTAAAGCTATGTTCCTGGCTACCAACTTACAATTCCAGGAAAATGACTCAAGATTTCTTGAGAACCATCAGTGTAACTTCCCTGTATGGATTGTCCAAAGGCCTCCAAAATAAAATATAGTATAACTTTGTTATTTTATTTGTAATTTCCTCTTAAACCTCTTCTCTATTTCAATGTTTTTATATCAAATGGGTGATATACATCTTCCTTTCTGAAATCTTGTTTTCATCCTTCTAGATCTTTTATCTCTCTTCTTCAATTTATTTTATAGAAACAGTATATTCTCACAAAAATATGTCAAACAAATTTAAAGTTTCAAAATATATTTAACTCTATTAATTTGGGACAGCTTTTCAGGAGATACATGACACTATTCTTGTCTCTCTTATGTGAAAAATATTATTGCACATTTTCCTTCTTATTTCTGCTTTTATGTGTCTGGTAAAATAAAAACCAAATAAATATTGCTTATGAGATTAAAGTAAATACAGTATTGCTCCTTTGGTTGCTTGTAGATTAATATTTTATAATACACAATGAAAGCTGTTAGTTATGTTTTTTAACATAAAAATTCACATCTTTAACACCTTTACACAAAATTTTCAAAAATTAGGTAATTTTTCTTTATCATGGGCTGTTGTGACTGACTTTTCCTGAGAAAACACAAAAATACAACTATGGCCTCTAGATTGGGCACAGATGACAGTCCAAAGAAGCAAATACACATAGTTGTAGATTAGTGAAATAATGAGGTGTTCCACCAAAAGAATGCTCCTGTTCCAAGGACGAGGCAAGAGAGCATTTCTTTATTTATCTGTGAATGGGATCTTGTGAGAGTCTCCATCCATACTAATATAGAAAATACTGTTGTCAGTTTTCAGATCTTGATAAGGTTTTGATATTGTAAATATTACATAAATACAGTCATCTTGTTTGTGTAGAAGAAACAGTCTCTCAACAGAAACAGTCTGCCCTGGGCTTCTGGCTCTTTCATTATTTGTGTTTCTTCTTCTGCAATATTCCCTGAGATTTACGTGTAATGGTTGTGTTGTAGATATATCAGCTGGCAGTAAATACCACAGGGCCAGTTTTTCTCTATGTTTGAAGCAGTTGTTTCTGTAATAGACTCCATCTAGTGAGAAAAGGAGCTCCTTTGATGAAGAATGAGATCTGCTCTTATTAGACTGGATCTGTGCATAGATCTGGTTCTGTGTCCCAGGCCAGGTCATGAGTCAAATCACTTATACTAGGATGGTTATATCTTCTGCAATGATGTGCAGTCTCTGAAATCTTTCAATTGTTTCCTCCAAGTGGAAGTAGATAGTATCGTTTTATCCATGGTAGTTTAGAGAATGAAAGCAATAGTATTATGTCTTTCAGATTTTTTTATTGCATCATGAAACTGGTACCTAACCACACAGTAGCATCAAGTGGAGAAAACAGGTCTTTTTCTAACTACTTGAAACTTACCATAGCCATCATTATGAAGCTCTTACTACTTACAATTCGTTTCTCTGGAACACTCTTTTAATGTCAATTATTTACCTGATGCTTTAAGTGAAAAATAAATAACTAGAGACAAAGCCTTTAAATGTCCTTTATAATATTTATTATCCAGTCATGCAGTTCAGTACAAAGCTATCTTTTATTCCTGACACTCTTTAAACCATATCATCCTCACTCTCTCTTTCCACATTTTTTTTGAGAAAAAATGACAACATATTCTATAGGGTAAAAGTGAAGTTACACAAGAATAGGGTGGCATATGTTTTATTTTATGATATAAATCCTTAAACTAACATGACAAACACAAAACAAAGAAAAAATTTTCAAAATACATTATTTAGGAAACTTGCTAATTTATTATTTATGAAATAAGGTTGGGGAGATATAGGATCTAAAAAAAAGAAAAAAATGAAAATGCTTATTTAGCTAGCCTTAATTTTTATTTATGCAAGCTTCACATATTGTCCTTTGAATCACTGAACCACATAGTCTACTCCCTTTACAGAGTGCAATGGGATTCTAAACCAGGAATCTGTGAAATGTCCAGAGACATTTTGGCTTGTTACATACTGTAGAAGAAAGATGTTATTACTTTACTATTTAGTGAGTCTGGGCCATGAGTGCTGGGAAATATCCTGGAATGAACAGCAGAAGAATAACAACGAAGCATTTTTTTTATATGAAATGACAATAGAGCCAGGAGTTAAGTAATGCTCTGTTAGAAGGTGTGCTTCAGTCGTGATACAGATGGCCACACAGCAATAGAGAAATATGTAGAAGGAGCAGCAGGCTGCTTCCTGCCACCCAGCTCCTGGCCGACTAGCTAGCTTATGCCCCGAAATAACAACACACAAACTGTATTCTTTTAAACACTGATCGGCCCATTATATCTAGCTTCTTCTTGGCTAACTCTCATATCTTGATTAACCCATTTCTAATAATCTGTGTAGCACCACGAGGTGGTGGCTTACAGGGAAAGATTCAGCATGTCTGACCTGGTGGCTGGCTCCATGATGTCTGACCTCACTTCCCTTCTTCCCAGCATTCTGTTCTGTCTTCCCCACCTACTTATGTTCTGACCTATCAGGCCAAACAGTTTTCTTTATTAATCAACCAATGAAACAACAGATAGATAAAGACCCTTCTACATCAGAAATACATATAAACATATCTTCCTGTCTTAGCACTGGTATTTATAAAAAGTTCAAGGCTAATGAATGCTAACATGTCATTTTGATATTACAGATTAGAAGCATATGTGCTTAACATCCCTAAAGTAATCAGTGAATAAATGTTTGAAAATATTTTGGGTGGCAGATTTCCGGTTCTGCAGAAATCATAAAACTGGTCTTAGAGATAGAATATCATGTTCTATTGGTCTATGTGCCAAACAATTCTACCCCAGGTAGCATAGAAAAGAACTTCTTTCAAATTGTGCAAGAGAAACACACAGAGCACCATATGGCCCTCACTTTTAGCAGTTACATAAACTATTTTGAGATATTATGTGTTGTTTTAGATAAATAAACCTCTTTCTTAGGTGAGAAGGATTTTTAGTTTTCCTTCTGGCCAGCACATTAAGAAAAATGTCAAACACATTTTCCATATGGGAGGTAATATGTTAGTACTTAGAACTGGATGCAAGCCCTTAGGCTGTGAGCTGGAGGTAGAAGACAACTTGAGTGAAAGCTCCTGACATTTCTAAATAGACTGAAAAACCAGTAAGAAAACACTCAGAGCCACAATGCCACAATGATAGCATTTGTCAAACTAAGAACAAATATATTGAATGATAACTGGTACAATCTGAGAGAATCTAATAAAACTCCCTTTCCTTACATACCTTTCACTTTTTCCCTGCTCAAATTTTGCAATTGGGATAATTACAGAAATTACCATGATGAAAACTGTGAACCTTCTAATTCAATGTATATATCTCTATAAAATTTCCTAGTCTGACACTTAGAATTTCGCAGTGTTAAGGAAAATGGATGGAACAGAAAAGATATATTTAGTTGGGTAACTCAGGTACAGAAACCGACTAAAATATATTTAGGCTGTTTATAATGACCAAGTTTGCAGTATTCAGTTGGGTCGCCATTGGAACTGTGCCTTAAAATAAGTGGAGAGAGAAAGGCAGAGGAAGAGCTACTGTGCTCTGCTTGTCTGTCTCCAGTGGACAGAGCAGCACATAGGAGGACAATGAGCAAAACAATAGACTGTGAGGATGTGCTTTCAGAGGGGAGGAGAAGGTTTAGAGAAGATGGGCAAGAATGATACAGAGCACTAAATAGTATTTCTGTGAAAGGGGTCATTTCACAAGAGACTGGGAAGTGACTTTCATCAGAAAAAAAAAATGAAATATGCAGGGTTTCCATAATTCTGAAGAATTCTGTGAAAATAATTTTTGGGTTCTCCTCATCTGCTTGGCAGTTTAGGGCAATGCAGATTTCAAAAGGAACAAGTCAATCAATATTTAATGGTAGGACTATATTATGTAAAAAGGAATCTGAAAGTTTCAAAGTAAATAAGTAAGATAGGTACAATTATGGGTTTTTAGGTAAGAATTCATTGAATGTCTTTGACTATAAAATTCAAAACTTTTATAAACACACATAGGAGGACAATGAGTAAAACAATAGACTGTGAGGATATACTATATATATATAGTATGTGATATCCCATAACGAGAGAAATTAATGTTGAAAGTTAATGTGAATTAATAAGTCCTAGTATTAGTATCTGGCTCTCAAATCCACTGAGGGAAAGCAAAGACTTAAGATCAATTCAAGTATATATTTAAAAAACCTTTTTTTAGTACTAACGGACCAACAGCCTTAGCGTCAATACAGCACAACATGTGGAAGGGTTGTTAGGTGGGGTCTTAGGGGAACTCAGAAAGATGTGCAATATCCTATCCACAGAATTCACAGCTGGCCAGGAAAGTTTACTTCTCTCATTTCATTTCTTTTTTTCCAAATATATAATAATAAAAGGATCAGCTGGGTGGTGGCTGCACACATCTTTAATCCCAAAACTAGGGAGGCAGAGGGAGGCAGATCTCTATGTGTTTGAGGCAAGCCTGGTCTATAAAAGCTAGTTTCAGGAGAGCTAGGACTGCTACACAGAGAAACCCTATCTCAAAAAGCAGTAACAATACTA